>NC_090924.1:955395561-955707331 GCF_040938575.1 Ambystoma mexicanum | reverse complement strand
GGAAATTTTGAACATTTTGAACTATTATTTTTGGCAAATAAATCTTGATTACATATCCAAAATGTGCACAGTACTTAGAGTTACTGGAAAAATAACTATATCAAGAAGAACATTTGGAAGCTGAATTGGCAAAAAAGACTCCTGGCGACAGTCAAGATTCTGCACAAGGAAGTCATTGGTTTTTGGTGAACCAATTATTCAAACTGATGTTGAGCTCACCATGGAAGAACTGGAAAGTGCAATGCAACAGCCTAAAGTTGCAGCTGCAAATAAAGGGACATTAGTACATAAACGTATTGTAGTGCAGAAGGAAGTGTATTGTAAAATCAAAGATAGGTTTTTACACGGTTTATAACATGACAAGCATGAATGTTCTTGTGTCCAATACAGACCTCTATTAATGTATGTAAGTGGACAAGCAGGACCAGGAAAAACATTTTTAATTCATGCATTGAAAGCAATGATACGAAATGTAACCAATTGTCCTCTGTCATGTATTGCAACTGCTCCAACAGGTTTTGCAGCATTCAACATAAGGGGTGTTACTTTACATCGATTGTTGACCAGTGGAGCATGACAAGAAACTTCAGTATCGAAAACTTGTTTCACATGCAACACAAGATGTAGGGAAAGTTCTAAGAAAATTAAATACGTTGAATGTTAAAGAAGTAAGCATGGTGTCTAACTTGTTGCTAGCTTTCATTCACTTGCGAATGCAAGAGTCTTGAAGACTGACTATGACATTCCATTTGGAGGTAAACATGTCTTTGTTTTTGAAGATGTGTTACAATTAACTCCGGTGAAAGAACAACCAGTCTTCAAGATGCTGCAATCTAAGGATAGTCAAAAAACTATAGGTAGCGTTGGTAATTCCTACCTTTTGATTTTTTTTTTATTTGAGCAATTTACCATTAATATAAGGCAATTTGCAGACTCCGAGTAAGCAGAAATGCTTAATAAGATTTGTGTAGGTAACTTTGAGGAGAATATGAAAACAGTCTTAAAAGGGAAACTGATTTCTAACATGTTTCATGCAGGTTGTACTGGATCTCATGTCATGGTGACTCTTCAAGAAAAGAACATTTCTTGTGTTGCTTTGATGTGCACACTTGGAGAGTGTGGCAAGTTTAACTCTTCAATGGTGCACTCTAAGAAGTAAGACATTGTAGAGATATAACTGTGCAATGTTTTAGATGATCATTTCATACCATTAAACTTAGATAAAAGAGCAAGGCCACAATTAATTCAATTAGACAGTCCAATTTCTAAAACCACAGGTCTAGAATCGTGTTTGCATGAGTAATGCTAAAGAGGAACTTGAATGCATACAGTGGTCGAGACAATGGAACAATGGGCTGTATTTCACACCTTTCCTCACAGTACAACTATTGAACATATTCTTGTAAAGTTTGATTGTGTAGAGGAACCTCTTTTGATTTCTAGAACCTCTGCATGCTTCATGCATTTTAAGGATACCATTGCGCTCTGCATATGCAATTACTATTCATAAATCACAAGGGTTGACTTTAGAAGCAGCACTGATTGACATTGGTCATACAGTGTTCAAATAAGGAATGTCATATGAAGCCCTGTCACGTGTAACATATATCGAATGTTTATTTTTAATAAACATTGATTAATTGAAAGTGACAGCTGACATTTCCTGTATTTAAGAATATAATAGATTATGTGTACTGAATCTTCCTCTCCTTCAACTTATACCTTTTCCTGCTGAGTTTATAGCAGGACAAAATAAGCAACCGGTGAAACTACATTGAATAATGAAGTTCCTCTTGAGTCTGTGAAACAAGAGAATCTAGCAGTGTTTGAAAGTCAAACAAATGTTATCAATCAATATAATAATCAATCAGGAGTTGAATGCTATTCAAATGCAGTTTTGTGCATGTTGCTTCAAATGACACCACTGATGCAGGAAATAGCTTCAACAATAGAGCAACAGCTATGTGTGGAACTTTCATTTCTGAAAGTATCTGTAGGTGAAATTTCACACAACACGCATTTTTCAATGTCAATCTGAAATATAGTAACTGTTGAAAGTGTAAGCGAAAATGTCTCTCATAATACACAGGAAGATAGTAAAGAATATGTAATAACTGTTTGTTAAGTGCTAGTGCAGGAAACAATTTGGGTAGATAGATATGTAGAAATGTCTTACGAGTGGAAGCATGAGTTTCCATAATGTTATAAAGAACTAATTACTCAAGATGTCACAGAATGGTATTTATACCTTCCTCTCCCTAATGAAAGAAGTGTGATTTTTTTCTGGTCTCATTACAAAGATTTTCATGCAATGCGATGCAGTGACTGTGGCTGTAATTTACAGTCAAAACTACAAAATCTAGTTTTTAAAAAGTCACTTATTTATTCAGAGATATAGTATAGATGGTAGGAAAATTAGCACATTGGTTATGAATTTTGTAAATAGTCAGGTTTCTATTTGCAAGAAAACATTTAAAACATGCACAAATATTTGTTATGAGGGATCATCTATTCACTGTTGACATTTCACAACATGGGTGCATACAGAAGTAGATCGGGTTGTGTGAAATGACTCTCTAATCATACACTGGCTCTTTCAAAGTCCCCTCCTGCCTCTTCTCGCTCAAGGTCCATGATGGACACAATCACCTTCCATCTCATCTACAGACCACCCAAACCCAACACTGCCTTTATCGGAGAATCCACCGACAGGGTCACCACCATGTCCCTCACACACGCAAACAACATCTTCCTAGGAGACTTCAACCTCCCAGGCAACGAGGCCACCAAACCGATGAAGGAATCTGTCCTCAGCCTTCTCAACACCTTCAGCCTCACACAGCGCACGAAAGACCCAACACATGAGAAAGGTAATATCCTTGACCTTATCATCACTGCACTGTCTTCCCTCCACTACAGCTCTCCTCTCCTGCTTGACTGGTCTGACCACCGAGCTGTGACTTTCAACATCCTGCACAACAGCCCAGTCAAGCACTCCCAGCAGAAACCCAGCAGAGAAACATTCAGGTCCTTCAAGCACTTCCCAATGGAAGCCCTCACAGATGACCCCACCAACCTACATCTTACATTGACTGAACACCCCCAACCGAACTGCGACTCTCTACTGGAAGCACTTAATGCAACCCTCTCAGCATCCATCGACCAACACGTGCCTCTGAAACAACACACCTGCAAACCGAAACCGCCAGCAGCCTGGTACACACAAGAACTCAACCTCAGCAATAGAGTCAAGGGAAATAAAAGAAAACATGGCACCGCTCCAGGTCTGCATCTGACCTGGCGCAGCTCAAGGAACTCCGAGCAACCCACCAAAACTAATCAACAGAGCCAAGCTCACCTACTTTCAGAATACCATAGCAGAAACTGACAACAAAAGCAGAGCACTCTTCAAAGTGGTCAAGCAGTGTGTCAACCTGCTCCCCAATCCTGCCATACCACACTACATTGAAAAATCCACCACCATCAACACCTTCTTGTGCAGTGTATGACCCCAATGATGACATCATAGATGACATCACTGATGACATTACTAATAACATACATGTGTATAGGGTATGCAGTTGTACTGCCCAAATAGACACAATGTTCAAATGTTACAATCTTGGAATTAGTTGTATCACTACAGTATCTTAGAGCACTCAAGAAACAGCCATCCAGTAGTATGAATGGTGATTTATTGTGATCACAGCCGACACGTGTTTCAGAATCTATGCTATAAGGGATTTATCCCCAAAACTTATTGCCTTGAGGACGACTGAATGGTCGAAACACGTGTCGACTGTTTCAGTTCTTAGATTGTAAATTTTCACAATGCACACGGGCACCTACTATCTTTTATATGTGATTATATTTTTATAAAACTTGTCATTTAGAAAAGAATGTATTCATGTAATGTTATTACAATAAGGAGACCTGAAAATTTAAATTTGAACATTAACTAATTTCATAACACTGAATATTATTAAATATGTTTCTACTTCTACCTATTCTTACTTTCTTTTCCTACTAAATATACTTATAATATTATGTTTGAAATACATGAGATAAATTTACCAGAATCAGATACTTTCCCTGCAATTAAGTACTGTAATTGTTTACTATGAATTTCAAACCGTTTGTATAATGTTACTCAATTTATTTTAAAGTTTATACATTGATAAATACTACAATTGAATGTGCCACACGTAATTAGTTCATACTTCTGTATCCGTGTATTGTTTCATGTCATGTTGTTATAATTGGGAGTCTTCTGCATCGAAAGTGGCTGACACTCTAGGTGCAGTGCAGCTTGATGCTCGTTCCCACCCAAAAAAGGTCCTTTCCTCTAAACTTGTCAAGCGAGCTCAGCGTTCCTTTGGAAGGAATGCAGGCTGTTGCTGGTTGCTGTGGCTGGCTGGTGGTTGAGCACACAGCGTGGAGGAGAAGCAGTCCTGCATGCACCTTGATTCTGAGAATGCAAACTGGTTTGTACACAGAGCGCCAGCCTTTAGTGGCGTTTCCATGTTCATTGGTGAGCTTTTGTTTTACTGCCCCTCTTTTCGTTGAGAACAGTGAGTTTTGCCTAAATCCTCCCTACATTGGCACTTTATCGTTTCACCCACTTGTAAGTGGGTGGATTTACTGTTAAAAGTGTACTTATTGTGTACTTATTTCCCATATTGGAGTTCCTGCACTCCAGGGTGAAAAAAGGGAAAAAGGGCTTTGCAAAGGGCTTAGAAAAAAAGCCCATGGCTCCATTGACCCAGACTTCTGACGCAATCTCCCTGACCTCCCCCAGGCAAGTCAAGACAAGGGAGGAATCCACTGCTCTGCCCATTTCCCCAGTAACTTCCCCAGGTGGGACCATGGGCAGGGCTGTGGAGCCAACAACCTCCACTGCTATGGTCCCCCCTACACTCTTGTGGGGGGACCTCATATTGCAGGCCCGGACATTGAGTCAGGATATTCTGAATATTGAGCCATTTGTCACTACTCCTATGCCCCCTGTATCTTTTAAAAGAGATTGATTGTCTGAGGTGTGGGCCCTTTTCCTACGTAGAAAGCAAAGGATTCATACTGAAAGGACGGACTTGCCGCCAATGTTTAATCTCAATAATGGTGGGGAGTTTGAGAAAAGCAAACAGGCTGGAAAAGAAGGTCGTCAACCTTTAACCTCGACTAATGAAGAGGCCACTGTTTTTTGTCACCCTTGTTTACAACCCTTACACTAGATTTAGTAAAGCCTAAGAATGATCTTAAATCCTAAATTAATCCTGTGTTGATTTCTGTGGCCACATCAGTGGTTAATCCCCAAGAGCAGATTACCACAGATCAATGGATCATGGTAAAGGCTAACATCATTAACCAGCTGAACTTGTTTCAACATTTTAATGACTTCAGTAATTGGATGGATTCCTTGGACAATTGTGTGGAGAAATATCTCACTGTGAAGGTGGATGTTTCTTGTCAAACTGTCCCCATTCCCTCCCCATTGATGTATCAGTATCTGGTCCCTCTTGATTGTACGGACGGGCCAGTTCCTTAATCAAGGGAGGGGGACCAAGCTTGATCTTCCACATTGCTAACAGCTGATGACCTGCCACTATCACTGGCTTTGGATCCGCAAGCGGATCTGCTGTTCCATCTTTCAGAGAAGAGGTTAGGGTGAGCCTTCCACACCCACCTCCATTGATGGCCCCTGGGAAATCTAAGACGGACATCTGTATTGTGGGTCAACCTGGGAAAGGTAATAAAATACTCATTCCAACTAACTTTCAGGGTAGGAATTCCTTTATGCCACAGCCTGGGGATAAGACCATCTGAAATGTTGTCATGGACAAAAAGAACTTCATTATTACCAATATAGAAAAACTCATTGGTAAATAACCCAGAGAAGCATTAAGGAATAAGGTTCTGGCCTGGCTCCATCAACAAACTGGACCGGAGGTTTACCCAGGAAAACAGGGACTGTGTCCTGGTTGGATGTGGGTCCAGCCATTTACCTAGCGTCCTCAGCGAGTGTAACTTTTAGCCTAGAGGTTCAACAAATTTAAAACCTATAGTTGATTAACTTGAAATATTGTTTCTCTCGATGAGAATGCTATTTTTGATGTATCCTGTTTTGTTACTTCCATTTATATAAGGTGCCTTATTGTTATATTGTATGATATGTTTGGTGTTACATGGTGTAAGTATATTTTTTGTTTTGACACTCTGATGCCTGCAGGCTTTCAGTGCCTTATAAATAAATAAACAAATAAATAAATAAATAAATATTGTTACGTGTAATAAAATAAAATGTGTATCAAAAGAGGTCAACAAAAATATTCTAACTTATTTAATCCGTACTGCCGCATTTGATGTAAGTCATTGATCTCATCTGTGATGTCATGTACGATATAATTAGGGATGTCACCAGTGATGTCATCTGTGAAGTCATCATTGTGGTGATACGCATAGTTAAGGTGGACTTGTTCGAACTTCAGGGGTTTTGTTGCATTACATCTGTTAACCTTAACTCTCTATTGACCAAGGGTTTTTTCGGTGACTTTCAAAGGATCTGTTGCTATGTATTTTTCATGTTAAATCTCATCACCTTAACTCTCTCGTAATTAACGTTTTTTTCAGTTTTTTAGAGGACCTATATAGGCAGGTTCCCAAAATATATGGTTTTTCCCATAGACACAATGGAAACAAGTATTTGCTCACATTTATAGCCTAAACTACAGGGTGGATTTTCACAAATGTGAGACAGGAGTGAAGGCTCGGTCCCAAAAGTGTACTGTTGTAAATTTGGTGTAGGTCCGTCTAGTAGTTTATTTTAAAACAACCAGAAAGTAGATAAAAATAAAAATAGTGATGTCTGGGATTGGTCCGTCGATTCACTTCCCTGATAGGTCCATTGACGGGTCTCCGATTGGCCCAGAGGGCAGCGTGAGGCCCAAGTACATTGGGCACACCCGCTGATTGGTCAATACAAAATGTGAGGTGCATCAGATTTTTGGAAGCGCCCACCATGTTGGATTCGTAGACAGTGCTGTAGTCCGCGAACATCGCAGTAAAAACATATTAAAAAAATGCCAGCATTGCACTTGTCAAACTAATGGAACAATATCTGGGGTGAGGGTTGATGAGGATGGGATGGGATATGGGATGGGATATGGCCTTAAAAAGCCAAAAAACAGGATTTTGTCTTCTCTGATGTCCACAAACAGTCTGGAGCAGTCATGTGTTGTCCGCTGCCATATTAGATGCTCGGGGGCGTGTATGCTTATTTGTGCATTACAGGGTTGTTGAAAAGCAGTTTTTGGATGGCTTATAACTTTGATGCCACTCAATGAAACTGCATGAAATTTCGAAATTTCATTCTAGACCTGATTCTGAATGGTGTTTAAAAGTGTGGTGCTGTTTTGTCAAAATGAAGCAAAATTAGAGGGGATCCCAAAATATTGTAAAGGCTAATAAATGTGGTGCCATTTGACAAATCTGTACACAAGTTTGCAAAATGATTATAGATCTAGATATACATGTTTTTGCAATGTTTGGTGGGATTTGTCAAAAGGGGCAAAATTAAAGGGGGGGTCTAAACATATTGTAAAGACTTATAAATGTGCTGCCATTTGACGAATCTGAACAACACTTTGCAAAATGACTTTAGATCTAGATATACATGTGTTTGCAATGTTTGGTGGGATTTTGTCAAGAGTGGGCAAAATTAGAGGGCGGTCTCACAATATTGTAAAGGCTTATAAATGTGGTGCCATTTGACAAACATGCACAAAGGTTTGCTAAAATTTTCTTAGATCTAGAAATGAAAGTTTTGTGGGATTATTTCAAGAGAGGGCTAAATTAGATGGGGGTATCAACATTTGAGTTGGCTTATAACTTTGTTGCTGTTTGACGACTGTGGACAAAACCTTTGAGAAAGATTAGAGACACAACCTTGAATGTTTGTGCAAAGTCTGAATGGATTTTATGATGTGGCTAAGTTATATGACTACTGTATGTACGTACATTTTGACACTTTTGAAAAAATAAAACATGGCCGGATTTCCAGCAAACTTGTGTAAGGAGCATTGGCAAGGTCCTGAAAGCATGGTTTTGCAAATGTGTCTGTGTTTTATTTTTTGGCAAGTGTCATAGTGTAGGTTTAAAAAATAGTGATATACCTTTGGTGACTGATAACCTGTGGCCATGGGCAGTGGCCAGATTATCCGGGTCATGGCATAAGGTCATGACCCAGACAATCTGGCTACTGGCCATTACCACTAGGGATAGCCAATGGGGATAAAGTGGCCATGTCCTCCAGGGATCGGCTATGTGGTAAAGTTTTTCAAAATTGTGATAGGTTTGAAATGGGAAAAAAGTTTGCTTGTGGTAATATGGTTAGAGGGATCTCTCTTCGCCTTCTGCAGGGCACCATGCAAAGGGAAGATGGGATCTGTAGGGAGACACGCTTTCCCTTTCTATGGTGGCCATCTTGGAAAAGGATTTTCCTTCCTACAGTGGGACGCAGTGCGCGTCCCAGTGTAGGAAGAAATATACTTTTTTTTAGCACCCCAGGTTACCACTTTGGCAAACTGGGGTGCTAATGGCCGTCATCCCTCATTGCATGGGCTGGAATGAGGATAACAGTCTGGAGCCTTTGTTATCCGCCATCGCTTGGGACGATAACTTGGGCTGGCGGGCCGCTATCCCTGTTCCAGTTACTGAAACAGGGGATGAACGCCACATTATTTCCATTGGCATGACACAAAATGCTAATGGAAATGTTGCAAAATCATATTGAGTCTATGGGCCTCATTACACGTTGTGCGGTAATGGAATACCGTTACCGGTAATGATTTACCGGTACCGTTAATTCCCTAAGCAAATCACGACCCGGACCCACCGCTATCTGCGCACCCGTTAATCACGGTGCCACTAATAGCGGCAAGGCAGCGGGCGCGCGACCCACATGCCGGAATTAGCGCCATGGCGCTAATACCAGGCCATCACAAGCCATGCAGACATGGTATTAGCGGCATGTAAAACACCCAAAAACCCCTTACCGGCATGGCGCTAATAACGGCATCGAAATGCACCCGTTAAGAGACCTGAGCAGTGTACCCATCAACTACAGGTGGACACAATCAGCACAGGTGCATGCTATGGGGACAGGCAGCACAAAAGAGCACACCACACCCCTACCCACACCCCTTCCCAGACCAAGATGGTCCCAATAGCAGCAGCATGACATGACAGCCTTGACTACATGATAGCAGTGCAGCACCTACAACAACAGCCAGCACCAGAGGTGAGCCGTAACAGACACCCATTACCCACACCATACAGGCGAAGACAGCCATCCACTGAGGAGGTGGCTCCTAACCCCTGTACGGAACCCACAGAACCATCAGGAAGAGGACAACAATATAGTACATCCTTCCAATGACAGTGCTCCGCTGCCTAAGCGGCCTGGGTGTGGCACTCCTGTACGGCCGTGACAAAGTGGCAAAGACAACCATGGCATGTGTAGAGCATCACAAAATGTGCATATGATGGAATGTGCCTATGCCACTTGAAATTGACATGCAACCACCAGAAGAGTATGATGTGGCTGGGGATGAGTGCGGGTGGAATGCCCCAGCAGGACATGAAACAGGCAGTGCCAAGGAGGCACACGATGTGCATCAGCATCTGATTCTGTAATCTCATCATGCACCAAGGTGAAATAGCATGGACGTAGATGGGAATTGTTGCCCTGGTGCATGTTCCGAGGCCCACAAAGGACCATGTCCACAATGAATGACACATACACAATAATGGAGACCACGCTTGGGTTTCAAACTCTGAACAGTGTATATTGAACATATCGTGGTACTAAAGTGCATAACCCAAACTCCCAAAATACACCCTTACCCCCCCTCTCCCCTCAACACACCCAAATACACCCTTACCCCCTCCCCCCTCAACACACCCAAATACACCCTTACCCCCCTCCCCCCTCAACACACCCAAATACACCCTTACCCCCTCCCACCTCAACACACCCAAATACACCCTTACCCCCCTCCCCCCTCAACACACCCAAACACACCCTTACCCCCCACCCCCCTCAACACTCCCATGTGAGTCTCATGACGTGAATGTGTCCATTGCCACATGTGGCACACGAATCCTGGTGGCCCTATTTGCCAGTGCCTGCATCGTCATCTGGTGGCTGTGAAGCCGTGCGCCGCAGGTTCCGCATAGAACGGCGCAGGGGACTAGTCTGGCGTGAACTCCCAGACGAGGAGGGGCCTGGTTCTTCCTGGGCCGGGAGTGGGCACCGACGCTCAATAGCGTCTGCTATGCGGTTCATGGCCTGCCGCAGTTGGGCCATTTCACTGCAGATTCGGCTGGTGCATGCCTCCATGCCCTCCCTTGTCTGCTGTGCAAGTGTAGCAATGTCCTCCCTCAGGCGGGCTGTCTCTGCCACATGTTGACCTACTAGGCCACTCATCTCGGTCTGCCTCTGGTAGATGGACGAGAGGTCATGTCGCATGGTGGGTGCTGGTGGGATGGCTGATGCACCTGGTCCCATTGCACTTGCATCAGGAGAGGATATCTGGGGGCTCCATATCCCTTCAGGGGTGGGTGAATCTCCATGACTACCCGGACCTGAGGAGTACCTCGGGCTTGCCAGTAAGGGGCTTGTTGGTCTGGGGCTCTGGCTATCAGCATCAATGGCAGGTGTGTCCTCCTCATCTGAAGGTGGGGCCGTGGCTGCTGCTTCACCCGTTGAGCTGGTGGCAGCAGAGTGCATCCCCTCGATGCTGCCCTCACCTACTGGGGGACACACTTCCGTGGGTGCCACGACGGGAGCAGCCATGGACTGTGGATGCGTGCAACTGGTGTTCCGGCTGCTTTTGTCCCTGTGGTCATGGACACTCGTCCTGGCTGCCCTTGTGGATGTGGCGGTGTCCCCTGTGGCATCCCTCCTTGCTTTTTTGCTGGATGTGAGAGCAGGTGTGGAAGTGCCTGCCTCCTCAGTGTCAGTGTGTGAACCTGCAAGGGTGAGAAATGTTGACAACCATCAGTAATGGGTCGACCTGCCTTTAGCAAAATGAATACCTCATGCCGTTCTATGCATTCCGGGCCCTTTAGTGTGGATGCAGGTAATGGGGATGTTGGGTGGGTCATGCATGAATGGGTCTGTGTTGTACGGGCATGTGGTGATGCATGAATGTCTGTTTGTGGCTGGAGCCACGGCATTCATATGGACACATGATTGGGGGGAACATCACACTTCACTGTGCATTGTTTGATGCATACACTCACCTCCATCGGACGAAACGGCCACGCCATGCTCCATTTGTCCAACTCCCTCAATGCATTCCACCCCGATGGTTGATGCACATGTCTCCTCCCACTCAGTGAGCTTGATTGACGATTCACTGCCTCCTCCTGTGCCCGTAGCCATGTTGCGGTTCACGGATAGAATGTTCCGCACACGGAGCCGGAGGTCATCCCACCTCTTTCGGCAGTCTTTGACTGTGCGGGTTGTGGTGCCTACCGCGCTGACCTTGTGGGCTACCTCTTCCCAGATGGCCTTCTTCTTCACAATGGTCTCCCGACGCATGTCGTTGTTGAAGACAACATGAGCATTGTCTGTTAGTGTCTGCGTTAGCATGAGGAACTCCTCCTTGCAAAATTTCTCCTTGCGTTGCCGCTCAGACGATTTCTTAACGGCCTTGGGCATCTTCACGGTGTCCTTGGTGTTTTTCCCAACGTGGTTCCTGGTAAAGTGTCCTGGATAAGGAGGATGGCAATGGATTGTGTTTTTAAAGATGGCCGCCGTGCTCTTTCCCGTTCCGGTGCGATGACGCAATTTCCAGTTCCGCAATATTACGGAAACCGCTATTAGCGGTGACCGCTAATGGCGGTCACCGCTATTTGCGGAAACCGCTATTTGCATGTGGCAGCAGGTCGGAAGTGCTAACAGCGCTTTCGAGGATGCCGTTAAGGGACTTTTTGGGGAGTTTAGCGGCATGGCGGTAGGCTCATTAGCGGCATGGCGGTAGGCTCGTGCCCGCAATCTCGTAATGGCATGCAATTTGCGGCCTCTTGCGAGGGCGAGCACGCTAATTACGCCATGCCGGTAATTGCCGATTTTTACCGCCTACCGTGTAATGAGGCTATATGTACTTTACTGAGAAATGTAAAGTAGATGGAGTCTATAAGATTTCTTTTTGTTCTGTTTTTTTAACTGTGAAAGGGGGTTCCTAAAGGAACCTTTGTTTGTTTTTTTGTTTTATTTTTGTTTTTTTTGCAGGAGAGGTTAGAACATGAAGTGGGTTAGGAAATGAGGGAAGAGGCACAAATCACTATTATGCAGTGGCAGGTGGACAGGGGAAGATGTTGCCCGTGTGTTACTTCTAAGGTAGGGGGAAGTGTTTCTCGTGTTCATTGATTACATCTTCGAAAGCACTTTGAAAGTGCTCTCCTCTGCAGAGTGGTGTGTTGCAGTATATACAGAGGACTTTTGTCTTCGAAAGGTATGGATCAACAGCCTCTTTTATTGCTTGCGAGGTAGCTGGTGGGATTTTGTGTCCCACAGAAGTAGGCTGTGTGGTTACAGTACTGGTTGAGGAAGATGAGGTGGAGGAAGACAGCCTACTACTTTCTGAGAAAGGAACAGCCTTTCTGAGAGCATTGCAGTGGTTGGATTGGGCGTGCTGGTGCATGGAGGTGGTCCTGTCCAGGTAGTCCGTGACTGAGTTGTACTCAGTGCATTTCACTTTGGTATAATCAGCCTTTAGTACATTCCCAACAGTGGTAAAGAACTGCGACACCCATGATTCTCACTTGGTGCTAGAGGTAGGCCCTTCCTCTACCTCATATTCTTACTTTCGCTTCATTGTCTTTTGAAGTACAGAGCGTTTTTTGTTGTGTAGGTCCTCCAGCTGGTGGTGGTGGTGGCTCTTGGGGAGGAGGTATGGTAATAGCTGATGCCATTTTTAGGTTAAATATCAGTTTTGATAATGTTCCTCCAAGTATGTGCTGTGTACTAAATTGTTAATGGATAATGTGTAAGAATCGGTGTAGGAGCTGTGCAAGGGGAAAGGTTTGAGCTTGAAAGTTCGTAGATCAGTAGAAAGTGCATTTCCAAACTGTTGGTGCAGCACGGATCCGATAGTGAAGGGCGGACACGTTTGCGAAGACATCATCACCCCTCGCGTGGTCATGTGGCAATGTCTGATCTCAGACGTTTGCGAATGTTGACAGATGCAAAAACAGTGGAAGAAGATGCAAAATGTGTATAGAATTGTTAAAAATTATGCTAGCAGGTGGGAAATGGCAGAGTTTTAATGTGAAATTGTAAATTGGGCAAAAATGTTGCTATATTGGGGTAAGTGTGATATTAGTGAGTTGTAGGAAATTAGCATGCATTGGTAAAAACCCATGAAATTCAATGAAAAAACATTGTTAAAGGGATGTTATGGTTACAAGTAAAATCAAAAAATCAATGACATTTGTGATGTCATCTTTAATGTCCTGGGTGTTAGCCTTAGCAGTGCACAATGGTGGTGCAAGGTATGGTTGGATAGCTTACAATAACTGATGAATTTAATGTCCCTTTAACAATGTTTTTTCTGTGAATTTCATAGGTTTTTATGAGTGCATCTTAACCTTAATGTCCCTGGCAAATTTCAGGGGTGATTCTGTTTTACTTGGAACCATAACATCCCTTTAACAAAGTTTTTTTCACTGAATTCATAGTTTTTTAGTAGGGCAACTTAACCATAACTTCCCTTTAACAACATTTTTTTTTACTGAATTTCATAGGTTTTTGGTAGCTAAACCTAACCATAACACCCCTTTAACAAGGTTTTCTCACTGCATATAGATATAGATAATATAAATTTGAAAATGTTTACTAGGATTCCCTTAGCTTGCATACATATAACATATAAAATACTGAACCCCCTGCCCCGACTACTGATTTTGATGTCTGCAGACCGTACGCATGTCCGCAGATGCATGCGGTCACCATCAACACTATCCAAAAACTCAGGGGGTATTTTACATTATTGTATCATACAATAAAAACACTGAACATGTTCAAAAAGCACTACATAAATACATTACATTTAATAATAAATAAGAAGTGGAAAATGGATATGTAAGAGACCAGCCATCCACTGAAATAGAGTTTGCAATATAATGGAATATACCAAAACAAAATAAATATGCCTCCAACAGAATTACCTCACAGAAACTGCACAGCAAAAAGCTGGTGGTGGGAGACATGAGTGGGGGCCTGGTGGAGGCTGCCCCTGGTGGCTGGGGGATGGGGGTGGTGGTAGACATGGGTGGGGCCTGGTGGAGGCTGCCCCTGGTGACTGGGGGGGTGGGGGTGGTGTGAGACATGGGTGGGGGCCTGGTGGAGGCTGCCCCTGCACTGCTGGGGGGTGGGGGTGGTGGGAGACATGGGTGGGGGCCTGGTGGAGGCTGAACCTGCACTGCTGGGGGGTGGGGTGGTGTGAGACATGGGTGGGGGCCTGGTGGAGGCTGCCTCTGCACTGCTGGGGGGTGGGGGTGGTGGGAGACATGGGTGGGGGCCTGGTGGAGGCTGCCCCTGCACTTCTGGGGGGTGGGGGTGGTGGGAGACATGGGTGGGGGCCTGGTGGAGGCTGCCCCTGGTGACTGGGGGTGCAGGGGGACATGCGTTGGTGGGCAGTAGTGCAAGTTGACATGTGGGTTGGCTGGTGGGCATGGCCATGGTGGATGGGGTGCCTGCATGACATGTGCTGGGTAGGCCCCTTTGGTGTGAGCCACCAGCAGGGGCCGTGGAGGGTATAGAGGGAACACCTGGGAGGACCCACACGTGCAATTCACGTGTGCTGCTCCCCGCGCACCCCTGTAATACACGTACCCTGATGATATTGCGCACCCCTGTATTACACGTACCCTGATGGAATTGCGCATGGAACTTCCCGCGCACCCCTGAAATACACGTACCCTGCTGATGTTGCGTGGGATACTTCCCCCGCACCCCGAAATACACGTACCCTGATGAGATCGCGTGTGTGACTTCCCGCGCACCCCAGAAATACACGTACCCCGCTCAATCGCGTGTGTAACTGCCCGCGCACCCCCGAAATACACGTACCCCGCTCAATCGCGTGTGTAACTACCCGCGCACCCCCGATATACACGTACCCCGCTCAATCGCATGTGTAACTTCCCGCGCACCCCTGAAATACACATACCCCACTCAATCGCGTGTGTCACTTCCCGCGCGCCCCCGAAATACACGTACCCCGCTCGATCGCGTGTGTTGCTTCCCACGCACCCCCGCAATACACGTGCCTCGCTCGCACAGGCTCAATTGCTGTATGTTGCCACTTTTGTGATGCGCTGGGACTCTACCGCCTGCCTTCGTGTGGCGGACGTGTTTCAGCTTGTGCGTGTCTTTGGCTGTGCGTGGCTTTGCCCTATTCGATTCCATGAATACGTGTGGTTCGAGTGCGTGTGGGCGTTCCGTCTGCTTCCCTGCAGTACATCCCCAGTTACGCCCTTATTTTCGCGCGTTGTTCCCCATTCCGCGCGTTACGCCCCGTGTCCCGCCGACTTTCTGGTGTATGCGCCGAGGTTGTGCGCTTTCACTGTGCGCGTTGCGCACGCCTTTCGGGATGTTGCAGTGACTTGTGCGCCATGCACGGGTTTGGCGCACATCCCGAGGTGAACACGCGCAGGGACTTCCATGAATCGCACGCGTGCGCGTTTTCCTGTTTCTTTGCGCTTGCGCCTGCTTTCGCCTGCTTGCGCAATGATTTTCGGCGCACGTTTGTTCCATGAATCGGCCCCTTTGTTGGTATGCATTTCGTTGTGGTATAGTGATGAGCATAATTTCTTTGTTTTATTTGTGGCCCCAACATACAAAACCCCTTTCTTTTGTTTAGACTGTTCTTGTGATCTCTAGAGACCTCAGGCTTTTACATTATTCAAGAACACCACATTCTCATATGGAATGCCACTTATGGCTGTTATCACTGATTTATCTACACCAGTGAGCTATGCTTCCATAAAGTATTCTTAATAACATGTGGTATAATCACTAATTTATTTACATTAGCGATACTATTTTCAGAGGCCTCTCTTTCTGCTAACTCACATACGTCCAGCAAACTATTTCATTATGTTCCACTCAGAAATCACAAACACATATATACACTGAGTGAAACCACGCACAAAGCTATTTATAATTGTTCATAACATTACTTTATCTGCATAGAAACTTGGCACTTTAAGCATCATTCCCTCTATGGCATAATATTTTTTTTAGACACCAAATGAAACAGAAACAAGAATACTCTTAGGCAGACTGTGTTATCACAATTTCATTTTACAATGATACATTACCATTCGTGAGACAATCCTCTTCTGAAATAAAAACATGAGAAAGACAAAATGCAAGTACACTACGAATTTCATTTCATAATTGCACAAGAGAGAGAAAAAATTACATGGTTTGTTTTGCCTTCAGTTGGCAACATTAAAATATGTCATTTGAACACAGTGAAAAGCTATCGCTACGCTGCCTGTCTAAAATAGGTCTCATGCACATACCGCACCCTCACTTTCATACAAGATAATTACCAGCGAGTTGTAGCTGTTTAGCACGCGAACTCCCCGGACTGGTCGCTTTCTTTAAATGGCTCAAGGCTTTCCTTCAAAGCACCCCAGCGAGGACATGCAGTTCTGATCTGCGGTCTCTCAAGCTGGTGCTTATTGACTGTAATCTTCAGCCTGGGAAAGTCAGCAATGGACTGGGACGGCACCTCTCAATCAGGAAACCCCATAGAAACTCCAGCCAGGTCTTCCCCGGAGCTGTGTAAAATGTCCTCTGCCTTTCTTCCTCCCCGAAAGGTACCAAGAGAGGTCTGTTACAGCCCTTAAGGTGACGTGTCAATAATGAAAATGCACAATAATCTACCCGCCTCTTTTAACAATGGCTTGGCTTATACGGTTTAGAAACTGTAGCTACTCATTTCCTGGCGTGCAGATTTTGCATCCAGCTAACACAGTAAACAGAAAAAAAATGAATCCAAGTGCACGTTTAAATGACTTTCAGAGCCTGTCTTTTCCACCTCATGTTGCACTGGAGAACACATTATGATGTTATTTGATTAAGATCATGTTAGTACTGTTAATTATATTAGTTCATTAATCCTCTAATGTGTCTCCTGCAACAGAGGCAGGAGAAAACAAAATGGTGCAATTGCTTGTACCGCATTATAGCAATACATTAATCCCATGCAATGGTGCTGTGCTCCCAAAACACGCTAAATAATCCTACAGGCCATTCCTAATAAGGAATTTTCCTCTAAATGAATATCTTGACACCCTTTATTATTCACCATCATTTTTACAGACCCTTCACCAACATCTATCAATGAAATGTATTCGTAATTCAGGCCTTGCTGTTTTATGGATTCATTCAAACACACAAATGCATCAGAATCTTTCATCTGTTGTCCATTTTTGCACTTTAGCGTTATGGCAATCTGCTTGATTAATGCACGGATAATAGTATCCTTCCTCAGCTGTAATTCAATTGCATATGGGACCAGTTGTGCGCAATGATAAGCCCTTCTTTTGTCTTCAAATTCAGGTGTAGGCCCACCTAGCCGTGACCATATTTTTTGATTAAGAAAATCTAACACCATACACATTCTGTGCATGATATCATTGCCTATGTAAAAGTCATTTTGTGTCCCACTCACTATCCAGACATTATGGTAAATTGTTTTCTGTCCAATACTCATCTTCAGCATGCATCTGCCTGCAATTCGGTTTTCCAGGTCTGGACTGTCCAAACCAGAGACATATTGGTTTTTAATTCTAAATTTTGGGATCTCCTCCCTCTCCATTATTTTTTGCAGTAATTTCTCATTAATAAAGCTTCTTTCCTGTTCAAGCACTAAGGTGGCTTTTATTACTTTAGAATAGTCATTTATACCAATGTGAACCCATGGTTGCTCATCTTCCATGTGTATTTTAGCAAGAGTAGTAATGTGTTTTTCTGTGTCTGTTTTAGGAGTAGTATTCTGTTTGCATGTCTTCTCTTTTAAATAAAAACATAATGTGTGCTCATCTATTGCAGTTTGCCATTTTTTCCTAGGGTCTAAATATATTTGTACATATTTTGTCTCATTTTCACTTTGCATTTTATCTTGACACATCAACAGTGAGGCTAGGTATACAGCTATTCTGGAGGTATACCTCCACTGCATCATTTGTTTTGGCAACAGTGTGGCATTCATTTATATTGCTGTTTTGTG
The DNA here is from genome assembly GCF_040938575.1 of Ambystoma mexicanum. NCBI lineage: Eukaryota > Metazoa > Chordata > Amphibia > Caudata > Ambystomatidae > Ambystoma > Ambystoma mexicanum. The sequence continues at coordinate 955,689,020 of NC_090924.1, read as the reverse complement.
ATTTTATTTTCTTAGGTCTCAATGTTTTTTTTGTTAAGGACCACAGTACTCCATTCACCCCATCTATAAGAGAAGATAATCTTTTCAGGCAATCTGCCCCATTAGAAATGGAATTTCACAAATAGATGTGATCAAAACCTCCTGTTTCATTCTCTGTTTTCCTATCTTTATGTCAACCTCGGTAAAACCTATAATAGGCACCTCCTCCCCATTAAAATTATGCATGGGACCTTCAATTTGCCTCACTGTGATCTGATTCTGTGGAGATCTCCCTTCGTTAATACTTTTTTACCAATTCTTTGGACATAATTGTGGCCTGTGCGCCAGTGTCAATCATTGCAAATGTACTGCATTTCTCTTCCAGAGTGATGGGAGCAACTTCCTCTAACACACATAAGAAGTGTGAATTCTTACTGATTTCAGGACTCACCTTTCTCAGGCCTTTTTCACATTTGGCTAAGCACATTGGTAAATGGAAAGATATTTTTCCCTCCTTTCTGTCCTTTTCTGTGTGAGAGACTCTTTTAATTTCCCCATGTTCAGAGTTTTTTTTGGAGTGTGGCCACTGTTCACACATCCATCCAGGTATCATCAGAGGTCACATTATAATCCTCCAACTGAACGTGTGTAACAACATCACTTGGTAATTTGTCATTGTCTAACTCTATGCATTTGTAGTTATTTAGTATGGTACCAGTCCTTTTAACTTCTTCAAAAATATGTGGCTCAAAAAATTCTTTGGATGATTGAGCTGTACCCTCCTTTTGAGTATTTATTTTTTCTGCCTGTGTTTGATTATTGTTTTGATTGCCCAGGCAATGAGTTATAGCATCCCCACTTACTCCCTGTTCACTGGTGTTCCCCATGCATGAGTCATTTTTCTTAAATTTGTCTCTTTGTTCTTTTGGAATTTCAGGTTTTCCTGTTTCATTGGTACAAATCTCCAATGTTTGATTTAGCTGTAGGTTAAATCAAACTTCTTTTTTATAAGTATTTGCACTTTCTGTCACATGTGCGTTTGCTGGTACTTTCATGTTTAAATCATTAGGCATCTCAGAGTCATTATGCAAAATCACATCACAGCAATCGGTTTTCTTGGCACTGCAAGTATCAGAAATAATTAGTCACTTATCAGAAACCGCCCGGTCAGTGCTATGACCTTCTGCCCCCTCCTTTGATTACTGTTTTTGTGCTGTACAAAGCTTTCCTCTTTGCTCAGCCAACATTTTCACTTGGGCCTCGAGACACTGGAATCTTTCCATTTCTTTAGAATCCTCTCTATGTGGCCTAGATCAAGATTGGTTGTTTTCCCCCTGATTTAATCTATTCTGATACGTCTCAGGAGAATGATTTCTATTGGGATTGCTTCTGAACTCTTGATTCAGATGTGGAGGGGAGCGAGGTGCACCCATCCTTTGGATGTAGTCCCCTGGTGGTGGTGAATCATTGTATTGACGTGGAGCGTAATTCATATTCTGCCTCATGTCCTGTCTCTCATGTTGTGGGTACTGACCCCTATGTTGATTCCCATTATCGGTAAATCGATCCACATATCGGGGTCTATCCTGATTACCATATATTATGGTGTTGGGATCAAATCTGCTCTATGTCCCCAATGTCTGGTAGGGACAATTATTTCTTTGATCCTGACTTTGTCCCTGATTATTATTCATACCTAACATATCAGGCCGATAGCCTGCCCGGGGCCTATCTCCTAAGTACCTAGGGCTAATGTAATTATCTCTATTACTAGGGTCATGTGATTGAAACATTGGTGCAGGGAGTGACGATCTCTGTTGATTACCCCTTTGTTCAGGTGTCAAATTATTTTTACCTGCACTTTGAGCTGACTCAAGGGACATTTTGGCTGACCTGATTTCCATCACTGTTGCTGAGGGTTCTTTAGATTTTGGCCTAGTGTCTTTCATTTTATAATTTTCTCTACCCTGACACTAGAGTACCTCATATAGTTTTGTGCTTTGTTGTACAATCCACTCAAGTGATTTATCACGGTCAAATTCACAGACCAACTGTGATATGATGTCTTTCTGTAGCCCATAGAAGTAGGCAGTTTTAAACGCATTGGAATTGGGGTCAAAAGATACATCAAAACGAGAAAAAGCTCTTTTTAAGTCTTGCAAAAACTGGCGAAGGGATGTATTAGGCCCAGCCGTAATTGTGTAAGCAACTTTCTTCACCTCTTGTAATGATTGGAAAGGAGAAAAACGACGTCTAATCTCTTTTTCAAACTCTGCCCATGTCATATTCTGCTGTTCATTTAATCCCCTAATGATACTGGCTGAGGGGGCGTCCAGAGTTAAATGAAAATATTGTCTGTACTGTTCCTTATGTATCTGGAGGGATTTAAATATGTCATGCATCGCTTCGGAGTGGTTTTCTATGCAGCACTCCCCTCCTTTTTTAAATGGTTTGATCAGAGCTTTGATGGATTTCATTATCTTTATGGGCCTACTCGTTGCTATGCACGGAATTGCACTACTTTGTGATTCACTCCTGGTTTCAGGTGTATGGGATTGGTGGCAGCCCCCAATGGGTGTATCAAATCCCCCAAGAGCGCTGCAACCAAGTTCAGTCACCGGCCCAATCACTGGGGCACTAGCTCTTTGGGTAGAAATAGGGTTCACCTCAACTCCATTGAATGTGGTGCCCTGCCATCTATCCTGGGATCTGGAAATGCACATTTGCTGTTCCAAATCCTTACACTTCTTAAGGAGCCTATCTGCCTCTTTTTGGCATTCATTGAATTCTTTGTTTCTCTTGTCTCTTTCTTGAAACATTTTAACTATTTCCTGTTCAGCATTTTGGAGTTCACTTTCTTTTTCACAATGTTCTTTTTTAAAAATCTGCATTTCCAAAACAACTTCACCTTTGTTTTGTCTAATATGGTCTACAAATGCTTTCAAATGTACCAATTCTTGTTCACTATCCTCAAACAGTTTCTTGCTTTTAGAAAATAGAGTATCAAGATCCCTACATTTTAACTGCATGTCTTTTTGACATATCTCCAATTCTGCTTTTAACATTTCCTCTTTTTTACTTGCCCCATCCAGATCAGCTTTTAACCTGTTAATCAGCTTAGTATCATTTTCTTGGATTCGCAGGGATCTATTCAGGATAAACCATATCTTGGCACAGAGCCGTATCAAACAATCTTTCTCTGCATGTTTATCAGCTGCATTTAGTAGTCTCAAAAGGCGGACCTGAATTATGCTGCCTTCTGCAAAAATGCTGTCTAATGGTTCTTTCTGTACTTCACCATATATGCGGTCATGCCATTCTGTGGCATTATTTGATGACCATGTCCCATGTGCATATAATCTTGCCTCCAGATGTTGCACTAGCTCTGAGAATGTGGCTTCCATTTGAGACATTCTGAAATTCACTTTTAGTGTCACACTGCTATTTTGAAATGGGTTCCCTCTAATGCATGGATGGTAGTGTGTGACACACTTGCCACGCCCAGTAAGTCATCTATAATCACTTTCCCGGCCTGCAACGCACCATATATGTAGGATATTTTGTGTAGATTTGGGGTCTCGCATCAAGATTGGGTTTGGCTTACCTCATTCCAGTGACCATATTTTGTTACACTATATTTGAGAATTTAGTGATATACACTATTGGCTGTATTTTCTGGTGGTAAATTACTTCGTGGTGAGCATGATTTTCCTTCCCTACATTATAGCCCCATCATACATAAAACTTTCCTTACTATTACAATACTCTTAGTGATCTATAGAGGGCCTTGGACCTCCATTCAGAGACACCACATTGTTACATAGAGTGCCACCTATAACCTGTGGCTGTTATCACTGATTTATCTACACCAGTGAACTATGCGTCCATAGGCCTCATTAATGGTTCATAGACCCCCAGTAATCTATATATTATATTAGATCCCCCAGACAACATTCACTGGGGAAACACACGCATACATCTATTTATCACTGCTAAATTTTGGGATCTCTAAGTCTTATTTTATGACAACTTATTCTGTCTGTTATTTTATCTACATGGGAAAAATGACAAATGTACTGCCTAAAAAGAAATCTTCCCCATGTCACAAATGCTATTCCAAATGCACCAAGAAAAGAGAAAAACAAAACTCTCTACACGTTCTGTTTTTATCTTGTTTGTATTATAAACAATTGCAATTCAAAATAACATCTTACCATATACATTGCATTGTTGTCTGTAATAAAAACAAGAAAAGAAACAATACAGAGACAGAGCAAAATTAACATTGCAACATTGTCATATGATAAATTAAATGCAGGGGATTTCTTTTGGCTACTCTGCCTACATGACATTTTTAGATTGCTATTGCTTAGTCACACGAAAGTACACAGCGACCTCCTCACTTAACTTTGCTTACCAAAGATTTGTAGTTTTCTCCCTCAGATGACCTCCTTCAGAAGAGCGGGCCCGTTCAGCAGGGGTGTTCTCTGTTATCTCGAATGTTTCGAATGTGTGGTGAAATCATAGAGTTCGCAAGCCAGCGCTAAGTGAAACCAGGCACCTCCGTCTGGAAGCCCAGTCATTCTCCAACTCTCCCTGCCTCTGTCAGTTTTTCCCCAGCAAAACTCTGCACCTTCCCCTTTTCCTATTTATTACCACTAGAAATACTTTGCACCAATCAAGTTGAAAGGCCACATCACACTTCCTTCAATACAATAGGCCAGTTATACAGTGCAACTGTAACTAATATCATTTTCTGGTATGCATGCACTCTGCTTACTACGAACACAGAACAATAATGAAGAAAAATTCAGTACATTTGAAAAACGAATTTCAGAATATGTATTTTCACCCCATTTGCACATAGAGATTACATTATAATGTTAATAAGTTAGCTCTAGTAAATAGTAATTGTTAATTAAATCAGTTAGTTAAATGACTAATGTAGTCTCCTATGTATGAGGTATTTCAAAGAAGAGAACAAAAAATTCTGGTGCACTTTTAAAAATGAAACCTGTCTCCAGCCACATACTCACATGTTATGCTGGCAACATAGACTGGCTATATGTGTATGCCACATTATTGCTGGCAACAAAATGCTATCACATTCAGTGAGGCGCTATAAACTTCAAGACACTATAAAGCGCTATATACTACTACATTACCTGTTCCTCCTCTCCATGTCCCAGCCAACTATCCCCAAAGCCTCCCCAGCAAGACAAACGTTACAATGAGACTTCCATCCCTTCCTCCCCTTCCATACATCATGTCCAAACCCCTAATTCCCCTGTATTTGTTTCTGTTTCTGCTTCCCCCTCTCTTTTGTAATTTTGATACTGTTATACACTAAAAACATTTTATGCCTCTGTCTTATTTTTTTTTTAAAGGCAGTTAAGGCATCCGCAGATGGCGCAGGTGTCCGGGATGTCCGCCATTAACCAAAATGGGGGTGTCCTAAGGACACTATAGCTGTTGGTACTGTTCGTGATTAAAATGGCGGTGTCCTTAGAACAAACAAGGGGGCTGAGTCATGGAAATTGTGTGCCGGAAAACGGAGATTTGTGCACTATTCTGCCCGCAAATCCCCATTTGTTAAACAGGGATTTGCGGGCAGAATGGCACACAAATCCCTGTTTGTCCTAGGGACACTATAGCTGTTCGTACTGTTCGTAATTAAAATGGCGGTGTCCTTAGAACACACAAGATGTCTGCCTGTCCGTAATTAACCAAAATAGGGGTTTCCTAAGAACACTATACCTGTTCACACTGTCCGTAGCTAAAATGAGGGTGTACGAAGGACACCAAATCTGTCCACATATCCGTAACTATTCAAAATAGGGTTTCCTAAGAATACCCCCCGTGTTCGTAATGTCCGCAACCAGAATGAATATATCCATAGAACACATATCCAGTCTGCCTGTCCGCAAAGTTTTGATACACATTTATTTTATTCAACACTGTTCGTAGAACACACGCGCACATGCGCACTACACCCTTGGGTCGTACGAACATTGTGCCTATACGTAACTGTGTGCCGCACTTGTGTCGCACTTTTAATAAGTTCGGGGACCCTAACACTGACCGTAGAACACCCGCATACATGCTCACAACTGAACATGTGCATTTGATGTCCTACGGACAGCCGTCCCATTCGCGAACCTGTCCATGACATCATCATGTGACCACATCCACGCTGAGCGTGTGTCCCTATTTGCGGACACTGTCCGGGCCACCGAACATTTAAAAAGTGATTTTTTGAGCAATCCAAGTTATTTTCCAGTAAATGTTCACGATTGCACATGTCCTAGACAATGTCCCTGGCGATCTACATACTTTTTGGAACTTTTTTGAGCCCTTTCTTGGTGTTCGATCTGTCCGCGAACAGCGCCGGTGTCCATGAAGCATGCACCGGCACCCCTATAAAAGTCCACACCCCAGAGCTCATCCTCATTCTGTCTTTCTACTACTGCAGATTGACCTGATTTTGCTGCTTTTGCTTCAGCTAACCTGATGGCATCCATGGCTGCTATTGGGGCTACTGCTGTCTCAGCACCACCCCACCCCTCCACCACCACAACCTCCCCAAGGGCCTGCAGAGTGGAACAGGCGTGAACATGCAGAGGAGGATGAAGAGGATGAAGTGGATGAGGTAGTGGACGTCCCTACTACTGGCACTTATCGTGAGGCTTGGGTGTGGCTGTTTTTTACCATTCTTGATGGAGCGCCAAAAGGTTTGTGCGAACAAGGTGATCTGCACTCAGTGCCGCATGGTGCTGAGTCGTGGCAAGCCTGGTTCGTATAGCTATGGTACTACATCAATGAAGCGACACCTAAGGTCGTTCCACGGTGGGGCTATTCGTAAGGTTGTACCTTGCGATAAACGTAGTAGGTTGAGTTCCTCTGCAGCATCCTTCATTTCTACTCCTGCCATCACAAGAGACACTCCTCTGGGACAGCACTTCCCCCCAGCTGCCTCGCAAGCCATTCATGATGCTGTTGACCCTTACCTTTTGAGGGTCACAATATTGTGCATGAACTGCGATGCAGTACTCTGTAGGGGGGAGAACCTTTGGAGTGCTTTTGAGACTGCAGTCAAGAAACACGAGAAGGACTGCCCTCTACCTTATAAGGCACAGCTTACATCTTCCTCTCTCCACCTGCCCTTTCTTATCCCTGTGGTTGGTGTCCCTTCCTTACCCTCCTTTCCCCTCCTTTCCTTGTGTGTCGTGTAAAAAACAAAAAAACTGAAAAAAAGGCTCTTTGCATAGCTGCCTTTCACAGTTCAAAAATAGAAGTGACAAATAAATAGTGCAGGCCGTGTCCACAGACATATCACTTTTTGCTTTTTGGGGGGTACTGCCCTATCAGAACCATTGCACTTTTCAATGGGAGTAAGTGGTGACTCTGAAAAGAGCCTTTTTGTGGTGTTTTATGGCGTTTCAAAAACTTCAAATGGTCAACACCTACTGCAAAATGGATTGCTGTAATTCCAAAAAAGGTCACAATGCATTTTCTATATTTCGCAGAAAAATCTGATTGCCGGCATAAGTAAGATGTACTCCATCTCGAAAAATGTGTGTACTACAAAACATATTGTTTTCATTCTGAAAAGAGGACATACCAACATCTCTCAAAAAGGCACAAACAGCCTTTTTAACATTGCGCCTTGCTTTCTCCATTTGTGGAACAAATGAAAAAGAACGCAGCCACATTTGTCTCTGCCCAATACAGGAAAAAAATACTCTGGAGTTTGGATACATATCCATGACTTTCCCAAGTCCTTCTTTCATTGCAAATTGCAAAGAGATTCCAGACACATGTCCTAAAGACTTTCTGACAAACTCTCTCCTTACACAACACAGTCAGTAAACCTTATTGACCAATCCCTTGCTCTGCTCAGTCTCATTTGCATGTCTCTCAGCCTCAGATTCCCCGTATGTAATATGCGCTGTCCGCGGATAACCGCGGTGTCCGTGGACAAATTATAAAAATCTGAGAGTGGGGAATGAAAATTTAAATAGTGTGCCCCATTTCCCCTTTGAGGTTGGCTCTGAAAAGAGCCTTTTTTTTAGTTTTTTTGAAGATGTGTCTGAAACACCTTTTATTTTGTACTTTTTTTTGTTTTTTCCCTTATTTTCCTCCAAAAATATTCACATTAGCTTCTGCAAAGCAATCCTTATGTTTCAAAAGCATGGCATTTCCGATAAAAGATAAAGACATGCCATCTTGTTTAAAATAAACATTAACAGAATCAATGTTCGCATTATTACAAAAGAACATGCCAGCTCTCAGCATGAAAGCAAACATGCCTCGGTTGATTGCACACCTAGCAATATTTTGCTAAGGACAAAAAACAGAACTATTGTCCCATATTGCCGTAGGTACTAAACCAGAAAAAATAACCTTGGCATTTGGAAGTATTTTCATTACCGCCTGAACAAAGTGTTCCAGATGTTCCAACAAAGTATGGGCACTGACATAACCCAAATGCAAAGCACCACGGTGCAAAACAACTACATGTGGACTGTTCACCCTGCCCATTTCTCCACAAACTTGTACAATTCCCTGCACATTGCAACCAGGCCCAGTTGTCCACACCACCTCCACTCCTTTAACATCAAAATTGTTTGCCACATTCCTGCATTTAGCATTCGGCTCCGAACCATGCACTAACATATCTCCAACCACCAACACCCTGACTTACTCTACCTCTGCCAGCTTCACTACACAAAGCCTCGTTCAACACAAACCACAGCCTCAACACCTGATTGGCTGATCCCTACAGTCCTATTTCTGTGCCAGATATGTTGATAAGTCCCGTATGTGGCACACCCTGTCCGTGGAATGGTGTGGTGTCCATGGAGTGCGTAACACTGGGGCAGCCCTTCTACCTTTTCCACTTCACTCTCTGCACTATTTCATCATTGGCTACTGTTAAGCAGTCACACAACCATCCACCAATCACATCCAAGAACTTTACATCTAACTCCATCATCACAGATCAGCACTTTAGATGTACTATTGATCACTCTCAGTACAATTGGGCTGTGACTGCAAAGGACCTACAGCAACAACAACTATAAAACTCCCCAAGATTTCTACTTGCAGATTCATGCACATCCACATGCATGAACACAGACTACAGGTATGAATATTTTCTACACAGTACATGTACAGCTCTTCTAGAAATACATATAAACAGAGTAACTGCCACTTACACTGTATAAACTGTAAAATTAATTTATTGTAATTTCTCCCATCTGCTATGATCAAGTGTCACTTGCAAACCTGCCTGCTCTCCAAATTTTTGTTTACACACACAGCTATCTAAAAAATGTTAGTTCATATTAAAAGATGGGAGAAATAACAGTATAATTATGGTAAAATGCTGTCTAGTTTGTTATAAAATTACACACAGCCAGTATGAGTACATGCATATTCATTCATGCACACAGACAGACAATATAATTAGAATTGCTCCCAGCTGAAACAACACCACTGCCTCTACATCAAATCCTTCTGCTTTATTTCCCAAACCTTCACAAATGCATACATTGCATGCTTTTCTTTACAATCTCTACCATTTACCTTGTAAAAATAGCGAAAAATGCATATGATTATTTCTTCTATCTCCTAACTCCAAAAACATAGCCTTAAAAAAACAAGTATGCTCTATACGTTTACTATTATACTCATTTGTAAAACATATTCAACTAACAGATTCTAAGTAAAATATACAGGATGCACATAGGCAAAGGAAAGCGCATGTGCATAGTATGCTCAGTTATTAGAAAACACTACTTCTAAAACAAAAAATTCAATGTCTACATTAACAAAAGTGCTATAAACATACATATTCACTAACTTCTTTCTTTTACAATTGCAGTGAAGATCACTCTCCTGAAAAGCAGCAGTGTCTGAAGTACGAAAAAGAACTTAGAAGAAACCTACTCTTTCCATACAAAAAAGTAAGTACAATACTAACATAATATTATAACTGTTACTCAAACACACTAACATGTTAATATTGTAGAACAAACAAGTGTATTAAACCTCTACCATTAGATTTAGTATTAGTGCATCCCCTTACCAGCTACATACTTTATATTGTCATCTGAAGCTCAGTATAGTAACACACAAATACAAGAATAGCCTTCCCAAATTGATGTAGCTGCCAATTGCACAATCACACACCTCCACAAACATCCTTACCATCATACGCAGACACTCATGCACAAAGCACGCATACACGGCACAATAGCACAACCCACATTTTCTTTTTTTCTCGAACAGACCCCTAAGAATGCCTACCAAAAAGCGACTCCGTAGAAAGCAGCGCAGAAGTAGAGCAAATCAAAATAAAAGTGTCCAAAATAAGCATCCATCTCTAGCAGATTTTATTCAAAAAGTTCAAACAAAACAGCTAATATATACATTAAGCAAAACAAAACAAGCTTTCAGTACAGAAACTTTGCCTCCTCTATCAAAATGTAAAACAAAGCAGAACGTGATTAAAAACACTGCAGCTACCACTACTGCTAACAGTGCACCTATAAATCTTGATGTAGTGGCAAGTGACCATACAAATAAAAAATATTTCACAAATCATTTCTGCCACAGAGTCCTTCGGAGCCTTATAAAAACAGAAGAGAAATCATGCACAACCCTTAAAACCTACCGTAGAAAATGAATCTTATAAGCTCTGATAGACAGTGCAATCCTTCTCAAAAGGAAGTTATTTATTTTAGTTTTAAACAGAATGAAACCACAAACAAAACGAACTACAAAACTATGAAAAAGACTTCTCAATAAACAAAATATCTACAAAAATAGCCTCTTAAACATCTGTGAAGGTGAATGGAGTCACACCACGAGCACAGGACCATATTTTAATGAAGAAGCATATAAACAAAAGCAAACAAACCCAATTGCCATACATAGCAGTGGACGAGGGTATGAAAAACTTAATAACACCATTATGGAACAAGAAACTCTGCTCACATAAATATCTCCAGAAAACTTAGTTTCACCTCTCTATTCCACTGAACCAAAACATCCAGTCTACAAATGGCCGTGCACATCCATGTGTAACATTGGCAAAAAATCTTTCGCATCTTTATGCCAGTTCATAAATCAGTATGTAAAAAGCAAAGACAAATGCAAAATGAAACTACTACAAATACACAGGACTACAAGGACATTCATTAGCCTGCATTTCAGGACCTATTTGCAAAAGCACCTTCCATCATATCAAAATGATATCAACACATCATTCAACTATAAGAAATCTGGTCCATAAACTCTATTATACTAAATGTCCTGCTTTATCACTAGTCAATTTAAATAAAAATCTTCTACATAGTACAGCCAAACAACTACTCAAAGAAATAGAGCATATCCAGAGAAAATATTTTAGAAGTGAAAGCAACTTACAAAATGCAATAGCTTTACAACAAACTAGCAACTGCGGTACAAATAGCAACCTTCTATGACACACATACAAAAAAGAAATACTAAAGATTAAAACCACATCCACTGAAGTACCAAACCATGTGTGTGTGTGTGTTGCCGCAAGACTTTCTATAAAAGTAGCACAATAACTGTAGACATAATGTACAAAATAGAAGATAATGAATATTCCAAATGGTTCCAATTAGCTCTATACTTTATAGCAGAAAACAAATACAAAATTACTGATCCCTTAATACTTTGCAGTTACTGCACTGCAAAACTTGACAACAACCAAAATCCTTCACGTGCTATCACAAATAACTTGGAATTATTTTCACTACCAAAACCCCTGCAACAACTTATATGAGAGCATCATAATTCAAACAGTATGCCCATTTCAAGCAATAATACGCCTTCGATCAAAAACAGCTAAATTACCTCCACTCTAGCAGTGCAACGGCCAATAGATCAATCTTTAACTGTCTTAGTAAATGGCGTACCTACAAACGACAAATGAATTTGGCAACAACTCGTGGACTTTCATAAAGTTAGACAAGCCCTGTAATATCTAAAAAACAATAATGAATGCTACAAAGAAATTAATATTGAAGAAAACCTGAGAGAAACCATTGAAATGATTCAAGAGTCACCAGAAACTGGTTGATTTCAACTTCTAAATTCTGCTACAGAATTCAATATTTTAGACCATTATACAATTCATCCTTTACATTCTAAAGACACTATAGATGATGCACTGGAAATGGACCAAATGTGAAAAGCCAAAGGATCTCCAAACAGCATATGGGAAGAAAGTATAGAAGCACAGGCCCTTCCTCTAATCTTTCCTACTGGAAAAGGAGTAAGGTATGACGATAGACCGACAAAGATAACAGCATCAGAATATCGCTCTTTACAAATTTATTCTGATGACCCAAGATTCAGATAAAACGTGGAATTCATATTCCACCTTCTCTTTGAAAGTGAACTAGCAACTCTATGCTACGGAGCTGCACACACATTAAAATCAGGTACCCATTTTCAGAATGTGTCAGCTATGCAATTATTACAAAAAGTGCAAGAAAAAGATGAGGATTTACAGTCAAGTATTACAAATCTTTTAGCAAACATGCATGGTACAAAAGAATACTGGTTCCGACGTCACAGAGATGTACGCTGTATGACAAGAAACCTTGGCCCACCCACTTGTTTTGTTAAATTAAGTTGTGCAGAATATTCATGGGAAGATTTACATGATTTCCTATGCAAAAGAAACAAAAACAAAACAAACATAGATATAAAAACACTAGGAGAACTCTGCTCGCTAGATCCTGTAAATTTATCAAGATATTTACATCATCACTTCATTGCTATACTACACTTTATTTGTAATAAGACTGTTCCGCCCCTCTGAAAAGTTCAACACTTCTTTTGCAGAAAATAATACCAAGCCAGAGGAGCACCACAAATCCACATGCCATTATGGATTAAAGATGCTCCTAAATTTGGTCATGACAGTGATGCCACTGTTTTGCAGTTCATCCAAAAATATGTCACTTGTGAAATCCTTTCACAAATAAGACATAGTGACCTTCATGCACAGATTTTACAATTTCAAAGACACAAATGTGGGAAATGTTGTTGTTGCAAATATAAAAACAAAGTGAAATACTACACCAAATGCTGCTTTAGTTTCCCTAGACCAGTTTCAACAACAGGTCAAGTAAACAACTTCATGTCCTCAGTCAGACATAGGGCCTCATTACACGGTAGGCGGTAAGGGTTAAAGGTCACTGGTAAGGGTACCGGTGACTGTTAACCCTTAAAGCTTTATTACGAGGTCCCTTTGCGGGTTGGTACTTTAACGCCTGCTTTTAGTAGGCGTTAAAAAACGAACCCGCAAAGGGACCTTGGTGCTAATTATGGTACCGCAATTTGCGGTACCGTAATTAGCGCCTTCCCCATTCCCATTATGCCCTATGGGGTCAAAAATGGGAATGGGGAAGGGCCTTGGTGAATGGGGAATTACCGCCCCCGCTCACCTTGGAGTAGGGCGGTAATTCCGCCATCCACCAAGGCGGACACAGTAAAATACCGGCAGCAACCATGGCGCTAATAGCGCCATGGTTGCTGCCTAGCGTGTAATGATGCCCATAGTGTCAAAGGTAAATCACCTATGAACACATATTATATAAAAAGAACAGAAGAATCAAAATACATCAATGATTACAATGCAGTCACTGGCCTCCTATGGAATGCACACATTGGTGTGCAGTACATTGCAGATAATTCCACTGCAGGTCTACGATATGTCACAACCTACTTAACCAATGCAGAGAAAACAGAGCTTCAGGACCTCTGGAATGATATATCATCTGACAAAACACTATCACAGAAATTCTACAGCTTAGGCCTAAAAATGCTCTCTCATAGACAATGTGGCTGCTATGAAGCTGCTTTGTATGGAAAATCTCACAATATAGTATGGCTAAGTCTTGGTCCTGCAAAATCTCGAAAAAGAGTTCTCAAATCATATGAGGACATAGAAACAATAGCCAACAATGATCCCAACAGCCAAGACATTTTGAAAAAGAATTTACTAGACACATACTACCCAAACAGGAATACCACTTGGAAACCATGTGTTTCTACCACGAAGCCCAAAACTTCACATATGAAAATAATATTAAACCAGATGAAAAGAAAGGTAGATACAGAGTAGCACATTGTGAAGGCATCCTAGTGAAGCTTACCAAACACAGCTTAATTAATCATATCAAATTGTCATTAAAAACTCCTCAACATAAACAACTGTATTACATGTCCTTGCTACAACTTTTTAAACCATGGAGAAAAGAAGGAGAGTTACTGGATACGTATGACTCATATGAAGACGCTTTCAAAGCAAATGAAAGCACTATAACAGACGTAAACTTTATTCAGTACCAAAAAATGTTGCACAATGAACAGCAACATGAAGAAGAATTCCAGGCCCAACTAGAAGTGGACACTCCCGAAAGTAGTCAACCTTCTGTAACAGGAAGCCAAGAACCACTTGGACAGCCACTAATAGCAAATGAGGCAGAATTAGCCATGACAGAAGTAGAAAACATCATGTGTCAGTGTGAACAAGCTACAGAAGACTTTGCTGTACTGAAATCACAACTGAACAAGAACAGCGTAGCATTTTCCAAGAAGTAACAATACAAATTAAACATGTAGTGCAATATGAAAATAAAATCTGTAGCTGCCAAGACTACAAACCTATACTGCTATACGTGAGTGGTGAAGCTGGTTCAGGAAAAACATTCTTAATCAAAATCATCAGCAAGTTCCTCCAACAATTGACAAACAACAAACTGTCAGCTGTTGTAACTGCCCCCACAGGTTTAGCTACCTACATCATAGGCAGTGTCACTTTACACTGATTACTACTCCTTCCAGTAAAACACCAAAACAAATTAGACTATTACAAACTTTCTACAGAGGCTGCAATGGAACTACGCAGAGTTTTGAAACAAATGAAAATGCTACTAATAGATGAGGTGAGCATGGTCTCCAACCTAATGTTGGCTTTGATTCACCTCAGATTAAAAGCGGTAATCAAAACAGACAACGAAGAGCTCTTTGGAGGAAAACACATTATTGTTTTTGGAGATCTTCTTCAATTGACACCAGTGAAATGTGAATCTATTTTTAAAACCTTAGGGCACAAACTGTGCCGTAAAACTCTTGGCAGCATAGGAAATGTCAACCTTTGGCAACATTTCCAATACAGAGAATTAACGGAAAACATACGCCAGTCTGCAGACCTCACATATGCCAACATTTAAAAAAATATTAGAGTTGGTATACTGTAAGATGATTCAATTCAACACTACAGCTAAGTCAATGCCTAGTCTGGGATACTGAATGGAAACCCTTATTGATATATCTTTATGTCCAGTTCATGAGTTCTGGATGACTACCCCTATATAACACCCCTCTCTTGGAATCCCCCTGACCCCACTGAGCCAAGAAGTAGTTCTGTTTTGCAAGTTTAAAAGGTTTATTTGAGAAAAATTAAACAATATATATATATCACACTTTTATGATAAATTAATAATTAATATCACACTTCAGAACATGAGCAGTTAACAACAATGGGTAATGTTCTACTAACAAACTGATTGGGTTACTCAGAAGTAGTATAAAGGATGAGGTAGCACGCTTGGGAATAGGAACAGAAGAATAAGGTGGTAGAGAATGCTTTATCTAGTTTCAGATGGATGCAATGTGGAATGAAAATGCAGTACAGAAAGTACTCAATATGATTTCAACAAAACAATGTAATCACTTTTCTCTGGCAATCCACTCCCCACCCCTTATGCAATGTAAGGAAATGAAGAGTAGCACACAGTTCTCAGACATGCAATCAAATGTAATTCAGTTCACCCCAGCAAGCTTAGACTACGGATAGAAGTTGAAACACAGGCCCAAAATGTTTTCATATGTGCTGCGAATGAGGTGAGGAATATGCTGAAAATGGTTTTAATTCCCTTTAGGAGGTTCAGGGTGAGTGAAAGATACTTGGGATGAGCTCAGGCTCCCTTTAACAATGCTCTATGGTTAACTAGCAGGTTAAACGAATTTTTGGCAAAGGAAAGCAAGGAAGCTGCTGTTTTCACACTGGGCTGGATTTTTAACCAAATCGTGAATCGCGGCAAAATTCGCGAATGTGTGAATCACTATTACGGCAAAAGTATAAGGAGTAGGAAGTCGTTCTAGGCTTGGTGGAAAGGTAAGATTCTAAGCTTTCAGAGGAAAGTTAAACCAAGTTTCTAGCACAAACGGTTACGGAGTTATGAACGATTTGGTGAAGGTTGTTTTTCGGATTTGAAATTTTAAAAGTTCAAAGCGACAGGTTACAGCTTTGCAGCTAGAAAATGACAGGTGACAGCTTTGCAAATGACAGGTGACAGTTAGGAGGCAGTTCTGGTTAGATTAAAATAGTTTGGATTAGATTATTTTAACTAAGAGATTGGTTCTGCACAGTTCTGCTAGGTACTCTCAATATATTTTTGAAATAGGCCTCGCCACGGATCTGGTCAGGTTTTGGACTGGACTCCGGTTCTGGTCTCGGCACTTCACAGTGATCTGGGTCAGCTCTCTGGTTCTGCTAACAGCGGTCTGGGTCACTCTGGATCTCTGGCCTCTGGTTCTGGATACTGCTCTGCTTTCTCTGGGTAGAGCACTGCTTCTGGATCTTTCTGGCACAGGGTTTTAGGCCAGAATCAACAGCTGGGTCCGGCTGTGAATAGTCTGCAAATTATTTTTGGGCCTGCTGACAAATACTTTTGCTTGCAGTGGGCCTTCTTGGTTCAAAGTTCTGTAATCTCTGTTTAGCTTGGAAGTCTAAGTGTAGGATCTCTGGATGTGAAGTCGTCGGTCAGCATGCTCCGCAGCAAATGGAATTGAATGTCTCTACCTGTCCCAGCAGTTTCTTTTTATGTGTTTTGAAAGTGGGTGTGTGCCTGGGCCTAGCTAAGCCTGCCCCTTTCTACTTGTCATTGGCCCAATTCTCCCCTCTCCCATGATTGGGGGAAGGAAATGTGAGTCAGAGTGATGCTGTAGGTTTTATGGGTCAGAAGATCCTCCCCTGTTCAGTTTGCCCACAAATCTATATTTGATTCAAATACATATTGCACAGATACACAGTTGTTTAAAATTACATGCACCCATCACATATCACATGAGGTATACTCTGTTCAAACTCTGCTCTTCCTGAGGGCTTGCATTCAAAAATGGCAACTTATTTCCGATTTTAGTGGGTTATGCAACCTTGGTTCTTCATTAAAAGTTATACACATATACACAGGCTGTCCATACCTACTCCAGTAAATTCCCATATCTCTAGCTTAAACACAGAGTATGTGGTGTCAATAAATAGCAGGGTTTTGCCCCAGAACATCACACAAATTGGAGTTTGGGCTTGAATCGAAGGTACATTTTTTAAATTAAGGCTCTCAAAGTTATACATTCCTGTCATTTGATTACAAAGAGTTATCAGTGTTTCTGTAAAATATATATTTTGCTTTCAATTCAGTTCTCAGAGTGTTGGAGTCCGTCTCCAAGACTTGGGTGGGTCAGTGATCACATGTGTCTTCTGCTGGGAGCTCTTTGTGTACAGTCAACAGTCAACATCAGCATATTCTATTCAAGTGCAAGAGCCTATTGTGTGGTCTCCAGGAGGCTGAGGTCAGCAGACCAGGGGGTCACTTTGCATTTGGTTATTATGACCATGTGATATCCTGGGCTGTGGTGTGAATCTCTTGAGGTGAGAGGGTTTCCCAGGCTTCTGGCCTCTGGGAACAGCAGGTGGCTAATTTTTGATTAAAATGCAGCCTTTGAAGTCAGCTGAGTCAAATTCCTTTGTCAGCAACTGCACTCAGTTCTCCTGTCAGAGTTTAGACCGCTAGCGCCGCCTTGAGGATTTTGTTGGTACTGCATCCATTTTTGGGATCTTTCTTGGATTAATGCATTCCAAACAGGAATGGTTCTTACATGGTAGTAAATAATCCTTGCTTAACATTGTTTTGATGGGGCTCCTTACAGTAAAATGGTTATGTGGAACCCCACAAAAGGGTTGAATCTTTAAAGTGGTCCGATGAGCCACGATTTCAGCAACTTTTTGACATCAGTAACAGTGGATTTTGTTAACAAAGATCTTTCTTTACACTGGTGGGTGGCAAGTTAGGTAACCATTTTGGTGTGCGCACAAACTGCGTGGTTCTCCTGGATTCTGG
Source organism: Ambystoma mexicanum (assembly GCF_040938575.1). Classification (NCBI taxonomy): domain Eukaryota; kingdom Metazoa; phylum Chordata; class Amphibia; order Caudata; family Ambystomatidae; genus Ambystoma; species Ambystoma mexicanum. The sequence continues at coordinate 955,670,808 of NC_090924.1, read as the reverse complement.
TGCACATGTGGGCTTTTTGGTCATCTTGGATTTTCTAAGCCCACAGCACCAAATGTTGCAGCATGATAGCTCAAACGTGCGTCAGGACACCCAACAAAACCCCCCACGCGACTGCACTTTGAATTTGAGTCGATGGGGAGTCGGGTGCACAGAAGGTGATGACCCACGCACTGGTATGTCCGCATAATCTTCTTCCAATTCTGCAAATGGCTCAGTTCAGCATCTTTTCCTCCATCCGGTACTGATCGATCGGTTCTCCGCGCCGGTCCTGATGGGAATATTGGGCGGTACCCCGTGCCCCTTGGGTCTCTGCTCCCGGTCTCCGGATCGTCCTCCCTGGCCAGTCTCCAGGTTTTCTTTCTCCTAGGACGACAAAGGAAAAGCGGCAATAGCTATTCATGGACATTTCTCCCCCACCATTGATATAGTGGGGTGGCATATCTATTTTAGAACTCAACAGATATGAACATGCACATTTTTTTATATTAAGCGACAGGAACACATAAACTTGAGAAACACAGAATTTGATAGGCTATATGTAGGATATTTTAGGGTTGGAATTGAATTACTCTGGAGCGGTACCCTCTGGGATTACAGAGGACTCCTCCAGTTGCTGCAAAGTGTGCCTGGGATGGCAACACTTCAACTGGTTTATGTGGACCCACTTGTCTTCCCCCTCTGCCAAACCGCCTTTGGGGATGCGGATCTTGTAGGCCACAGGGGAGATCTTGTCTATAATTTCAAAGGGTCCCTTCCATGTAGGCAAGAATTTTCGCTGTTTTGCCTGGTTTCTTTGGAAGTTGTATAAATAGACCCGGTCCCCCACCTGATATTCCTTCCTGGAAGTTTTTAGGTCATAGTGGGTCTTCATACTTTCGGCTGATCTTTCTAGATTCCGCTGAGCATAGGCAAAAGCATGTTGAAGGTGTTTCCTTAAATTCTCCACATACTCATGAGTTGTGGAGGCATTTATCAACGTTTGCTCTTGGGTTCTGTAGAGCAAATACTGGGGAAGCACCATCTTGCGTCCAGTCATCAACTCAAATGGTGACATTTTGGTTGCAGATGAAGGGGTAGATCTGATGGCCATTACGACCAGAGGTAATCGGATATCCCAACTTAGCCCAGAATCTGCCACAAACTTTTTTAAGATGCTCACAATTGTCCGGTTTTAGCGCTCCACTGCTCCAGAAGAAGCTGGCCGGTAAGCAATATGCAACTTTCTTTTGACCTCCAGTATCTCCCACATCTTTGTCATTACTTCACTGGTGAAGTGGCTACCTCTGTCTGACTCAATCCTTTGAGGTAGACCAAAACGGGAAAAGATGTGGTTAATCATCAGGGCAGCTGCTGTTTCTGCCTTGCAGTTTGGGGCTGGGAGACATTCCACCCACTTGGTAAACAAGCATGTCACAGTCAACATGTACTTATTCCCCCTAGTGGAGCGAATCACGGGCCTACAAAGTCGATTTGTAAATCTGACCATGGGAGTGTCATTCCCCTCTTTTGGAGAGGCGCCCGGTGTGTGAGGGATGTTGGCTGAAATTCTGCACACACAAGACAACCCTTCAAATATTGGTTGAGGTCCTGGCCCATGTGTGGCCAGTAGGCAACCTCTCTTAAGATCTCAAGTGTTGTATGAAACCCCCTATGACCGGCGGGGGCCGCATCATGGGCGTGACTTAAAATCAGGCTTCAGAATGAAGTAGGAACCACCCACTGATCGTGGCCAGCTTTGGATTTCCATACCAACAAACCGTCTTGGATCCGGAACATTTTTGGACATTTCATCAACTCTCTTAGGTCCTCTTTCCCAATGTAATCGGTATCCGTCAGGGGAAAGTTCTCAGGGTCTTCAAGGTGTTGGTAAAACTTACCAATAATTGGATCCCCCTTCTGAGCTGTAATCAAATCAGCATCAGAGGTCTCCTTGCTCCATTGGGCAGTTGAAAGATCATTGTGAGCATTTGTCTGGGACCTAGTGATAGCAGTGACCTGGATTTCCCCCAACAGGGACTCTATTTCTATTAGATCCCCTTGGATGGCCCCGGTTTTGGCCAGCTGATCAGCTAAGTCATTTCCTGTTTTGTCTGGTCCCTCTACTTTGGAATGACCCTTGATCTTTTTCCAGTAAATGGTCATCCCATTCGATGTGACCAGATCATCAATGTTTAGCACATAACATGCCTCTGGTTTTCCAATTAACCAGGTGCTCCATGAACCCGTTCCGTACATAATCCGAATCTGTGATTATGACCAGTTCGTGGAGTTGATGCTGGACACTAGTGAGGATGCCCTGATGCACAGCCATCAATTCTGCCACCTGACTACTTCGGGGACCAATTTTGTATCCAGCGGAGGGTTCTGGAAACTCCTTCACCCATGCATTCCCTACGCCGGCCCCCAGTTCTTTCTCTCGGTTGTTGTCAACATGGTAAGAGCATCCATCCACATAGACAGTGGGCATTCCCTCACACTTGTCCTCTTCAAAGACTTTGTGTGGGGAATTAAGGTATGCCTCCATGTTGTCCTTGATTTTTAAACTTTCGTCCTCAAGACAGTTTTCTCTGGCACAATCATGCAAGTCAGCCAGACCTTGCGCGAGGGGACTCTTCTTGTGTTGGCCATATCTGACCTCCACAGGAAAGCCTTGCATTGACAGAATCCAGGAAGTAATTCGGGGATTACTCACATTTCCGGCCCAGATTCTGTCACCTTGGAGATATTGCAGAGGCTGGTGTGGAGTTGAATTTTTCCTCCACAGAGGATAAAGTTTTGCTCGCATAGGAGATTACTTTATTAACCTTGTCATGCTTTTGGTGTAATACTGCCGTCAAGCACGTATTAGAGAACCCTGTCTCCAGGAAGAACTCCTTGTTTCTGACAGGGTAAGCTAGGCAGTGCCCTTGTGAGAGGCTTCTTTTGAGTTGTCTTACTGCCTCGGCTTGTTCTGGACCCCATTCCCACTTGACCCCCCCTTCAGGAGATGAATCAGGGGTCTGGTGATCTCTGCGTAGCCCTCAATGAACTTTCTGCTGTAATTAGTCAGTCCAAGGAGGCTCCTTAGTTCCCGCAGAGTTGTGGAGTCTTTCAATTTCTGAAGTGCTTCCACTTTCTTTTCCTGGGGACAGAGACCCTGAGGAGTAATCTCATGCCCCAAGAAATTAACACGGGTTCTACACCACTGTGCTTTCTGAAAGGAAAGTTTTGCTCCAGCGGCCCTCAACTGGGTCAGAACATAATGGATCTCCGCTACATGTTCCTCCACAGATGAACTTTTGATGAGGACATCATCTACATAAGCCAGGTTACCCCTTGCACCCAGGTCGGGCATGGCCTTGTGTAGGAAAATGTTGAATTCATTGCCGGAGTTGAGGTATCCGAAGGGAGTCTGGGTCCATGTGTACTGCTGGCCCCCAAAGGTAAAATCCAGCTTGTATTGGTCCTCCATTCTGACAGGCACAGTCCAGTATCCATTGGTCAGGTCTATTGCAGTGAATACCTGTGACCCCTGGATCTGGGCCAGCCCTTGGTCAATGTAGGGCAGAGGCCATCGGGAAGTATGGACCCGTTTGTTGAGCTCCCTGAGGTCGGCGCAGAGTCTCCACTGGCCGTTTGGCTTCAATATTCCCAGCACCGGGTTATTGAAGGTGCTGTGAACTGGACGGATTATTCCCCGGGACTCCAGGTTCTTAATTATTTCAGTAAGGGGCTCCATTGATGCGAGAGGCAAGCGATATTGCTTCACAAACACTGGAGTCATGCCAGGGTCCATGGGGATTGTTGTTGTGTGGATGTCGGTGTGGCCACAGTCATATGAGTCTACCGCAAAGAGATCTTGGAAATCCAAGAAAACTTGTTTCAACTTTTGCTTCTGTTCCAGAGTTATACAGGCATCAGCTAGGTTGACTCTCTCTTCCACCATCTGCCTTAAGCCTGGAAAGACTTCTGGTTTGGCTATCTCAGCGGCCTCCTCCAGCTGGGTAGAGAAGTCCCTGGTCAGAGTGCTGATTTGGACTCGAGGCCTCAGGTGGGAAAGGCAACCCTCATGGACCTGGAAAATCACCTCATCCCTCCTGAAGTCACAAGTCACATCTTCCTTACCATAGGGGCAAGAAGTGTACACCAGGAAGTTCCCCCCATGCCGGGTGAAAATCCTGTCTGGTGTTGTGTTGTCATCACTGTCACCGTCAAAACAGTCCTTGGGGATTGGTCCTAACAGTTAATTTCCTAGATCAATGGAAAAATGTCGGTGATCAACCGCCATTCCAATAATGGTGCCTGCGGCTAGAGTAATACTCTTTAAGTCGCTGTTATCCACCTCTATTGGAATGGTGTCATGTTCTGTGTTGACTAATGGTGTTGGGTTTACCCCCAACCCTTACTGTTGGAGAGAAGCATTTAGAAGTATGTAAGCATCAGGGTTTTTCAAATGTTGTCCTCTTTAAACTTTCACTTTCAGGGAGAATTGTCAGGTCCTTTCTGGGATGGTGACTTCCTCTTTAATCTGAATTTCAACTGCATAAGGTAGCAATTGAGCTGACCTAAATGCTTTTTCTGGATCATCAAAGCCCAAGGGATTATCCGCTAATCGGGACCAAGCTTTGAAGTTTCTTAGGTCCAAACTAATGGCAAAGCGATTGAGAATGTCACTGCCTAAGTAAAAGGCGGCAGTGGCGTCTCGCACAACCCAACAATTATGGACTATGCTCTTGTTGCCAATGGAGATTTTGAGCATACACCTGCTTGGCAGGAGCTGTTTGGAAGTAGGTGCTTCCAGGTCCATTTCCCATTTGTCTATCAGTTTGAATGTGGGAATGGCTAGATCTTTTGGGAGTTGGCGGAACATGGCTTCGCTGATGAAGCTCTTACCATTGTTCACGCACACTCGAGCGAGAACAGAGTCCTTCCCATCATTTAACTGAACAGGGATGAACAACTGCTCTCTAACATGCTGAATATCAGCCAGGCTCTGAGCTGATTTCACATCTTTCTGGACTATAGGAGTGGGAGTTTCTGATTGTGGATTAGTAAAGAATTTCAGGGTGTTTCCTTCCAGTGTGGAATACCACCTTAAACTGGAAGGAAGGTTGATTTTCAGAAATAGAGAGGACCCCCCATCACCAGTCTGTTGTCCTACTGCTATTACTGTCACGTCTGAAATTTGGTTGTTCTGGAAGTGAAATTCTACTTGGTCAGATTTTTGTTCAACCATGTGGCAGGTGCTGTTTAAACTAACATGGTTGACACTCTGTTTTAATTTTATTGGTCGGCTAGTCTGGGTCCGGAGGACCTTGTTTACACAATCTATTAGGGGTGACAACCTTCTCAGGAGGTCATTCCCTAGTAAGCAAGGGGTGCCCTCTGGAGTCACTACTATGACCGGGTGTTTCACCTTGTGTCGCCCAATTTTGATGTCCAAATCTGCAGTCCCCTCAACAGGAATTTCCTTCCCGTCAAAGTTCTGCAGTTGTCCAGGAAGAGAGATGAGAGGAATACGGAAATTCTCCCCCCTTCCTGCATTTAGTTCCTCAAAGGCCCTTTTGGACAGAAGGGTGGCTTGGGATCCAGTGTGCACCATTGCCAAAATTGTACCCTGCCCCTGTACTTGTACCGGGGCCTAGTATCTTTCCTCCTTCTCCTCAAGGGGGCACAGATAATGCACATTTTTGGACAACTGGTGGGCTAACTTTCTGGTTTTGGACATTGCTAGCGAAGAGATTTGGGCAGAATTCTGTGGAGAGCCTTGGGAATCTGAAAGAAAAAGTTGGCAACTGGAGATCAGAGCCATTGTGGGTTCCCCTGTTTCCGGTTCTGGGCCGCCCCCCCCTTCTTGGAGGCAGTCACCAGGATGGGTTTGAACCAGGGGATTTCGGTATTGTGGGTTCTGGGATGAGATGATGGGCGGCGGTAGCTCAGTCTCCATATCTCCCCAGTCTGAATTGACATCCCTTGGGACCCATTTTTCCTTGGGAGGAGTTCCCCCATCTCTGAAGGAGAAGATCCTATTCCCAGGATCTTCTGGGGATCCCTCTCCCTCAAATTGGAAGACCTGTACCTCCTCCACAAAGTAGGTCTGTTTGGGTCCTTTGTTTCTCCTACCCCCCCCTCTGCTCCTTGGGAGGCAGGCTTTCAGGGGCAGGAGATTTTGTTTCCGGTTCCTGGTTTTCCAGGGGCTGTTTACAAGTTGGGAAGGAAGCTTCCTCCAAGGCTTTACACCCCCTTCCCCTTGTGCCTCCTCCCAGGGAACCGGTGTGTTATCGGGGTGCTGCCCCGTCATTGTTCTGGAGCACCAGGTCCAGAGTTTGGGGCATTCCGCGGTGGCATGCTCATCTGAGGGTTCTGTTGAGCCCTCAGTATGTGACCCAGATCCCGTGCCATATTTTGGACCTGGCGCTCTAACTGGGAAACCCGCTCAGGCTGATACGGGGCTTTATTTTCTCCCCTGGGCTGATTCCGGGAAGGGTAGCTATCCCTTCTCTGGTAGTACCCCTGGTTGAGAAGATTTTGGTACCCCTCCAACCTTGGCCTCCCCTCTCCCGGATTAGGTTGTCTGGGCTCAGGGAATTGGGGAAAGAAGGATGGATGATTTTGGGGATGGAAATTGGGTGGATACCTGGGGAAAAAGTTCTGCCCAGGATTTGGAGAATTTCTGCCCTCCTGGGGGAAGTTAGGAGGGAAGTTCCCCAGGTCAGTTGCTTGGCTGGATCCCCCTCCCTTGGGCTGGAGGAGTCCACACATAACCCAGGATTGGTCGGTTTCCCTTGTAGCAGGGACTTACATAGTCAGGGGAGCGGGGGACCCCATTTGTGGGACTACCTCCTCGACTCCCTGTCTGTGACTGGCCCGAGGGCCTTCTGGGCTGTGAATTATTTGGTGCAGGCAGGTTTTTAGGCCCCCCCATCTCCAAATCTAAAACAGGGGGCAACCTTTACCTCTGCCACCTTGGCAGCAGCAGGGGTGCTGTTGGTTTTGAGGTTTTTGGGCGCATTATTTTTATTTTCTATTGGCTTCTGCACCTCATAGATCCGGGTAGCCTGCTCAATGACCCAGACTAAAGATCTTTTCTCATGAAAATCTCTCACGAGCTGGGTCATTATATATTTAGGGAGAGCATGGAAAAATGTATTGACAAACTCTCTGCTGTCTGTGCGCACTCTTCTGGTGGTCTGCGCAAAAGCATGTTTCAGTTCTTGCACAAACTCTTGTGGGGCCTGATCCTCCCCACATTGCAAATTGTAGGCTGCCTTGCAAGCCTCTTGGGGATTTCTGTGCACAGAAAAATGTTTCAAGATGGCCGCCCTATAGGTGGACCACCTTGAATGATTTTGGTCCTCCAGCTCCGCAAAGAAACTGGGGTATTCAGGGGAGAATGTCCTCTTTACATATTAAATACAACTTTGGCTGTCCTTCAAATGAAAAGTCTCCATCATTTGCTCATAGAGCTCCAAGTGCTCCCAAATGGAATACTTGGCGTTCTTGTGATAAGGCATGATGACACTCCTTATTGCCTTTATTTGCTTCAATGGGTCCTTAACCAAGGCCCTTTTTGCCTTATTGGCCTTTTTGGTTCGGGTAACCCTGGTCCATTCATCCTCTGACTCAGAGGCACTGCTCCCAGAGGTTCCTGTCTGATCTTCCAGGTTTTCCCGGATTCTGCGAGCCTGGGAATGGCTGGCAGAATGTGGGGACCTGGTCTCCTGTGTCCTGCGCCGTTCAGAGGAGTCTTCAGATTCCTCCTTGCTGCCAGGATTTGATGGGTACCCCCCCCCCACTGACCTAACTGGGCAGAAGTTTTCAGTATGCCCTTAATGGGCCTATTCTCCTGGGGTTCCCCACTAAATTGCACTGTGCTTGGGTGCCCATATCCGGATGCCCGCCCATCCATTCCTGGGAGGTACTGGCCTATGAGCCCCATGCTTCTGGCTGGATAGTAATCTGCCATCCCTGTGGCCCGGTGCTCATGTGCACCAGGGGACATGGGGGTGGCAGAGTCCAGGGACTGAGAGAGATAAAGGCCTCTGATACTAGGGCTCCTGAGGTTATGCTCAGGAGTTTGCCTTTCCCAGCGAACCTGGTCTCTATCCGCCCCTGCTCCCTGTTGCAATACAAGAGCCTGCGCCTTCAGTTCCTCAGTTAAGGACTTACTAGACTCTATCAGTTTCTCCTGCATCGCTATCTGTTGTTGGAGCCTATCATTGTGCTGGCAGAGAGCCTCATTCTCTCTCTGCATTTCCAGATTGGTCCTGGAGCACTGGGCCAGTCTTTGCTGCAGGAGGGTTACCTCCTGAGTCCCATCCCTACTGGCCTGCTCCTGTCTTGCCACAGCCTCCTCCACCCTCCTGGTGTGCTCTAGCAAGTCCTGGTGTTCGTTTTGGAGGTCACCCAGTCCCTGGTGGGCCAGGTGATTTTCTTCCATTATTCTTTTTAAGTGGCAGGCTTCCTGGTCTAAGGTGTCCCTTTCCTGACTAAGAGTCTGCATCTGTGCCGTCAGGTCGTCCCTTTGCCTTTGGAAGGCACCAGCTTTCTGGCGCTCCTGATCAAACTCTGCCTGGGTATCCAGGTCTTTCAGGATCAGTTTATTGCTCTCCTCTTTCTCTCTGTCTAGTTGGATTTACAGGGTGGCTACCTGCTCTGTGCATGCCCTGTTGAAATTGATCTGTTGCTCCAGCTTTTTCTGGCTCTGCAGTAGGGAGTCCAAACTGTCTTGGCGTTCCTTCTGCAAGGCCAGAATTCTGGTATCCTGGTCTGTCTTTTCCTGTTGCAGTATATCCATGTCCTCTTTTATTTTAATGATATACTGCCTACTATCATTTTCTGACTCCTGGCTCCTCTGCAGCCTCTGCTCAGAAGAGTCCAGATCAGATTGGGCCTTCTGTAATGCCAGCAGTTGCCTACTCGCCAGATCTTGGCCTTCAGCACATTTGTCCTGCATGGCTCCCATATGTAAATATAAATATGCCGCTACCCTGGCAATCTTGTTGTGCTCATCCTTGGCCTTAGGGGACATATATAGTTCACTCAGGGCCACATGTAAGGGACCCTGGTCTCTCCATGGATCTGACCCTGTTTCAGTGATCTGGGGTGCGATTGCCTGCAACCAGACCGTCTGGTCCTGATGAGTCCACTCACCTCTCACAAATAGCTTATGTAAGAAGTGCTCTCTGGCTATTTTCGTATCTACCAAGGTCGTCATTTGAGTTCCTTCCTGACTTACAGGAGTTTGTATTTTATTTTTGCAAAACAGACCTTTTCCTTAGAGCGTTCCTTTGAGGAGTGCTTTACAGCGTACCACAGCGTGGTGATCCGACCGGATATGTGTATCTGGTCAGCTGGCACACTGTATTAATCTGCACAAGTGATAGATCTAACCCAGATGTCCGGCTCGAGCCCCCAATTTGTAAGAGGATTCAATTCAACACTACAGCTAAGTCAATGCCTAGTCTGGGATATTGAATGGAAACCCTTATTGATATATCTTTATGTCCAGTTCATGAGTTCTGGATGACTACCCCTATATAACACCCCTCTCTTGGAATCCCCCTGACCCCACTGAGCCAAGAAGTAGTTCTGTTTTGCAAGTTTAAAAGGTTTATTTGAGAAAAATTAAACAATATATATATATCACACTTTTATGATAAATTAATAATTAATATCACACTTCAGAACATGAGCAGTTAACAACAATGGGTAATGTTCTACTAACAAACTGATTGGGTTACTCAGAAGTAGTATAAAGGATGAGGTAGCACGCTTGGGAATAGGAACAGAAGAATAAGGTGGTAGAGAATGCTTTATCTAGTTTCAGATGGATGCAATGTGGAATGAAAATGCAGTACAGAAAGTACTCAATATGATTTCAACAAAACAATGTAATCACTTTTCTCTGGCAATCCACTCCCCCCCTTATGCAATGTAAGGAAATGAAGAGTAGCACACAGTTCTCAGACATGCAATCAAATGTAATTCAGTTCACCCCAGCAAGCTTAGACTACCGATAGAAGTTGAAACACAGGCCCAAAATGCTTTTATATGTGCTGGCAATGAAGTGAGGAATATGCTGAAAATGGTTTTAATTCCCTTTAGGAGGTTCAGGGTGAGTGAAAGATACTTGGGATGAGCTCAGGCTCCCTTTAACAATGCTCTATGAGTAACTAGCAGGTTAAACGAATTTTTGGCAAAGGAAAGCAAGGAAGCTGCTGTTTTCACACGTGGCTGGGTTTTTAACCAAATCGCGAATCGCAGCAAAATTCGCGAATGTGTGAATCACGATTACGGCAAAAGTATAAGGAGTAGGAAGTCCTTCTATGCTTGTTGGAAAGGTAAGATTCTAAGCTTTCAGAGGAAAGTTAAACCAAGTTTCTAGCACAAACGGTTACAGAGTTATGAACGATTTGGTGAAGGTTGTTTTTCGGATTTGAAATTTTAAAAGTTCAAAGCGACAGGTTACAGCTTTGAAGCTAGAAAATGACAGGTGACAGCTTTGCAAATGACAGGTGACAGTTAGGAGGCAGTTCTGGTTAGATTAAAATAGTTTGGATTAGATTATTTTAACTAAGAGATTGGTTCTGCACAGTTCTGCTAGGTACTCACAATATATTTTTGAAATAGGCCTCGCCACAGATCTGGTCAGGTTTTGGACTGGACTCCGGTTCTGGTCTCAGCACTTCACAGTGATCTGGGTCAGCTCTCTGGTTCTGCTAACAGCGGTCTGGGTCACTCTGGATCTCTGGCCTCTGGTTCTGGATACTGCTCTGCTTTCTTTGGGTACAGAACTGCTTCTGGATCTTTCTGGCACAGGGTTTTAGGCCAGAATCAACAGCTGGGTCCGGCTGTGAATAGTCTGCAAATGATTTTTGGGCCTGCTGACAAATACTTTTGCTTGCAGTGGGCCTTCTTTGTTCAAAGTTCTGTAGTCTCTGTTTAGCTTGGAAGTCTAAGTGTAGGATCTCTGGATGTGAAGTCGTCGGTCAGCATGCTCCGCAGCAAATGGAATTGAATGTCTCTACCTGTCCCAGCAGTCTCTTTTTATGTGTTTTGAAAGTGGGTGTGTGCCTGGGCCTAGCTAAGCCTGCCCCTTTCTACTTGTCATTGGCCCAATTCTCCCCTCTCCCATGATTGGGGGAAGGAAATGTGAGTCAGAGTGATGCTGTAGGTTTTTTGGGTCAGAGGATCCTCCCCTGTTCAGTTTGCTCACAAATCTATATTTGATTCAAATACATATTGCACAGATACACAGTTGTTTAAAATTATATGCACCCATCACATATCACATGAGGTATACTCTGTTCAAACTCTGCTCTTCCTGAGGGCTTGCATTCAAAAATGGCAACTTATTTCCGATTTTAGTGGGTTATGCAACCTTGGTTCTTCATTAAAGGTTATACACATATACACAGGCTGTCCATACCTACTCCAGTAAATTCCCAGATCTCTAGCTTAAACACAGAGTATGTGGTGTCAATAAATAGCAGGGTTTTGCCCCAGAGCATCACACAAATTGGAGTTTGGGCTTGAATCGAAGGTACATTTTTTAAATTAAGGCTCTCAAAGTTATACATTCCTGTCATTTGATTACAAAGAGTTATCAGTGTTTCTGTAAAATATATATTTTGCTTTCAATTCAGTTCTCAGAGTGTTGGAGTCCGCCTCCAAGACTTGGGTGGGTCAGTGATCACATGTGTCTTCTGCTGGGAGCTCTTTGTGAACAGTCAACAGTCAACATCAGCATATTCTATTCAAGTGCAAGAGCCTATTGTGTGGTCTCCAGGAGGTCAGCAGACCAGGGGGTCACTTTGCACTTGGTTATTATGACCATGTGCTATCCTGGGCTGTGGTGTGAATCTCTTGAGGTGAGAGGGTTTCCCAGGCTTCTGGCCTCTGGGAACAGCAGGTGGCTAATTTTTGATTAAAATGCAGCCTTTGAAGTCAGCTGAGTCAAATTCCTTTGTCAGCAACTGCACTCAGTTCTCCTGTCAGAGTTTAGACCGCTAGCGCCGCCTTGAGGATGTTGTTGGTACTGCATCCATTTTTGGGATCTTTCTTGGATTAATGCATTCCAAACATGAATGGTTCTTACATGGTAGTAAATAATCCTTGCTTAACATTGTTTTGATGGGGCTCCTTACAGTAAAATGGTTATGTGGAACCCCACAAAAGGGTTGAATCTTTAAAGTGGTCCAATGAGCCACGATTTCAGCAACTTTTTGACATCAGTAACAGTGGATTTTGTTACCAAAGATCTTTCTTTACACTGGTGGGTGGCAAGTTAGGTAACCATTTTGGTGTGCGCACAAACTGCGTGGTTCTCCTGGATTCTGGCGCACATGTGGGCTTTTTGGTCATTGTGGATTTTCTAAGCCCACAGCACCAAATGTTGCAGCATGATAGCTCAAACGTGGGTCAGGACACCCAACAATACTATCTCAAGAAGCACAATCAATATTAAAAACCAGGCACATCCATGCACTCTATGTCCATAACTCATGTACTACTGATGTCATGGAACAATTAGCACACAAAAATGTCAATTGTATGTCCTTGATGCCAACTCGTGCAAGCTGTTTAAAATTCAACAAAACAATGTTGAAAAAAGAAATGCAACCAATAATTGAAATTTTCTCCGCAGATAAATTGGACGTACATGGTATGACACTACCCATGTGTCAACAAGCCACAACAAGAATAAATATCTTAGAAAACTCTATCCCCAACACAGCTGGTTTGGAGAAAATATTAAAATTATCTTGAAACTGTAGAGGAAAGCTTAAACGTAACCTTGACGTGGAGCAAGGACTAGTTAATTGAGTACTTGGTACAGTTGTTGGCTTTCAAACATACCCACGTGACAATAACATTCAGTTTGTCAATATTCTCTTTGAGAAACTATCAGAAGTTAAAAGGATAGGACGCTCAACAGCCTGCTTCCTTCTTTTCAAAGACATGTATGTACGCACTGACATTAGCGTATGCAGTTACCATTCACAAATCACAAGGTCTTACCCTAGATAAAGCATTGATAGATATTGGTAGCACAGTCTTTAAAGAAGACATGAGCTATGTAGCACTATGACACTTATGTACACTTGACAGGCTATTTCTAATCAACTTTGATGAAAGTAAAGTAAATGCTGATATTCCTTGCATTCTAGAATACAATAGACTGTGTTCACTCTACACCCCCATCTAAAAACCTAGCCTGTTCCACAAAACAAAACGTTGTTAAAGAAAACTACTTCAAACTGAAACGATACAGGATCTCACTGCAATTCCTCCAAAGAAAGTAAAAGAAGCTAATACTTCATCAAGTACCACAACCAAAGAAGAATCTACTGCTCAAAGTAACTCTACTACTTCTTCAAAGAAGCAACACACACTCCGAACAAATTCCTTCAACACAGACATGTACGGTCCATTCAAATTTTGAAATACAACTCGGGCCAGATTACAGAAACTTTGCACTAGTCCAAGTGCAAAGTTGCATGGTATTGGCACTAAGGCAACGTTTGCACTATTTTAAAAAAAAACTGGGACATATTAGAAAATTATTGCACCATGTCAAGTGCATTTTGGCACGATATAAGCACCAGGGCAAAAAATGCCCTTGGGCAAAAAATATACATTTTCACTGCATTATTGCAACTGGGCAAATGTTGCCCTAGTGCTAATATGGAATGGTATTAGCACTAGGGCAAACTTTGTCCTGGTGAAAAAACACATTTAAAATGTATCTTTTTTGCACAATAGCAATATTTACCCTGGTGCTTATACCATGCCAAACTGCACTTGACATTGTGCAATGCGTTTCTAATATGTCCCATTTTTTTTTTTTTTAAATAGGGCAAACCTTGCCCTACTGCTAATATCGTGCAACTTTGCACTTGCACCAGTTAATGTTAATGTTAATGTTAAAGGACATTTGTACCGCGCACTATCACCACCGTAGTGGTCCCTTGGCGCTCTGGCGGCTCTGAAAGAGGAGGGGAGGTTGAGTTAGTGGGAGGAATCAGGAAAAGTGCAAGAGAGCAGTGATGTGCTGTTGGCGGCCTCAGCCCAGTGGGTCCGTTGGCTGGGCCTGGGGTGTTTACGGCCGGTAGTCGTCATGTACTGTTGTGCAAGGCTATGTGTGTTTTTGTTTTGTTGTTGCAATGTAGTGAAGTTTGTGCGGTTTGTTGTGCTGTAGGTTTTGGTTGTGTTTGGAGTTTGAGAGGTGTATGCAGAAAGGGAAAATTGTTAGTAGGGTTGGTTAATTTGCATCTCTATCCTGAATTGAAGCGCTCGGCTTGCGTATTCTCCCCTGTTGCGGCTCTGTCCAGATCTGGGTCTGACTGGCATACAGGTTCCATACTCCTCTAGTCCTCGCCTCTAACCTGCTCTCTAATGGCTCCCCTTATCCTCCATTTAGACTCTAGTGACCAGTGCATCTGCTAATGACAACCTCTCAGGTAGTGGGGAGATTGCCAATGTCTCCATTATTCCACACCAACGTGGTATCTGGCGATAATTAAATGACGGGGCGGACGAAAGTGGTGGTGGGAATGTCTGGGTTAGTTGACTCAGTGTCCGTGTGTGCTGCCTGTGTTCCTGTCTGGCCGATGTCACCCGTCCAGCTGCCGTGGGCTTTACTGTCCCCGGTCAGGAATGTCTGTGTCTTTTCGGTTTAGTTATCCTTTTTACCAGCTTAGTTTCCAGGTTTAGTCTGTGGTGTTGTAGAGCCAGGTTTTTAGTGATTTCCTGAATTTTAGGTGATCTTCAGTGTTTCTTATTTCCTTTGGGATGTTGTTCCAGGTTTTTGCGGCTAAGTGATAGAAGGAGGTGCCTCCAAGTTTTTTCTTGTGGTATGGTTTGAGTTCCAGGTGGGTTTCGTTGCTTGATCGGAGGGGTCTCGTTGGTTTGTAGACTGTTATTTGCTTATGTAGGAATTCTGCTCCTTGTCCATTGATTGCCCTGTGCGTTATGCACATTGTTTTGAAGGTGATGCGATGTTTAACTGGGAGCCAGTGTAGGGTTTTTAGGGCTGGAGTGATGCGATCTCTTCTGGATAGTTTGAGGAGTGGTTTTGCTGCTGCATTTTCGATCCGTTGCATTTTCTTCAGGAGGTATTCAGGTATTCCGAGGTAGAGGCTGTTTGCATAGTCTATTTTAGGCATGATTAGGGCGATGATAGTGAGTGTTTTGTGCGTGAAGGAGAGGAAAGATAGAATTCTTCTTGCCGTCCGGAGGAGGAAAAAGCATTTCTTCACTGTTGCATTTATTTGTGGCTCCAGAGTTAGGTTGTTGTCCATTAGGACTCCCAGGTTTTTTACTACCTTCGACTGTGTTGGTGCATTTCCCATTTCCGTAGGCCATGGGATGGTGGTTTCGTTCTCTTGGTCTTTGGATACGATCATGATTTCCGTCTTTCCTGGGTTGATTTTCAGGTTGTTGGCATCCATCCAGTCGAAGACTTCCTTTAGGCAGTCGGTAAGGGTTGAATGGTCGGCATTGGTGTCCTGATTTTGTATATGATCTGGGTGTCATCTGCGTAGTTGCAACATGTAATGTTGTATTTTTTGAAGATTCTGATGACCGGAGTCTGGTAAATGTTGAAATATAGTGGAGATAGTGAGGATCCTTGTGGTACTCCACAGTCGTTCACTCGTGGGGTGGATTTGAAAGGTTTTATCCATACGGTTTCTGTTCTGTCTGTTAGGAATGATTTGGTCCAGCGTAGTGCTGTGTCTGTTATGCCTATGTTTTCTAGTCTTTTGGTCAGGGTGTCGTGGCTAACTGTGTCAAAGGCTGCGGAGAGGTCAAGCAGAATAAGGGCTGAAGTAGTGTTGGAGTCTGCATTAGTTTTGAGATCGTCCCAGATAGATAGTAGTGCAGTTTCCGTTCCTCTCGCTGGTCTGAAACCGATTTGAGCTTGGTCCAGCAGGTGGTGTTTTCTACGTGTTCTTGGGCTAGTTTATATACGTAGGTTTCTAGAGGTTTTGCTGGGTAGGGGATGTTAGAGATCGGCCTGTAGTTGGAAAGGTCATCTACATCACCACTTGTGTTTTTTAAGAGTGGCTTGATGTATGCTGATTTGAAGATCTTTGGTACAGTCCCTGTTGATAGTGATAGATTTAGAAGGTTTCTGTAGTGTTCTGCAGGCGATCCTTGCGTGAGGATTGATTTGTAGATGTCTGGGGGACATGGGTCCATGGGTGATCCCGCTTTCTTGCTTCGTTTAACCAGCATTGCGAATGCCTCTGCTGATATTTCAGGAAAGCTTCGGAGTTTGTGTTGTGGTTCCGAGTTGGGTTCGCTGTGTTGTATGTTGTGGTTGGTTGGTCGCTTTTGTATGGTTTGGCGGATGTTGTTGATCTTTTTTTTTAAGTGATCTGCGAGGTCGTTGCATCGTTTTTCTGATGGGGTTGGGGTGTTATCACAGCCTGGTGGGTTTCTCATTTCTTTAATGATGGTAAACATTTCTTTTTGTGTGTTGTGGCATTGTTGATTCTGTCATCGTAATGTCTTTTCTTTGCCTTTTTAATTTCAATCTTGTATGCACGGATTTGTTTCTTGTACTGTGTTTTTTTCTCTGGGTTGTATTCTTTCCTCCATTCCGATTCCATCTTTCTGTTTTCCTTTTTCATGTCGTTTAATAGAGGGGTGAACCATTTTGCCATTGCTCTTTTTTTAGATGGGGTGAACGGTTTTTCCGGGGCGATCTTGTCTATCGTATCTGCGATCCATTTGTGCAGTATTTCTGCTTTGCCGTCTAGGTCAGCTAGCTCCAGTTCTGTAGTTGAGGGTTTTGTTAATTCCAGTAGGCTTGGGTCGGCAGAGTGATCACGAATGGGATGATGAGATGGTCACTCCACAGTATTTGTATCGGAGGTGCCGTGGTGATGAGTTTTTCTTTGGTGAAAATTGCGTCTAGGGTGTGACCTGCCAAGTTTGTTGCTCCTTTGACTAGTTGTCGTAGTTTCATGGTGCTGAGTTGTTCAATTAGTGAGTTTTGGGAGTTGGCGTGGCTGTCTTCAAACTAGATGTTGAAGTCCCCCAGGATGAATAGGTGTTCGTGGTTGATGGCTAAATTGGTGATGGCTTCTATGAAGTTATCGACAAATGTTGCATCATATGTTGGCGGTCTGTATACCAGGATGAATGTGATGTTGGTTTTGGGCTCGCTGTTAGGTGAATAACCATGGTTTCGCAGTTGAGGATGTTGAGTGGTTCGTCAGTTTTTATTTTCACGTGTTCTTTGAATGCTATAGCGATGCCTCCTCCTTTTTTGTTTTTCCTGTTTATTTGTAGGCATTTGAAGTCTGTGGGAAGGCAGCTTTGTAGTGTGATTTTGTAGTTGTCGTCCAGCCATGTTTCTGTGATGAACAGGATGTCAATGCCGTTGTTGTCGAGTAGGTCCAAGATCTCTGTTGAGTGTTTTGACATGGATCTCGCGTTTATTAGATTGCAGTGAAGTTTGGAGGTGTTGTTTGGTTTGGGTTTTGTCGAGGTCGTCTTCCACTCGGTGTTGAGGTTTCCTTCTTGGTTGATCACTTGTTGGGATGCTGGGTTTGGGGTGTCAGCGTCTTCGAAGAGTTCTTCTTGGTTTTGTCTTGGGTTTTTTGTGTTTTCATCGGGTTCGTCTTCCGGGTGTTGTTGTTGTTGTTTGGGAGTTCCTCTTGCTTTGGTGATGTAGGGGGTTATTGGGTCTGTCGTCTGTATGTTGTTTGTTTTGGTCATCCTTCTTCTACTTGCTTGTGTTAGGTTGATTGATGTTGCTGCTTCTAATGTTGGGTTGGATTGGCGTGGTGGCCCGTTGTCTGCGAGGTATAGAGTTAGGTAGAGGGATTTTTCTCTTCTCTCAGAGTTCCTTCGGTTTGTGTTTCTGCCTGTGGTGGTCCAGTCTATGGTTGTTCTTGGTGGTTGTTCTGGCGTGTTTGTTCTTTCGTCTCTTCGTCTTTTTCTCATAATTGGTCGTTTGCGCGGCATTGTTGGATTGAGAGTTGTTTAGTCTTTGTTTGGTTATGTCTAATTGGTCCTGCTTCGGAAGAATTGTCTTGTGGTGTGGTGGCTGGTGAGGGGTGTCCGCTAGTAGTTTGGCTCCGTCTATGGGTGGTATTCTGGCTGGAGTTGACTCGTTCAGTCGCTCTCCTAGGAGGGGACAGGGGGAAGTAAGGGTTATTAAGTTGGGTGTTATCGGTGGATCTCTTTTTTTGTCCGTCCCCCTAAGCGTGATTCATAGTGGTGAGCAGGCTGTGTGGGTTGGGTAGGGTATCAGCTGGTTGGAGGGTGGCTTGGACAGGTGTAGCTTGGACTTTCGCCTTGTGATGGGAGAGGCCCTATTCAGAGTGACCCATCACCGTAAATCGTTGGTGGTTTCTGTTTTCTGTCTCACTTGGGAGTTTGCTAAATGTGTGAGTGAGCTAGATTTGAGATACCTGTGAAGTGGGGGAGCAGCTAATCAAGTTTGAGTTACCTGTATAGTGGGAGAGAGGCCTATCAATGCAGTTTGGAGAACAGACAATGCAATTAAGGCACGGAGGCCCTGCTATGTTTGAGACACCTGTATAGTGGGAGAGAGGCCTAACAGTGCAGTTTTGGATCACACAATGCAATTTGGGCACGGCGGCCCTGCTAAGTTTGAGACACCTGTATAGTGGGAGGGAGGCCTATTAATGCAGTTTGGAGAACAGACAATGCAATTAGGGCAGGCAGGCCCTGCTAAGTTTGAGACACCTGTATAGTGGGAGAGAGGCCTAACAGTGCAGTTTGGAGAACAGCCAATGCAATTTGGGCACCGCGGCCCTGCTAGGTTTGAGACACCTGTATAGTGGGAGAGAGGCCTATCAATGCAGTATGGAGAACAGACAATGCAATTTGTGCACAGCGGCCATGCTATCAATGCAGTTTGGAGAACAGACAATGCAATTTGGGCACGGAGGCCCTGCTAAGTTTGAGACACCTCTATAGTGGGAGAGAGGCCTATCAATGCAGTTTGGAAAACAGACAATGCAATTTCGGCACAGCGGCCCTGCTATCAATGCAGTTTGGAGAACAGACAATGCTATTTGGGCACAGCGGCTCTGCTATCAATGAAGTTTGGAGAACAGACAATGCAATTTGGGCAGCGCGGCCCTGCTATCAATGCAGTTTGGAGAACAGACAATGCATTTTGGGCATGGAGGCCCTGCTAAGTTTGAGACACCTGTATAGTGGGTGAGAGTCCTATCAATGCAGTTTGGAGACCAGACAATGCAATTTGGGCATGGAGGCCCTGCTAAGTTTGAGACACCTGTATAGTGGGAGAGAGGCCTATCAATGCAGTTTGGAGAACAGACAATGCAATTTGGGCACAGCGGCCCTGCTATCAATGCAGTTTGGAGAACAGACATTGCTATTTGGGCACAGCGGCTCTGCTATCAATGCAGTTTGGAGAACAGACAATGCTATTTGGGCACAGCGGCCCTGCTATCAATGCAGTTTGGAGAACAGACAATGCAATTTGGGCACCGCGGCCCTGCTAAATTCGAGACACCTTTATAGTGGGAGAGAGGCCTATCAATGCAGTTTGGAGAACAGACAATGCAAATTTGGCACCGCGGCCCTGCTATCAATGCAGTTTGGAGAACAGACAATGCTATTTGGGCACAGCGGCCCTGCTATCAATGCAGTTTGGAGAACAGACAATGCAATTCGGGCACCGCGGCCCTGCTAAGTTTGAGACACCTGTATAGTGGGAGAGAGGCCTATCAATGCAGTTTGGAGAACAGACAATGCAATTTGGGCACAGTGGCCCTGCTATCAATGCAGTTTGGAGAACAGACAATGCTATTTGGGCACAGCGGCCCTGCTATCAATGCAGTTTGGAGACCAGACAATGCAATTTGGGCACGGAGGCCCTGCTAAGTTTGAGACACCTGTATAGTGGGAGAGAGGCCTATCAATGCAGTCCGGAGAACAGACAATGCAATTTGGGTACAGTGGCCCTGCTATCAATGCAGTTTGGAGAACAGACAATGCTATTTGGGCACAGTGGCCCTGCTATCAATGCAGTTTGGAGAACAGACAATGCAATTTGGCCACCGCGGCCCTGCTATCAATGCAGTTTGGAGAACAGACAATGCTATTTTGGCACAGCGGCCCTGCTATCAATGCAGTTTGGAGAACAGACAATGCAATTTGGGCACCGCTGCCCTTCTAAGTTTGAGACACCTATATAGTGGCAGAGGGGCCTATCAATGCAGTGCAAAGTTTCTGTATTCTGCCAACTGGCGCAAATTGCTATGCAAATGTAGCGATAAATATTCTATTCTAATTGGCATCAATTATTGACAACATTTACTTTCACAGAACAGACCAATTGTGTTTGCAAATGTTAGGCCTTCATAGACATGCAACCAACAATCCTGACAACACTCACAGTGTTCATGGAATAAGACAAGAATTGGACTACTGTATTGGAATGGTCAAATTCACTATAAACTCACAAGAAGATCCACAAGAGTTTCTAATGTACTTACTACAAGTACTGGAAAACAAAAACATACCTATAAATGAAATCTTCCAGGTTTCATACATGTGGAAACATACATGCACTCTCTGCAGCCATGTGGCACAGGAACAAGCCCCTAATGAACACTTTGTGTATGTATCCATACCTAACTGTGAATCCATTCCATTTCAGCAACTTGTACAAAATGCAAACCATGGCAGATTATGTACTACCTGCAATTCAGATAATCGCTCCACCTTGCAAATACAGACACATAGTAAATACGCACTAGTAATGCTTTTACGTTACAATGCAGATGGTACCAAAAACAACTGTAAGCTGACTGGATTCACACATGGTCAAGTATCACTTGGTAAGAAAACCTTCACAAAAATAGGTATAATCTACCATGCAGGAGCCACAACCAATGCAGGTAACTACACTGCATATATAAAAAAGAATTGTGGATGGTTCAAATGTAATGATACTACCATTACTGTAAAACAGAGATTACCAGCAAATCTTGTGAACGCTTACTTAATATTCTTAAAACCAACATTTAGTACGTAATCTGTGTATGAACATAAGCAAAACTTCAACTTCAAAACTATGCACAGATAGAATACGCCAACATGTATTTAACTGCCCCAAGATTCTGCAACAAGCAAACAGATAAATAAATACCACTAAAATGTAACAAGAAATAAACAGTTAGAATACTCCAACAGGTATCTAACTGCCCCACGATTCTGCAACAAGAAAACAGATAAATAAATACCACTAAAATCAAACAAGAAATATACAGTTAGAATACGCCAACGGGTATCTAATTGCCCCAAAATATCTGCAACAACCCAGCAGATAGATGAATAGCATAAAAGTAGAAATAAACAATTAGAATATACCAACAGGTGTCTAACTACCCCAAAAAATCAGCAACACCCCAACAGATAGAAGATTAGCAAGAAACAAGAAATAAACACTAAAACAATGAAAGAAATATATTGTATCACAACATAGAAGGTTTTTCTTTTTTAATCCAGCATGGACTTTTTTTTCCCCACAGACCCAATGATTTAAAAAACAAACACAGAAACCTAGCAAATTGCGCAGTGTACTGGTTTGAACTATAGTACTTCTAAAGTACTAAATATGAGGGTCAAAAACATACAAAAATGTCTATTATGCATTGCAATAACTCATTATGAACTACCTACAATAACATATGATATTTTATTTTATCACATAGATCAAAAAAGAATGTCTGGTCCAATTATCCATGTCATGAAAAAACTGCATACAACCACAAAAAAGTCAACCAGTAAGTATACAATAAATGAACTCACAAACACTGCTGCATAACACACCCACTCAAGTAAACATTTAACCATACACCACAATCCAAAATGTTTACTTCCATGGGTATCTCATGCCGCAGTGTTGATCCAAACTCTGCAATCTTAACTGCATTGCCTAGCCAAAACTTCACATACAAACTCTACAAATGAAACAGTACACAAACTTTTGGGTTGTGGATATTTGATGGGTGTTTGATTCTATGGGTGTGTTATGCTGCGGTGCATGGCCGAAGGACTTCAGCCATGCACCCAAAACTCTAAGCCCTGGCCACAACCACTGCAGCATAACGCACCCGTGCTACCAAACATTTTGACTGTGGTATGTGGGCTGCTTATTGGGGATAATAATTACAATCAATGCTGTACTAACAACCCAAAACCAACATCATACTAAGGTAAAATAGCTAGTACTGTGCCCAACATTTAGTATGTCTGCCGCCATTCACGGTGACTGCGGACATCGCAAACACATCAGGGGCACCTGCCACCTAAACAAATACAGCATTTGTCCCATCTCTTACTCTCCCACCCTCCCCAAGCACTCCTACACACCAATACACTCCCCGAAATTGCATTTTTCCTCTGTTCGCTGCCGCGCTGTCTGCTGGCGGGTACATCAAAACAATGTGACGCACCTCTTGCCTCACCCAAGCCAATCAGCAAACACGTTCCGTGTCCGCGGACATGACGCAAGCCGATTAACCAATCGGTGTCATGTCCGCGGAGCGGACAGGGAAATATGTCTGCGGAGCGGACATAGATATCACTCATTTTTTTAGACCTACTTTTTGGTTGTTTTTAAAAAAACTACTGGACGGATTTCCACCAAATGTACAAAAGCACACTTTCGGGACCAAGCCACTGCTCCTGACACAAATTTGGTGAAAATCCATCCAGCGGTTTGAGCTGTAGGAGTGAGCAAAGTTTTTTCCCCATTCACTCTATGGGAAATATACATTTTGGGACCCCCCTATAGCTTTGCCCCCCCGCCCCCCTGGACCAAACCTCACCAAACTTTGCAAAACAATTCAGAGTGGGGCACATACTTTTTTTTACAAAGTTTGGTGAGAATTCGTCCAGGGGGAGCCAAGTTATAAGCCGCCCAAAAAGTGCTCTTCCTATGAGATGAGCAACTTAACCATAACTACATGGCTGCTACGGCAGGCCATGTAATTCCAAACTATTTGCTCAGCAAATATCACAAACAATTAGAGTTTGGACTGTGGAGCCTGCAGACTTTAGCTCTAATCCTAGCTAAGGCACTGGGCCAAAAGAAACATGCATTGTGGGTGCGTGACTATCTCCACGTGGATTAAGTTTTAATACATATGGTGTAGAAAGTAATCTTGCACAATAAATATTCTCTATAAAGTGCTCTCCTGCTCATTTGTGCTATGGCCTTTAATAGGTATTTATTTTATGAACATTACAAGCGCATCTGCTCCTTAGCATCCTTGCGCACCATGTTTTCTATCATCCACCCCACCCTCTTTGTCTCTGTAAGCCCAGCGCTGGCCGGGGGAGTTGAGCTGGGATGCTGGAGTGTTGTGTCCCTGCTTTAGGAGTGGCTTAAAGGTAAGCAGTCCCCGGATTTCAGGTATGCCTTCCACTTTTCTGCTCCTTTCTAGCAACGTTTTGCCTCTTTGGTAAAACAGTTGCATGTATGTGTATCTGGCCAGCCCACCAGGTGCAGCATAGCATGTGAAATCATACCATAAATTATATTAAACTATCTGAATGGGTGTGTCTGGCATCCAGATGGAATGGATTTCATCGAGAATTTAGATCTGGTCTGTGAATTATGGTGGATGCCTTTGTTTTTTTTTTATTTGCAAAACCTCTGTTAAACAAACATGGCAAATGCAATATTGTGATGCTTTTTAGCCTTCTATATATTAAAACATCACTTTCTATATTCATCATTAATGTATGGTTCAAACAACACAGCAATAATTTTATAGGAAGTTAGGCATAAATATGCCCCACATTTTCAGGATTCAAAGCCTATGGTTTTAACGTACAAAATGTTTAGCATGGTCCAGCGCAGAGTGACCTTGTGCTGAAAAAGTGCACTTTGCGACACGCTAAACAGCATTTGCCTATTCACAGATAGGACAACAAAATATTGTAAGATTGGAAATGATAAGGAGACCTGTGTGTTATACATTGATACAAGAATTGAAACGGTATATTGAAATCTTAATAGGTAGAGAATAGTAAATACATAAAAGACAGGTGAATTGAGAAATCCAGGTCAAGCATGAAGAGAATCAAATGATCAATTACTGTCTAGTGATTCACATGACAGTGGATGAACAATAGATATTTGGACAGACTGGGGAACAAACAAGAGACAGATACAGTACACGAGGAAAAGGGATTGGGAACGGAAGGATGCAGTTGACAAATATGCTCATATACAGTTAAGAAACTAGCAATGCATATAATTGATGATACAAAAAATAATTCATGAATTACATATATGAGAGAAACTTCATGAACCATGTGCAGAAATGTTATGATGATCCAAGTAATTAACAAAGGGAGCCCATTTCAAATTGTGTTTGGGGATAGTATCCAGATACGAAGCCATACAATGTTCAATTCTATGTGTGTGTCAGACATTTTTCCACCAGCCCTTAGCCGAAATGAGCTTGATGCCAATAGCAATAAAGAGGTCATAAAGAATGGGGGAGGAAAGAGATGTATCGACTTTAATGGCAATACTTCCCAGAAACACATTTGTAAGGGAAAGAGGAACATGTGTGTTAAAGATTGCCGTTAGGTATTTCCAGATTTCCTGTCACAGCCTGAACACAAACTGACATTTGTAAAACATATGCTTGTAAGAACCGGGGGTATTGCAGCATGAACAACATTTGCCATATGATTGAGTTTTAACTTTTGGCAGTTTTAAAGGGATGATGAATGCTCTGTGCATGAGAAACAAGAGGTTTTGAGAGCTGTTGGTAGAGGTGGAAACACATCTGATCTTAGACCATAGCTGAGACAAAGTATGATCATCGAACACCAGACCACAGTCAGTCTCCCGTTGGGATTGTACGAACCACTTGGTTGTATGAGAGTCGGTCATGGATAATAGTTTGTAGAATTTGGCAGCTAGAATGTCAGGGATCGTGGTAATTAGATGTAGTTTTGTGATGTCTGGTGAAAGAATTTTTTTTGTCCTGAGTTTGAAGACCACCCGGACAGGCATTGACCAGTTTGTTGTAAAAGTTAAAGTCCGATCGATGTAGAGAAAAATCATTCTTGAGGTTCTGAATGACTTTATGGTGTGATCTCGTACTATCTGATAGATAAACCTAATGCCCTTGGAGAGCCATGTCTTTCTGTATAGTACTCTGTTATTAATCGTAAAAGACTTGTTATGCCACAAATAAGGGGACGGTTCCTGAGATGGGGATTTGATGAAGTGCTCTTAGGGCTGATTTGGAAGCTTTGATCGGGTCGGAAAACATAATGGAGGAGCGATTAGAGAGATAAAATGTCAGCAAGATTGTGAGGTGAAATTAATTGTTTTTCAATTACGTACCAGGAAGCGGGGGGGCATTGAAATCAGAAGGGCAATAACAACAGCAGGTGTGTTTAAGTATGAAGGTGTAGTGATAAAGTTTGAAATCTGGAAATCTGACACCACCTCTTTCATAAGAGGTTTTGAGTTTGTTGACTGCAATTATTTTGCTTTTGCCGTTATCCCATAGGAAATTGAACAAAATTGAGTAGATGGATTTGAAAAATGTAGCAGGGAGATGTAGACGAAGCATTTGTAGGTTGTATAGAACAATGGGGGAAAACATCATCTTAATAGTGTCCAGGTGACCCCACCAGGATAAATAAAGAGGGGACCAGCTGGAGGATAAATCTTTAAGCCTGTTGAGTAAGGTGTCTAAGTTTATTTGGACAGTGGTGCTTACCAAGGAAGAATAGCGTAAGCCTAAGAAAGAATTATCGCACCATTTAAAGCCAAAGACGTCTAATTCATGTTTGAGGCAGTACGAATTGAGGGGTAGTAGCTCTGATTTATCTCTATTGAGTTTATACCCAGATACAAATGCAAAGTCTTGTAGTCTGGCCAGCAGAAAGGGAAGGTGTTGTTTAGGATTTTTCATAAGAATGAGAATATCATCTGCATAGGCAGCAATCTTGATTTCATGGATGCCGGACACAATCCCAGGAATATTCTCATCAGATTGGATGAGTTCCAAAAGGGGTTTGAGGGATAGTACATATAGAATGGGGGATATAGGTCATCCCTCTCTAGTTCCTTTTTGTAAGGAGAAAAACGATGAGGACTGACCATTGATATATATCGAGGATTTGGGATCAGTATATAGAAGTTTAATAAGAGATATGTGCCCTCACCACAGCCATGTCAACGCAGAGCTCGGAAAATGTAGTCCCAGTTGACCCGATCAAAGGATTTTTTAGAATCTAAGGCAATGGTGGCATAGCCCGATTTGTCTTTTTATCCTGTGAAATAACATGCAGGGAATTAAGTAGGAGTCTTGTATTCGCTGAAATATTCCTGCCTTTAACAAATGCTACTTGGTCGGATTTAATGAGATTGGGAAGGTGGGCTTCAATTCTGTTGGTGATTATTTTGGCACAGAGCTTACTTTCTACATTTATGAGGGATATGGGTCTATAGTTTTTGGGAAGATCTGGATCTTTATCAATTTTAGGAAATAGGATAAGGAGGGCATCAGAGATGGTTCCAGGTGAAGAGCCTTCAGAAATAAAAGAAGAGTAAAGGGTTTTGAGTGTGGGGGTCAAGGAGTTGGAGAATCGATAAAACAATTCCATGGAAAGACCGTCAGGTCCAGGAGCCTTGCCTTTTCTCAACCCATTGATGGTCTGCATGATTTCCTGCATGGTGAGGTCACCATCCAGGCCCCAAGATCAGTTGATGGGTAAGATTGTCTGTTGTTATCAAAAAAGGATTTGAGATTGATCTCTGGGATGGAAGACTCTGGACAATATAGGTCAGTGTAGAATTCCTTGAAGACCTTTATGATATCAGAAGGATCAGTAACAATGGAACCAGAGGAACCTTTAATATGGGAGAAGAGTGTTTTCTCTTTCCTAGCTTTGAGGTAGGAGGCCAGAGCTTTGCCAGCTTTGTTGGAGGTTTGATACATTTTGGTTTTTTAGTTTAAAATAGCACCTGCAGTTTGTTCAGTAAGTATTTGGTTGATTTGAAAGCATAGGGACAAGACGGTATGAAGGTCTGTGATCGAGGACGAGCAATACTGTTTCTTCTCTGCAATAGTAAGCTGGAGATAAAGAGAATTAAGGTATTTTTTGTATTGCTTCTTTTTCATACTGGAGAAAGCAATTATATGGGCAGCTTTAAAGGCATCACAGTTAGTGGTGATGGAGGTATCTTCATCTAGATTTTCTGAAAAGAAATTCTGTTAGAAGGTCATGAATGACTGAATAAATTGTTGGTCCTGAAGAAGAGAATTATACAATTTCCATCTAGAGGAAGGGTTTTTTTTATGTCAGAGAGATCAAAGGTAGTTAAGACTTAGGCATGGTCAGATACATTAATATTAGAGATGAGTGAGTCGTGATGGTACTTGTTAGGGATTTAGTAGTAAAAATGTAATCAAGGCGTGTTAGGGTATCATGGGGATGTGAATGAAATGTGTATTCTAGGTCAACCAGATGGGCCAGTCTCCAAGTGTCAATAAGGCCAGTTTCACATAAGCAATGTCTAAAAGCCTTATGGGACTTGGAATTTTTAAAGGAGCATTTGGATTTTCTATCTGAAAATGGGTCTAGAACTTGATTCACATCACCACATAACATTAGATTGGAGAAATTTGAATTGAGTATGGTTTGTTTGATAGAGTACCAAAAGCCGGGATCAGGTAGGGTGGGACCATATATGCACATAACAGTAATGATATTAGATACAACCAGCAGTTTGCCCCATGCCCACCTCCCATTGGTATCCACATCTTGACCTAGAATCTTTTATGATAGCTTCTTATTAATTAGTACGGTCACCCTTTTTCTTCACCACCGCTGGGCTAGTGATAACATCATCAAAGGCAGTACACAAAACAGAAGTAAGAGTAGCATTAGTAAATAAATACCTGAATGAGCGGTGCATCCAAAGCTGTGAGGGTGAACATAAAAGGAAGAGACAAAATGAAAGAGTAGAACGAAGGTGATACTTGATCAAGTAGGATAAGATAAAACAGAACATCATAACACTGGATAAGATGAAACATTGAAAGATAAAGAATATAGAGAGAACAGATATGGTCAAGTGCATGAAGGAGAATAAAAAAGGAGAAAAAAATGGAGTAGGTGATGCCAACAGGGTAGAAAAAAAAGAAGGCCCTGGGAGAAGAGGGGTAACAAGCTGTGCCTGGCCCACCAATATTTGCACTGAATTAGAGACTGCAACACTTCAGTAACGTAAAATAGTCAAGACCCAGAACAAGATGGGTTGGTAGGAAGCGATGTGTCCATACTGTCAGTCTTGAGGGAATGGATGAAAGTCTTGAGGTCAGCAGGCTCAACAAATATTGAAGTGCGACCTTCATATATAACTTTAAAAGAACTGGGCTGATAGAGGCCATATCTGATGTTGAGTTGTTTAAGCGCCAGTTGCTAAGAGAGGAATTCCTTCCTGCGTTGCACAGTTTTTTTCACAACATCTTGAGAAATATTGATCCTTTTTCCATGCCTATTTAATTGGGTATTTAATTGAGTATTTAATTATTTGTCCTTTGAGAGAATGAGCAGCAATCGGGTGTGTTCAAGAAGATAGAAAATCAAAGTGCGCGGTGGGAGGTGTACTGAATGAGGGCTTCTTGATGGGCCAATGCAATGTGCGCGTTGACTATTGAGGGATGTTTCTTTTGGGATGTGTAGCAGGGCTGGTAACTGATTCTGGAGATAAAATATTGTATTGTTCCCCTCACATCCCTCAGGGAGGCCCGTAATACGCAGATTGTTGCGCCTGCTTCTGTTTTCAAATTCTTCAGCATTTTTTTGAAGGACCTACACCTCTTTTTCTAGCTGGGACATCCTGGGTGAAATATCTTCTACAAGACCTTTTCTATTTTCCATTTCACTCATTCTATTTTCGAATATGTTCCACCTTTCACCGAGCTGTGATGGTGGCGGTGAATCACTTTTGAGCTGTTTCAGTGTGACACAGGAGGTTTGCACATATTTAGAGGCATTTGGCAATTTCTGGATATTTTTGCTGGAGGCCATATTGACTGATACGCCCCTAAATATATAGTGTTAATACACTGAGTATCCCACCAGCACAGAAAGGAAGGGGAGTCATAAGACTACCCCACTTGATGACAGTTGAGGGAGAAAAAAGTGCCTCAGTACTGAGGAAGAAAGAATTGTGGGATTGTCAGGTTTCCCTGCCGTCCTGATACGGCAGTAGGGAAAGTGCGGGCAGTAGCGAAATACAAGTGTAGGCACGCCCAAAATCTCATGCTTTTTCACAAGGATGCGGGACGCATGAAGAACACTATCTGTTTACCTGGAACCCAGCCTGGCGCCTGGAAGGTCGCTTGGCAACTCTGGCGTCCTCTACACCGCAGGATGGCCCGCCCTGCGATGACGGCAGCATGCAATGCAGTCACATGATTCATCCTTCTTAAGCTCTTCCCACTGAAGTTGCCGGCGCTTCTGAACAACCTTCGGTGGCGTTACAGACCTTGTTATTTCTGTTTCTGAAATCTTCCTTCTTGCCTTCCTTGCTATGACCACGGACCGCTAAAGTTTTGCATTCTGGATTCTGATTTTGCTCTTGTCGTCTGCACCCTGCCTGACCACGGACCGCTGCTGTTTTGCCTTTGGATTTCGACTCTACTCATCATTGACGGCATCCTGCCTGATCACAGACCAATTTTGGGATTATCTTCGGACACATTTGAGTACCTTGCCGACTGCACGTTGCCTGACCTGGAAAATGCATAGGATTGTCTTTGGATTTCGTCTTCTTTACCTTGCTCACCTTGCTTCACACGGAACTTTGCACAGTGCCTGGAAATAACTTTGTATTTGGGGACAAATAAGTACACTGCCTAGAGACTTCTGCTTGTACGTTATTGCCATCAAAGGAACTTGCCACGTATATCAGTTGCTCTTGAACTCCATTTTACCGTCGGACAGGAGTCCAATACGGTAAGACTGTTATTCTGCTTATTTGACTCTTTCTTGTTTTCCGCCTTAGCCAGTTCCTAATTACTGGTTCTCCTCTCTGTGAATTCAGTTGCCTGCATATCATTTGTCCTTATCCTGACATTGTCATATATAACATAGCAGGTTACTGGGTACATTGTGTAGTGTTTTCCTGGTTACACTATACTGACTATTGCCTTGTCTTCAGCTGAGGGTGTGTACTCCTGCCTACCTTGTGTCCAGTTCTACGACACCAGTGGCGTGTACTCCTGCCTACCTTGTGAACACTTCTACGACGCCAGTGTCATCGGTCGCCTGTCTTTCCATTAATAGACCAATCTGGTTGTGATTCCTAACAATCAGGCAGGTACATTATTTGGAAGACTTCTTCGTCTACACTACGAGGCAACCCGCTCCAATTCAAGTATTCAGTTGCTCTGACAGATTCAGAAGCCCTTATACATTATGGAAGCGAACGAGACCTTAGCTGCTATTTTTCAATTAATGGCCGATCTACGTAATGACATGACGGCTGCACATTCCGCCACACAACGACGGATTGATGAGCTACAAGTGGGTCTTCAACCTCCTGGCACAGAGGTACCACCTTCCGACATGGCATCTGGGTCGGGTTTAGGAGCAGCAGTATCCAGTACAGGACCGGTATACATGACTGCCCAGTTTCCCTTGGCCCCACCAGAATGATTCAATGGGGATCCTAAGACATACCGGACCTTTTTGAATCAATGCAGGCTACATTTTCTTTGTAGGCCTGCTTCCTTCACGGACTCTACAACTAAGGCTGCCTTTTTACTGTCCCAGTTAGGAGGTATAGCGGCCGCTTGGGCCAACCCCTTGTTAGAGGATGGCAGCCATTTGCTCTATAATTGCGACGCCCTAATAGATGCGATGAGCCTGGTGTTTGATACACATTATGCCACCCAAGCAACAGATTTGGAGTTGCTCGGACTCAAACAAGGGGACCTGTCCCTTCTTGCATACTTGGCCAAATTCAACCAGCTTGTGGCAGAGACTGGATGGCCTGAGGATAAAAAGGCTTCGTTGTTTTACAAAGGTCTATCCGAACCCTTGAAAGACACCTTGGCTACTGTTCCGATACTATCGAATACCTTTCCTGAACTCCTTGATATTGTCTTACAGATTGATTCCAGACGTGCGGAAAGGAAAGGGGAAAGCCGAACAATCCCTCCTACATCCGTCACTTCTCCCATTACCGCCTGAGGATCTTCTGAACCTATGCAGATAGGGGTTGTACGAGGTCCCCTGTCCGCTGAGACCAGAGAACACAGAAGAAAGAATGGGTTGTGTTTCTATTGTGGGGCCTCAGACCACCTTTTGCGTGCTTGTACAAAGAAACCGGCTAAGAAACAGGGAAACGCCTAAGCTCGGCAGTAGAAGGGGTCCAGCTGCCAGGCGTTGCCACTATGGGATCCAAGATGTCCGTTCCATATAATGTTTCTGTTACCCTAGCCTCGGAAAAGATTGGTTTAAGAGAAGTGTTGGTCGTCCTAGACTCAGGAGCCACTGGGAACTACGTGGATGGAACCTATGCTCAAGAGTTAGGATTACCTATTGTACCCAAGTCTTGTCCAGAAACTGTTAATGCGGTTGATGGGTCCTCGCTGGTTTCAGGTCCTGTAACAGAGTGCACTGCCACTTTGGTTATGACCACAGGTTGTGGACACAAGGAGGAGATTACCTTTGATCTCATTGCTGCTCCACAGTTCAGGTGCATCTTGGGACTACCCTGGTTGCAGTTACAAATCCCCATCGTTGATTGGCAAACAGGGGAGGTGATGTTCCTTTCTGTTCTTT
Source organism: Ambystoma mexicanum (assembly GCF_040938575.1). Taxonomy (NCBI): domain Eukaryota; kingdom Metazoa; phylum Chordata; class Amphibia; order Caudata; family Ambystomatidae; genus Ambystoma; species Ambystoma mexicanum. Next base: position 955,638,966 of record NC_090924.1, on the reverse strand, counting down.
GTGAAACAAATTTCTTGGAGGCCAGCCTGGATTCATCGAATACCAGTTATGCCTTGCTTGACTCAGATCCCATTGTGGGGGCAGTTATCAACGTGGTTTTGCCACAGGAATATCAAGGGTACAAGGATGTGTTTGATGCAGCAGGAGCCGATATCCTGCCACCACATAGAAGCTACGATTGCCCTATAGAACTGGTAACCGGGGCAAAAATACCATTGGGGTGTATCTACTCTTTATCCCCTAAAGAAGACTTAATACTAAAAGAGTACATAGATAAGTCATTAAAAACTGGCTTCATTCGCCCATGAAAGTCCCCCGCAGCATCCCCCTTGTTCTTTGTTCCCAAGAGAGAGGGGGACCTACGCCCTTGCATTTACTATCGGGCATTGAACGCTGTTACCATCAGGAACCAATATCCACTGCCTCTGATCTCAGTCCTATTGGACCAACTTGGCGCCTCAGTCGTATTCACCAAGTTAGACTTGCGGGGGGCGTACAATTTGGTAAGAATACGCAAAGGAGACGAATGGAAGATCGCATTTACAACAAAATATGGTCTCTTCGAATACTGTGTGATGCCTTTTGGGCTGTGCAATGCACCAGCAACTTTCCAGTACTTCATCAATGAGGTGTTCCACGACATGTTGGACCGGTTCCCAGTGGTCTATCTAGACGACATTCTTATCTACTCTCCTGATCTTGAAACCCATTTTACCCATGTATCGAGTGTATTACAACGCTTGAGGGAAAACCATTTGTTTGCCAAACTGGAAAAATGTACGTTTCATGTTCATGAGGTTGAATTCCTGGGCTACAAGATCACTGATCATGGGGTGCAAATGAGTCCTTCCAAAGTATCTGCAGTATTGCAATGGCCGATCGCTCTGAATTTGAAAGAACTACAATCCTTCTTAGGGATCTCTAATTTCTACTGGCGTTTTATCAGGGACTTCTCAGCCATCGCCTCCCCCCTTACTGACTTGACCAGTTCTAAGAGGGCGTTTCGGTGGAATGAGGACGCTCAGAATGCTTTTGAGACCCTTAAAATCGCATTCACCTCGGCCCCGATACTCCAACACCCCGATCCGACGCGGCCATACATTGTGGAGGCGGATGCATCTAATATTGCCCTGGGGGCTATATTATCACAACAATGCCTGGAGACTAGCAGCCTCCACCCTGTTGCTTATCATTGCAGAAAGCTCACATCATACGAAAGAAATTATACAATCACGGAACGTGAGTTGTTGGAAGTGAGAGATGCCTTCATGGTATGGAGACATCACCTTCTGGGTACCCCGGAGCCTGTCCAAGTATTCACTGACCACAGGATCCTTCTTGCACTTCAATCCGTCAAGTGTACCACAGCACGTCATGCCCGATGGCATGAGTTCTTCTCTATGTTCAACTTTGTGATCACCTATCGCCCCGGGGCTCTCCATTCTAAAGCAGATGCACTCTCTCGTAACCATGGAAATCCCAAACCCAATAGCATGGATGGGTTCTGCTTTTGCCTAATCAAGTGGGTGTACTCTCCAACCTTCTCTCAAGGAGACGATACGTGATTGGGTCAGAATGTCTCCCACTGAGATCACCACACTTGGTTTAGAGGTAGTGCAATCTCTACCTTATAAACAAGGGAAAATCTACCTGCCCGATACTCCTATGAGATTACAAGCGATGCAATGGTGCCACGACTCTTCTGTTACCGCCCATCCAGGTATCCGGAAGACTCTGGATCTCTTGAAACGTTGGTGGCCCTGTATGGAGAAAGATGTCACACACCATTTGGCAACCTGCGCGGTGTGCGCCCAGTGTAAGAACCCGCATGGCAAACCCGTGGGATTGCTAAGACCCATGCCCGTACCCGAGTTACCCTGGACAATGATTTCCATGGACTTTGTTGTGGAATTACCCCTGGTGGAAGGATATGACACTATTTGGGTTGTCATAGATTATTTTACTAAAATGGCATTGTTTATTCCTTGTCGGGGTATTACCACTGCTCCTGTCTTGGCTGGCCTGTTTTTGGAAAAGGTGTTCAGATGTTTTGGTCTTCCTCTGATCATTATTACGGACCGTGGTTCGCAGTTTACCTCCCTTTTCTGGCAAGCACTCACTTCTGCCCTAGGTATTGACGCTAGATATTCCAGTGCCTATCACCCACAGACGGATGGGCAGACCGAACGTCTGAACGCCACTATGGAACAATATCTACGTTGTCTCATCAATCAGCGGCAGAGCACTTGGGTTTCTCTCTTGGCCTTCGCAGAGTATGCATATAACAATTTGTTGCATACTGCAACGGGTGTTTCCCCATTCTATGCCATGTATGGCATGAATCCACGTTCCCTTCCAATTCACTTCGACCCACCGCTGAATACTCCTGCGGTGCTTGCTTGTGTGAGAGACTTATCTGGAACACGCAGGATGGTTAAGCAACACCCGCTTCAAGTCCAAGCGAAGGTGAAGGAGTCTGCTGACGTACATAGATCTCCAGCACCCCTTTATGAGAAGGGAATGAAGGTTTGGATGTCCACACGCAATCTGCAAATACCAGGTCGCAGGGCATTGCTGCCACGATTTGTGGGGCCATAACGAATTATGGATGTAATCAATCCAGTGGCCGTACGATTGGAACTTCCGTCAGCCTGGAGAATCCATCCAGTCTTTCATGTTTCCCTAGTGAAACCCTGCCATCCTTCTGCTAGACTTCCATCTCGCCCACCTCCGATTAGATGTCACAGTTCTTATGAATATGAAGTGAGCGCTATTCTGGGGACAAGGATACGTAAGGGGAGACGGTTTTATTTGGTGGACTGGAGGTGATATGGTCCGGAAGATCGTACTTGGGAACCTGCAAGTAACATACATGCCCCTGCTCTCCTGTCCCGGTTCTGGTCTGCCCGCAGGGTGAATGCCTCTTTGAGGGAGGATACTGTCAGGTTTCCCTGCCGTCCTGGTACCGCAGTAGGGAAAGTGCGGCCAATAGCGAAATACAAGTGTCGGCACGCCAGAAATCGCATGCTTTTTCACAAGGATGCGGGTCGCATGAATAACACTATCTGTTTACCTGGAACGCAGCCTGGCGCCTGGAAGGTCGCTTGGCAACGCTGGTGTCCTCTACATCGCAGGATGGCCCGCCCTGCGATGATGGCAGCATGCAATGCAGTCACATGATTCATCCTTCTTAAGCTCTTCCCACTGAAGTTGCCAGCGCTTCTGAACAACCTTCGGTGGCGTTACGGACCTTGTTATTTGTGTTTCTGAAATCTTCCTTCTTGCCTTCCTTGCTATGACCACGGACCGCTAAAGTTTTGCATTCTGGATTCTGATTTTGCTCTTGTCGCCTGCACCCTGCCTGGCCACAGACCACTGCTGTTTTGCCTTTGGATTTCGACTCTACTCATCATTGCCGGCATCCTGCCTGATCACAGACCGATTTTGGGATTATCTTTGGACACATTTGAGTACCTTGCCGACTGCACGTTTCCTGACCTGGAAAACTCATAGGATTGTCTTCGGATTTCGTCTTCTTTACCTTGCTCACCTTGCTTCACACGGAACTTTGCACAGTGCCTGGAAATAACTTTGTATTTGGGGACAAATAAGTACATGGACTAGAGACTTCTGGGTGTATGTTATTGCCATCAAAGGAACTTGTCTTGAACTCCATTTTACCATCGGACAGGAGTCCAATACGGTAAGACTGTTATTCTGCTTATTTGACTCTTTCTTGTTTTCCGCCTTAGCCAGTCCTAATTCCTGGTTCTCCTCTCTGTGAATTCAGTTGCCTGCATATCATTTGTCCTTATCCTGACATTGTCATATATAACATAGCAGGTTACTGGGTACATTGTGTAGTGTTTTCCTGGTTACACTATACTGACTATTGCCTTGTCTTCAGCAGAGGGTGTGTACTCCTGCCTACCTTGTGTCCAGTTCTACGACGCCAGTGGTGTGTACTCCTGCCTACCTTGTGACCACTTCTACGACGCCAGTGTCATAGGTCTCCTGTCTTTCCATTAATAGACCATTCTGGTTGTGATTCCTAACAATCAGGCAGGTACATTATTTGGAAGACTTCTTCGTCTATACTACGAGGCAACTGGCTCCATTTCGAGTATTCAGTTGCTCTAACAGGGATGAGGTAGAATTATTTTCCGTAGTCCACCACCAGCCCAAAGGCATTTTTCAAATCTGTGACCTCCTGCCGCAGCCTCCACTTTTGGGTCACAGGAAGGGTACTGCCATCCCAAGAGAACAGGTCGAAATGGTCTTTGTCGACATAATCCATAAGGAGTTTCAACTTCTCATCAGTGAAGGTCGTCTTCCTTGGTGGCCACTTCTCCCGAAACATGTGGTGATTCCTGTGGTGATGCCTGTCCCTGCCATATACAGACTTCGGCACCTCGATCTCTGCAGTTCTGGTACAGTCAGAGCTCAGGTTCACCTCGCCAGCCTCAGGTGCACTGTGTCTACAATATCTACCAGAACCCCCATTGTGTGTAAAGGCTGAGGACTGGAGCTTCTCTGCTGGTGAATATGGCATCCTTGGGAACAGGTCCTGACCCATTACAATTCCCTCTGGACGTCAAAGGATCTGGATGGACATCATGGCTGCATCATAGTGAAGGTGTTGGCAGTGCCAAAAAGCACTGGGATGACAAGAGGATATAGAGCCAGATGAAGATGAAGACTGCCCTTGAGCCTGGGGCTTCCATGGAAATGCACTCTGCCATCAAGTTATACCACTTCACCTCCGGATCCAGGAGAGGATCAAGCAAGCGCTTCATGTCAAGGCCCTTGAACTACACCCTTATCCAAGCTTCTGGTAAGTTCTCACAGGGTGAAAAGTACCACTGATTCAGAATGTCCTAAATGGGTGTGCATGAATTGAGCAAGTCAGTGCTTATCACTGCATGTGTGTTGCGCAATTCATAACTGACATGCAACCTCATGCACAAACTGGAATGATTTCATGAAACACATCTGTGTAGTGGCCATGTACTGTACATTCATATACCCCTGCTATATATGTTTTTCAATTAGGGAATAATGATTGCATCATATCTACTCTGCAGGTGGGTCTGACACATGTGTTTGGATGTCTGGTCATGGGAATTTAGTGCACTTGACAATCTGTTTCGCCATCTGCACCAGTCAGGCCACTGAATGAGCGGGCATAATTGGTATGTCATCATATTACTTTTTCATGTTAGGACCGACAACATTGCTGCTTGATCCTCAAGGGTGTACATGTTGCATATTTTCATGTTGGACTGTCAGGGATGCATGTAGCAATATGTGGTTGGATGCAGATGTGTCTGTGATGCCACACACAAATGTGGCCATGGGCCCTTCCATGGCCCTACCTGCACGATACACTTGGATCACTGAGTCATTGCTATTGAAATGTCAAATGAGTCGTTGGCATGTTCATGTGGGTACACATCAAAGTGCAATGTTTACATGTGCATGTCTCTTCATTGTACATTGTCATTTTGCTATCACTTGTGAGAGTGGATTCAGTATGAGCCTGTGTGTGTGAGGCAGTTGCTTGTTGATTTATGATGACTGCTGCTACTAATGGAATTAGGGTGGATTGGTGCTTATGATTGATTCCTATGTTGTATCCTCCCATTTCCACAGAGGCGGCTGAGGAAGAGGGGCTGAAGAAGAGGGGACAACCTGTGCTGTGGAGCTGCATCTAAGGGCCAGGACCTCCAGATGACAATGCAGACTGCAGACAACATCTGATGGCACTGCTGCTGAGGGAGAGACAGGCTAGTGGAGACATGACCATGCAAGGGCCCCAAGGTATGAGGACCTCATTGGAGGTGTCTGCGTTGATGAAGGATTAGAAGAAATAGGTCATTGCAGACCTGCCCACGGTGTCATATAGGGGTGCCGTGGGGGATATGCAGGCTGCGCACCTGGCCCTAAAACAGGAGACTGAGCAATCCACAGTGAAGGGGTCAGCACATCTTCCTGTCTCTGATCCTTTTGCTGCAGCACTGCCCACCTTCCCCAAAATCTCCAGCTGGATTGGCCACTGGGGCTTTTCGCTTTTCCTCTGCCTTTACGATTCTTAACTCCCTGCAATGGCTTTCATGCCTAAACATGTCAAATGTTACACACTCTGCATTGTGCATCGTGCATTCTATAAGACTGGCTTGAGTACCTGTAGAATAAATTCACTTGTTATGTTCCCCCTCAGCCACTATGTTCTGCCACTCGGCTGTGCCTCTCCATCCCCTGTTTTAATCGCTCCTGCATAGGGGGTCACTACTTCTCAGTTACTGCTGCACAGTTGTGGAACTTTCTACCCCTTTCCCTCTGCAGTGTCCATGATCATTTGTCATTTTGGCGTGCTGTAAAAACATTCCTGTTCTCTGCCTAATCTCTTTGCGTCTTTCAATGCTTCACTCTTCAGTCCCACTTATAGCGCCATGATGCCCTAGCTGCTGTAGGTTTGCGCTTTAAAAATGTTCATAACATTACATAACATAACCTTTGCTGATGAGCACGCATGCTGTAAGGACAGGCTCCCGCGGATCTCCGTTCCGAGATCCTTGCAAATCGAGCTAATATCGCTATAACTGGTCTGCAAACTTAAAAAATCGAACAACATCGAAGGGGAACCGATTACCGACACTCGACCCAGCTCCTGGGGCGAACTGGGGCAGGGAAGGCTGAAAACGCGAAGCTGGACGCTGAGCCCCTCTAAGCCACAAGATGGCGGCGCCCACCGCGGAATAAGAACGAAGCTGCAGAGGCCTAAATGACCTTGCGGAGCGCGCCAACAAAGGACTCTTTCCCACACCGAAGCCGACGGGGCGGGCCAGTCATTCCCCAGCTGCAGAGAAACCACAGGGAATGAAATTCGAGCCCAGCGATACCGGTGCCGAAGGCACTCCAGGGAGCCATCGCCGCAGGGGGAACGAGGACCGGAGTGACGCACTCGGGGTGCAGTCGAGCGGAGCTGATGGGAAGATCGTAGAAACAGCGGGCGCAGTGTGCCAGCATATAACACAGTAAGTGAGGTGGAAAAGAACTGGGGACCCCCCACCACTCAGATTTGGGGCACGGGTGTGGGTGTGCGACAGACCCCACCCCACACAGCCAACCAATAAGTGGGGGCGGTTCACTCGACCCACGGACCCGCTACCCTCCGCCCAAAACACGAGACCATAACGCAAACTAAGAGCCGCAGGGAAGGCCCGCACAGCTTGCGGAACTGGATCAGGCATAAGAGACTGTGGGACCAGACACTGGGGATGTCTCTCCCGAAAAATAAATTGGTTACGATGGATTCCTTCATGACAGTCAGGCCCCAAAGACAACCACAGCATGACTGGGAGACCTCGGAAGAGCCGCCTCAACAACAAGAAGAGGACCTCAAACACACGCAAGTCCTGCAGGCAATAGCGGCCCTCCTCACATCAGTCGAAGGGAAGATAGAGGAGGTGAAATCGGACATACAGCTCATGCGTCAGGACACCCGAAACCTAACTGAAAGGGTCACGGCGATAGAAACTACCCCGCAAGATGACGTGGAGAGTACCCACGATCTAAAGTTAAAAGTCCAAGACTTGGAACAAAAAGTGGCAAGGCTGGAGGCGCGCTCCGAGGATGCAGAGGGTCTTGCCCCCCGAAATAACATTAACATACTAGGGGTTCCAGAGGACTTGGAAGGCCCAGACCTGACAGAATATATCGAAACATTGCTACAACAGGAAATTGGTCCAGGAAACCTCACCCAGGGGTTCTCTGTTGAAAGAGCCCACAGATCTCTCCAGAAATGCCCTCCACCCGGCTCACACCCGCGCCCAATCATTGCCAAAATTTTAAACTTTCGTGACCAGGAAACTATATTGCGGTATTCCAGAGAAGGTGGAGAGATCAAGAGGAAACACTCGACGATAGTCATGTACCCAGATTATAAACCCACTGTGCAACGAGCAAGGAACTCCTTCATCCCAATAAAAGCACAATTATGAAAGCTCAACCTAAAATACATGTTGCTCTACCCGTCGCGCCTGAAAATTCTGTACAAAGGAAGAGCGATTTTTCTGGAGACCCCAGCCGCAGCAAACATGTGGCTCGAACATAATAACCTGGCTGATGGCAAGGAGGAACCACCACGGTCAGACTTGGGCTGACTACGCACCCGCCATGGCAAGGAGAGCAAAGCGATTCCCCCACACGAAAACAGACAGCAGACAATCATACTACAATTGAGTCCTACTGAGATGTAAGACAGATCGGACAGGAGCTCGGAGGACCACACGAAATAAAAGAAAGGCGACCCACCCCACCGGAATTTGTGCAGGCAATCTGCATACACACCACCTGATCCAGAAGGCCAGGAGTGGCCTGGAAGGCTCGGGATCCCCTGAGCGCTGCAAGTTGAAAGCAACTGCTAGGGGCAGTTCGAGTTATTTTTTGTTTGTTTTCCCCATTCACACAATGGGAGTTACTCAAGTTAAAAAGTCTACAACAGGTGGTGGCGGGAAGGATGGGCATGGAGGGAAGAAGCCAAAAAGGGGTGAGCGAACGGAAGAGGTTGGCATTTGCTGGACTGAAACAGCAGAAATCCTATTAACCCACCATGGCAACTAGAATAAAAATAATGGCTTGGAACGTGAGGGGCTTGGGAACTTACCTACGCCGGAACAGAATCAAGTCCTACTTGAACAGAAAGGGAGTGAAAATAGCACTGTTGCAGGAGACACATTGCACAGCGGACTCTCTAGCCAAATTAGGCGAGCATTGGGGAGGATAAGGAATTGGAACCACCTACTCCAAATATGCCAGAGGAGTATACACCTGGATTCACCCCCAACTCCCATTCCACTTTATTAAGTCCGAGATAGATCCGGAAGGCAGGTTTGCGATACTTTGGGGCCGACTAGAACAGGAAGAGGTATGTATAGTGAACTCCTACCTTCCCAACATTAATATTCCGGCACATCTGAACTCAATGTATCCCAAAATTGCCCCATACAGGCATGGCATCTTTTTTTGGGCAGGGGACTTCAACTGTGTACGAGATCCCAACCGTGATAGGTCCCAGCCCCACCCGAATGGTCCCTCAGCAGCCACAGTAGCCTTATCCCTATTAATAGACGGACTAGATCTTGCTGACACATGGAGGGAGCAGCACCCCAATGCCCGGGGATACTCGTACTTTTCCTCCCCACATGACCTTCATACGAGGTTAGATTACATTTTCATTAGCAAAGAACACCTGTCACAAATAGATAGTGCACAACATCTAGGGAGAACCATCTCAGACCACTCGCCACTTCTAGTAGAATGGAACCACACTGGCCCTAGACCCCCTATCCCTATGTGGAGAATGCCGACTGATGCCCTGGGTGATCTGGCATTCAGGAAGGAGCTACACGACTTTATAGATAACTTTATAGAGGTAAATACCGGAAGTGTCGACCACCTGAGCACGATGTGGGATGCCCTAAAAGTAGTGATAAGGGGGGAAACTATAACAAAAGCGGGAGGTATTAGAAAACAGCTGCGAGGCAAACTAAACCAGTGGTAGCAAGAGATTGAGCAATTTGAGGCCACCCCGGTGAACACTCACCAGAGAGAGGACACCCTCAAAGCACTTAGAGTTAAATGCACATTGGCATGGGACAGACTAGCTAATTTTGACTACACCACCAAGACTAACAGAGCACACACAGAAGCCGACAGGCTGAGTAGAATGCTGGCCTGGCTGTGCAAGAAAGAACACCCCAGGCACACAATCACCAAGATACAGGATGCAGAGGGCAATGAATTCCAAACACAACAAGGCATAAACGACGCCTTCAAGCGCTTTTATGAACACCTATACTCCCATAAGGATCAAGATCCCCGAGACCAAATCACAGATACTTTGGAGGAAATAGGACTCCCCAGACTAACCCCTGAACAGACTGAGGCCCTAGATGCAGACATCACGACTGAAGATATAACAGAGGCGATTAAATTGCTGGCCAACTGCAAGACCCCTGGGACAGATGGGCTACCCGCTGAGTTTTATAAAGCGTACAAGACCTCCCTAACACCTTTATTACACAAGGTTTTTCAAAAAGCATATGAGAGAGGGATATTGCCCGACAGCATGAGGGAGACCCTTTTGATCCCAATCATTAAGCCCAACAAACCTGTCGACAAATGCGGCTCTTACCGCCCAATTGCCATGCTCAATTATGATGTGAAAATACTAATGACGATATTAGCGAAGAGGTTGGCTAGAATCATAGGGGAGATTGTGCACATGGATCAGTGTGGCTTCATAACGAGCCGGAACACGACCATGAATTTACGCAGATTACAACAGGTTATAAACCAAACTGAGGCTAGCACGGAGGCATGTGCACTGTTATCCCTTGATGCCATTTAGGCATTCGATTCTATATATTGGGAATGGCTCGCAGTGGTTCTAGAGGGTTTCGGCTTTGGCCCGGGGTTCATTAGGTGGATCAAGATACTTTACACAAAACCCATGGCTAGGGTAAAAACCGGAAAGTATGTATCTGAGGTCTGGGACATATGCAGGGGCACTAGGCAGCGATGTCCACTATCCCCCATGCTTTGTGTACTAGGACTGGAACCTATTGCCATCTATTTTCGGAAACAATTCTTCAATGCTGGGATACGCCTGGGGGGGGGGGGTGGACCACATCATCTCACTTTATGCAGACAATGTGCTGCTATATGTTACGGACCCACACAATAACGTGCCCACAATGCTAGACGTCTTAGACAACTTTGCGAAGGTCTCAGGCATAAAATTTAGCAGGGCAAAGTCCTGCCTCTTCCCTCTAGCTGGCCTCAAGAGCAAGAATATTGTAGAACTTCCTTCTGTGGGGATACAGTGGGAGGTCACCTCGTTCAAATACCTGGGAATACACATAATGCGCACCCCTGCACTGATGCATGAACACAACACGAAATCAGCAATCCCCGTTTTAAGAAAATCCATGAATTTCTGTGCAAAACTTCCCCTGTCCATGATGGGCAGAGCCTCAATAATTAAAACGATTGTCCTCCCTAGATTCCTGTACAGGTTCCAAAATGGACATTATTACATCAATGCTTCCTTTTTCCGCCTGCTAGAAGTGATACTCCGTGATTTCCTATGGGGGAAAGGAAGACGCAAGATAGCACTCATCACCTTGGTCCTACCGCATAGCCAGGGGGGAATCCAACTCCCAAACTTCGAGAAATATTATTTGGCAGCGCAACTCAGTTTTATGACCAAGTGGCTGGCAGACGACACCACATCTGAGACGCCCCTGCTACAATCCTTGGTCTCCCCGATCCATCTGAAGGAACTTATTTGGGCCCCCACCCACCTGATGCAAAATGCCCCCTTCTTGTCTGCCCTGGGGCAAAAAGTATGGCACAGAGCAGAGGCACTCGCCCACGCAAAGCATCACTACTCCCCGGACATACCAACGATCTCGGACCTATGCAGATCCGACATGGACCTGCAACACCTCAGACACTGGGAAGAAAAAGGGATATATACGTGGGGAGACCTATACGACGATGGCACTTTTAAGGAATTTGAAACACTACAGGAGAAGCTGGAATCCACACGGGTCAGTTTCTGTGGTATCAAAGGATACGGACTGCAGCACGAAACAAGTGGACAACATGGCTGGAGAAACCAGAATCAAACCCTCTGATCACACTATTGTACAGCTTGGGAGAGGGATGGAGACCAGTGTCCCAGATCTATGGCCATTTGAGTGACACCCCCAACCCACGAAGGGCCGATCTGAAAAGAAGATGGGAAACGGACACGGGCCGGGGAATGGCTGATGGAGAATGGAGAAGGCTCTAGCGTACCCTAAAGCAGTCTCCAGAAACCACAGATTTAGACAAATACAACTGAACCTGTTATACCGAACATATTTAACCCCATACAGGATGGCGAAATTCAATAAATCACCACACTCTGTCTGCACCTGGTGCGGAGAGAATAATGCAGACCTGATTCACATGTTCTGGTCATGCACCAAAACACAGTCCCTGTGGACCACCGCACAGTTGACAAGCGAAAAAGCAGGGTTGACTAGGTACAAGTGGACCCCGGACGAATGCCTTCTGGGAACATACCCCAGGCCGGCCAAACTTAAACACCAGGCCAAATTAATGGACATCATGTGTATACTGGTAAAAAGGACAATTGCAATGTCCTGGAAAAAACCTGCAGGACCCCAACAAAAGGTATGGCACAGAGAATTGGAACGTTGGGTACAAGCTGAAACAAAGGCATGGGAAGACAGTGTTGCCAGGTCCACGGACACCTCGAGCATGACCCTAATGGCCTGGAAAGAACTCACAGGATCATTATTTCACCCCTCGGATGACAAGCCCCCATGAACAAGAACAAACCTATGGAAAACTGATTCACAACCAACATCACAGGACCCCGAGAGCAACTAGCCACAGCTTCACTGGGTCCTCACAAGCTCAAGTCCCCTCTCCCCCCTGCCCCCGGCTTGCCCAACCCCCTCTGAACCGACAGACTGCCCTGCCATGATGGAAAGAGCACTTGGAGACAGTTAAAGTTAAATTGTTAAATTGTTAAATGTTACTGTTTTATTACGAAATGCCTATTATCCTCTAACTATGGACATATCTTATGTCATGCAAATGTAAACATGATAAATGCCAATAAACTAATTTAAAAATAAATAACCTTTGCTGATGTCCACCCAGACAAATGCCAAACTTCCGGCCAATGAGGCCATCCGTGATGCAGTGCTGCCACTGCTGGTGGGTAGCTTGAGGTGATAGGCATTTCTCTGTGATTCTGTTCATGCAACTCATGAGTTGCTTGGAAAGCATCCCAGCCAGGTGTGCCGACACTTGTCACAACAGGCAACACCCCTGATTCTCTGGACAGCAACTGAAATGGCCCTCACCCCCCCCCCCTTATCTGTGCCCCAGACATCCTTAACTGAGGTCTATATGTCAAACAACAACATGGCCTCCTGTGCAACTGTCCCGCCATTGGAGAGTTTGGATGTGCCTGTGTCCCTGGTGGAATTGGAAGTTGGTACACAGGCAGGTGAGGTGGTCACACAGCCTGCCTAGTAACCAACAGTGGAACAGCCTGTGGAGGAATCCTCAGCAAATGATTGCAGTGCAGGTACAGACACCCCCGAAGCAGACGGTCATCCAATCAGAGGGAGTACCTGCGCCAGGAAGCAGGAGATATTAATGCTGAGGAGGCAAATCCTTAGTAGGATAGCTGCCAGGAGGAGGCTACAAGGAGCACACATCCAGCAAGTAAGGCAGGAGTCAAGCCAGAGGCTGCATGCCCTGGTATATTTGCAGGAGCAATTCCTGAATCAGCATGATGAGGGGAGGCAGCGGGCACATGAGGAGGCAGTTGCCAGGGCCATGGGCAGAGGCTTCAGAGAGGTTGGCGCAGGCTGTCATTCTGACAGAGTCTTGCAGGGCAGCGCAGTAGATAGAGTCAAGGATGAGGGAGGCCCTGCAAGCCCTCCATGAAAAAATGGAGGCCTGTCTGCAAGAGGCAGATGTTGAGGGAGAATTGACCTTGACACAGGCATTGAGAGAAATGACCATGAAGCAATTCGCTGACTCATGCACATAGTTCTGGAGTAGTAGGGATTCCTTTTGTTCAATTTATTTTAGTGAATATGACATTTTCTATGATCCATATGTGTACATAGTTTTGCATTAATTCATAACTATTCTATTATTCAAGTCAACAGTTTGCCATCTATTTGTGTCATGTGCAGCATGTTTTGACTTGCTGTCTCTGCTTCTTTGGGCATGTGCACCTTTCTTTATCACATGGTCTCCAAAAGAGTATGTCCTATGGCTGTCAGGTGGTTTTAGGACACACTCTGTGGCTCATAGTGGTACTGGTCTATTTGCAGGGGGACATGTGTGCATGCTTCAGGTGAGTGTGATGTTTAGTATGATGCCTTCATTGCCAATGTACTTATGTTGACTATGGTTGATGTAGGGATGTGACATGTTGAGAGTTGCACGAGTTTCATTTGTTTAGGCAACAAAGTTGTTGCTTAGCACCTTCTTTGCTTTGGCGAACAGGCATGGTGTTCATTAATGTATATGGTGTGCGTGGGTTTGTCACACATTTATGCTGTGGTTGGCATGGCACTTCCTTTGTAAATGTTTTCATGTGTGTTAATTCATGGTGGAGTAATTTGAGGTCGGCAAGGTGTCATTACTTTGACTGGCTTGCCCATATGGCCATGTTGACATAGGTTTCGCCAGTAGGGAAGGGAGCTTTGCAAGGGTGTGGGTAACAAGCTATAGTTGACTGATGCCATTTATGGCGCAGGGGCATTGCGTGTTTGCTTTCAATGTATCGATGGTGGTTGAATATATTTTAATTGTGTGTCTACTGGTGTCCATGTGAATTGACATTGTGTGATAGGAGGTATATTTATGAAGATGTTTTGTGTCTCTTATTTATGATGGGTACACATTTGTTTAGGTGTCTGGCCAGATGTTCTCCATCACAGGGATATTTGTGGAATCTGGAGACAGCTAATTTAACTCTGCCATTCACTTCTCCAGATTCCTAATTCTACTTAGTAGTGCTCCTTTATGCTGCCACAGTGGTTTAGGTGGACCTTTGGCATTTGCTTGTCGATGTGGATATGCTCACACCTCCACAACAGATATAGCTTCTTAGCCTTTTGAATGATAAAAATTGATGCTGGATTCCTTTGATCCAACAGGCTCCCCCCTCACCTGAGGACTATATTATCTGGAGGTCAAATGACCAAGGTGTAGCAGTACGAACCATGTGGTTGGCAGTTGTTGTGCATTTGTGTGTGAACCAAGGGTAAGCCATGGAAGACGTGACTGTCCTGGAACCACACACACAGCTTCCAAGAGATCATGTTAGAGGAGGATGATATCTGACAGGTGTAGTTCATGGAAGGTTCAGGCCAGAAGAGTTGAGGAAGGTAAGTGATCAACACTAAACTGGGCCATTGGTGTTCAAGGTGCATAGCTGGCAAGTCTCATTGCACTTATAAATAGTGTACAGCTGACAGCATTGTACTGAGCAATTCTGGGGTCTGTGAGGGATCCATTACTCTTCTCCTTAGCAGATGGGGAGAAGGTGCAAGTGGATCTAGGTCACCTGGCCGAAGCACCGCCCACCTGTTGCCTTCCAGGTTGCTGCTGTTTTTCCCCACTTAGCATGCCACACTCAGCTGGTGCCTTCCTGTTTTCTGCTCTTTTTCCCTACTTAAGGAGCCCTCCAGACTCTTTTCCTTTGCAGATGGGGATCAGGTGCAAGTGGATCTAGGTCAACTGGCCTAAGCACCACCCACCTTCTTAGCCCTGCCTCTTCCTTCCTGCTCTTAACTCTTAGATCAAGGGCGTCTCTCACCAGGGTGTCTGAAGCAAAGGGCTGATGAAGAAAAGGGCAATTCCATCCAGGGACGAACCCCTGCCCAGACAGCAGGTAAGCATGCACCAACATGTATTTACTCCCTGTCCCTACAGGCCATCCCCACCCCCTCTAGTCCCCCTGTGATGTTCTCTTGTGCCCCAACCCTTCTCACACACAGGTGTTGCCTGTTTTGCTTGATTCTTCTACCCTGCTTCTCCGCCCCAGCCTACTTCTGCGGGAGTCTGTCCTGATACAATCTGGTTTCACCATAACCGTCTTGTGTCCAATGCTGAATTTGCCTTTTATGGACTTCATTGATTCATGGACTGTCAACCTTTCTCAACTCTCATGCTGGACATCTTTTGCATCTTGTACTCATGGTGGCCCTGAATCATGCTGTTCCCATCTTCATCTTGTTTCCTGGCTTGCAACATTATGTGTAACTACTGACTTCTGCAATTGTATTTGCTCTCCTCTCTTGCTTCTACACTCTTTTTGACTGCTTAATCTTTGTTCTCACCGCCTCTCCCTTTCTCCCTTTCCCTATCTCCTCCTCTCCTCCCCTTACTTTCTTTTATGCACTTACTCTAACAGAATTGTCCCTGGACCTAATATGTTAGCAACCTTGTCTCTCTCCTTCCCCCTTCCCCTTACTTGTCCCCCCCACCCGCACTATCTGAAATGTCGTCAAGCCTAGCACGATAGATGCTTGTTTTGTTCCTCCCCTCCCTTTCTGCACCCCTCTCCCTCACCTTTTTTTTTCTCAGGCTCTATCAGAAATGTTGTCAGGCCTAGTAGGGTAGTCGCCAATCTGTTTCCATTTCCTTCCCACTCTTCCCCTCCCTCCCTTATCTATGTCTGAGCTCTTGCACTATCTGAAATGGGTCGGGCTGGTTTTCGGAGCTTTTCACTGACTCTATCAGTTTCTTTAATGTATACAAATCGCCCTGACCAGCTTGCCTGACCTGTCTTGCTGTGATATCACAATCTATCACAATCTATCAGGGACTTTACCCTAACTCTTCCCTGACATGATGATCATTCAAGATTGAATATTTTCTGTGGAACTAATAGCCCTCTTCGCCCTGAAGATGGATTTCATATAATCCGAAACGCGTTGGCACTGTCCCATCTTGTATGGAGCTATTTTGGTTTTTGTGACTCACATGAATTAGGAGTTACAAGATATTACAACTCACAACGAACTTTGGTTACAAACAGTGACAGTCTGTACTTGCTTGAGACTAAATCAACCTGTACTTATTTTGTTATGTCAAGTGATTTTTTTTCTGTGAATGATTAAGGATTTATACCTACAGTTACTTCTGCATTGATCTTTGTATTTATGTTATGTTTACATGCTTGATTCTTTGAATCTATATGTTTGATGTTTACATGAAGATGTTATGATAAAATACAAATGAGCCATAATGGAATACAGCTTGGTGACTGAAGCGTATATGTAATTGAATGGGATAACTATGTACATATATTTTTTGCTTTGTTTATGATTGTCCTGAATACTGATAAGTATATTAGCATTAGTGGGATTGCCCGTGTGGTTACACAGTGACTGGGTTAGTGTCTTCTGCGTGGCCTACACGGCGGATCCCTAGAGTTCACTTGGGATTTAGATCCCTTAGGAGTGCATTGGGGGGGGCCACCATACGGCAAGGCATGGTTTTGGTTTGTTTTTTTACTACGATAGTTAATTTCACATCCTTACTGTTAATGGCGTGTAAGAATGTCATTGTATTTTCCCTTGTTCCCTCCCTTGCCTTGAAGCGCTTTGAAACACATTGTGTATAAGCGCTATATAAATACACTATCATATCCTATCATACTGTAGGGTATGTGACTTTACCCATTTCACGACAGATCCTACGTGTGGGCCAGCATACAGTTATATGTGTTAGCCAGCCAACAAAATTAGTATGTCAATGGGAGTCCAATTGTATTCCGCAGTGCAAGGGGAATGGAATGGACATCCAGTGAGCTGCTGTCAAGAGAGTGCTGCAGGGTAATTACGTGGGGTTGGAGGAGGGCTACTAAGGTGGACTGGAGCTTTCATCATGGGCCTCTGCAGCAAGGTGATTCAAAAGGATTTCACTCAGACATTTGGCATTTCACACCTGGTGTCAGTACTGTGCAGTAGAAGGCTGGCCGTTGAGGTGATGTGTATTTGGGGTGCATGAGTGTGAGGTTGCACCTTGTTGGGGGAAGTACTGTGAGGTCGTGGACTGGGCATAGTATGATGAGGATTTGGGGAAGTAGATTGGTGGAGGTACTGGGATGAGGACTTCGGGGTGCAGGCTTATTGTAGGGTTGGTGGGCATAGATTTGTGGAGGTACTGGGTTGAGCACTTGTTGGACGCAGAAGAGGAGTGGAATTAATGGTGATTGCTGGTAAGTAATCCTTGATTACTTCTTTCCCATTGGTCTGGCCCATGTCATAGTCATTGTGGTGCAGAGTCCTTCGACAGCACTATGTTCTTTTGCCGTGGGGGGCGTGGTGTGGGCGTGCAGGGCGCTGCTCACTTCTCTTTGCACTGCAGATTTCTGTGTGCATATCAATCTGTGAATCAGCTCTGGATGAAGTGCATGCTGCGGACGAAGTTCGACTTGCGCTAACTACTTTGCACAGACTTAGCGCTTTTTCTGTAAATTAGGACCCATATGTTGACTTGTGAGCAACACCCAAGTTTACCTCAAGTTCCTCCTGAGAAAACGTCCCTCATAGTCATAATGTAATTATCGGTAGGACTCAACCATCCTGGACGTCCTTAACCCCACGGTAAAGTGCAGCCCCTGTGCAGCGTCACGGTGCGTGTAGGCTTTGCTTAAGGAGCCCGCAGACACCGGATACACAGCATTGCGGAAAACAGTCAGCTTAGACACCCAGGGGCTGACTCCCGCAGCCAGTAGTACCCTTTCTGTAATTATTAGATTTAATACAGCTATTTACTGGCACAAAAGAGGTTCCGGATACAGCAATTTCCACAGGGGACGGTCCAGGAATACGCAGGCCCATCATTTAGCGCGGATATTGTGGGGTTGTCAGAATTGATCATGGCTCGTGACGGAACACCTCCAGCTTTTTTATGGAGTGCACGAGAGTGGCATTTCACATTGTTTAGGAAGGAGCGATCTGTTAGTTTATATTTTATCTAAAACTGCAGAGCCGCTGACCTCCCTGCGGGCCTAAACATATGAATCTTGCGCACATACTGTAATTAATAGCAGTGCTGGGAGACGCATTCATAACAAGGGGGCCAAAGAGCTGGGCTGAGCAACTTGTCAAAAAGGAGGAAATTCCTCTACAGATTAGCTTATTTTTAAGCATGTCAAGCTCCACATACAGAAGTGATATATTGCTTCCTTGCACTGTCTGCTTAGGCCCAGATGCCGCAGGCAATGTCAGGGAGTGCTGTAAATTTTGTCTGAGTCAGGGCAATTCTGATTGATCTAAGAGTGTAAAATCGATAAGAAGACGCTGTCATTTTCTTAAAGGATGAGCTCGAAAAAGGAAAATAAATTAAGACTCTGCCGCATGTCTCCCTCCAGTGCTCATTTATTCAGTGTGGTCTGTACTTTGTTAATGTTATGTCTACAGTTTTAATCTTCCAGCTGCTCTGCCTGCAGATGCTCGACAGCAGCCCTTTATTATGCTATGTATATTTCATCCGCACAACTCTGCCCGCCTCATTTCAATGGCCCCTGATTAATCTATTTTATCATTTTTGAGAACTATATCACTCGGGTGCTGATTAACTTGTGGCTGCTAAAGTCGCTGTCTTTCTCGCGTGCCCTTCATCAGAGCGCGCACACCGCCCGGGCTCATTTGTTCTGCGTTGCTGGCAGTGATACACACTGCTTACATGGTCTCCCTTATGTACCAGTAGAGAAGATTAATTTGTTCGGCATTTCTTCCCCCCATTTCTGTCTACTAAGACATTTCGAATTGTTTTCTTTTTTTGCAGAACACGTGAATCTGGAGATCTCTCTCTCTCTCTCTCTCTCTCTCTCTCTCTCTCTCTCTCTCCCCCTCCCCCCTTTATCTCTTAATTTCCCTCGCCCTCGCTCTTCTTCTCTTTCTCTCTCTTTCTTTCTGAATAGGTCAAATCCAGGTGACATAGTGGTAGACTCGTAAAGCGAGTTGTGTCCTGTACATATGGTGTTATGATGTTTTGCAGTGAGACCCAGCAGGCCAGTATAAAAAGGCTAACAGGTTTCTAAGGTCAATACAATAATCTTATATATACGAGTGCTGATACCAAATAGTTAAAGTGACCAGAAAAGCATGGGTTGTGCTACAGCAAACACAATTTCCATAAAAAAACGAGTTTTTACAAAAAAATGTATTGCAGACCTACACCATGCGATGCTCATAGACAAATGTGCAAGTGCCAAGTATTTGCACTTGAAGAGAAATGGTGTGATTTTTGGCATGGCCTTTCCTAATGGCACAACATTACTGGCAAAAAAGCACTGACAGCATCAGGGCCTCACCAGAAACTGCCCACATGTTGCCAAATGGCTTAAAGCACGCCAATATATTCCTTTCTATATTACTTTCTTTCTGGGGCTTTAAAAATGCGTTTTCAGCACTCTGCTTACAAGCTGGGTTTGCTGGAGCCCTTCCGGCTTCACTTCTCTCAGGGTATAGAGAATTGTTATCACCTATTTGACTTTTCACATTTTAACATCAGTTCCTCCACATCAGCCACTTACTGACAAAGAAAGATGTATGGCTTTTTAGTGGGCATTTAGTGTTTCAGCTCCCTTCTGGCTGGCCCTATTGTGATATCAGCGCTATTATACCCTGGCTGCATTTTCTTTGACTCCATTATAGTGTTTGCATTAAAATGGTGTTAATCTGAGGGGTCCTTAAAGCTTTGTTGCCATGTAACCTGAGGAATATAGATATTATACACAGTCTGTTTTGAGGAATGAGGAGGCTACCAGAAGGATTCAATTAAATGCAATCAATGTAAGTGTTATGTGATTGTCTGATCATGGGCCTGAGAGTTGTTAGCTGTGATAATGCAGATGAGAGTTAAACGAGGTCTGGCCACGCCCAACCTCATCCCTGAACATGAACGAAGATATATGCTGAGAACCGGTCTATAAACAGTTAGCAAAACACTAAGAGACTTGCAAACCACCATGAAGAGTAGAATAGGTTGCGCGACAGATGCAGGGTGACAAGTAGTTTGCATTCACATAAGTAGGAGGTTTGCAGAATACCCAGAGAGTGTTACACAAGCAGTATAGACATCAGCAGCCATAGAGAGGTTGCAGAATACACAACCAGGGAATAATGATTGGTGGCATGCAAAAGACATGAAAAACACTAACATGGCAGAGAAAGAACCAAAGTTCCACCAATACTCAAACCAAACCCAGCAAGGCCTCAATTCTTAAATACTGCATCCTGACATAAAATCGCTTAACACAAGAGTCTAAGCTTCACGAGGCTCAGACAGCAGCCCCATGCACCAAGGTTAATGCACCGAGGGGAGTTCTGCGTAGAAGCTGAAACCACACCAAATAACGTTTCCCAGGACACAGCATGCAATTATTAACATTAATTAGTTTTGATTGGTAGCAGTGAGAAATTAAAATATCCTTGCAACCAGCTACCACGCCAAGTGATCCTACAACTAATGGCTACATATCGCCCCAAGTGGCCACCGAAGGAAAGCACACATGCTAGAAAAGCACAAAACCCATGAAATAGATTCAATTTAACACTGAACACTGGGCCTCTACCACCTGACTGAAACACTGGTCATTCATTCAAGGCCCAATTAGATAGTGCACCTGCCACTTCCTCATCACATCCAGACACCAAGACAACATGCCCAGGCCTTGAACAAACGGGCAGATAAGACCTCAGGCCTAGGAATGGGGAGTAACTTCTTGAAAATTGATCATAGTGGTTCGCCCATCCTTCCTTCCCCACCACGTACCCCTTGGCACTGCATAACAGTGCCCAAGACCGGATGAGCAATAACTGGCCAATCACAAACTTCTTCACCTTATCAACTAATTTCATAGAGTGCCAACCAATTACATGGTAGACTGAAATGTGTCATGTGTAGTAGAATGTACCTAGGAGGAGTTATTAGTAGTGATGGAAACAATAGTAAAAAGTATCACCTATAGGTAGCTATATGTTCTATATACCACTGACCAATCCGTTGCAGGAGTAGACATTTTAGGAAGATTACTACCTATGACATCAGCTATGGCGTCTATTTCGTATGAAACCTTGTTGTTCCTAATGCCGTTATCATATTGTCCTTTCTACGCTCTCTTCCAGCTATTTATTTGTTTTCAAATAAAGCTGGCTTTTCTCATCCACTTGGAGTTACTCCATTATTTAATTTTTTCTCTTCATTGGCATATTGTGGCCTATATTAACATAGCAAATCCAGATATGTTTTGGTGGGATTTAATGGAATGGTCATCGCTTAGTTGGCAATACTGGAGTGTGTGGGTCTGATATTTCCTTAACAAGCTATGCAGTGTTTTCAAACTAAAAAGGAAAGCATATAAATTAATCCATATATTTAACTGGGACAAATCCCATCTTTAAGCAAATATGAACGGTAGGTGAGCACTATAGCTTCCTACATTGCTGTCCCTGCAATCTGTGGTTGTGTGCAATTAACAGAACACCTGAGACATTAAGTAGAGTTCAATACTTTTTATTTCACAGCAAGTGGGGTTGAACTAATGCTTTTAGTGTTAGGTTTTGGAAAACACAAAAGGATTACTGACCTGAAGTGCTTTAACAGCACTGCACAGGTGCAGGCTAAAAAGAAATACATAGGAGCTAGTAGTGTTCTCTGTCTCTCTGGGGCCTGCTAGAGCAATAGACCCAAATGTGGTATAATCTCCTATCATTTCCATTGGTTGCAGCCTCTTATAATGTGAAGAGTGGGAGAAATGCCCACAACCATAAGGGGTTGATATTGACTCAGGAAGGACCGCTTAAGATAACTGAGTCTGGATGGAATGAGTTCAAAAGTATCTACATAACAGCACCTATTTACTGAGTCCAGGTTCCCTATACTAATATAAATATGTGAGGAATTGCCATCTGGCAACGGTATGTAATCCCCGTTTTGTTTTTATTAACTAATAAAATGATGCAGATAATTCCATCTCTGAAAACGTACTGCTGACCATATTTCCCTTTTTATAAGCCCAATGGCAAAAGCATAGTGTGTATCTGTGCCCTCCTGAATCAGTCTGCTGATCTGCAGGCCCTGTGCTATTATTGGCATAGGGCAGGTTCAGAGGTCACAGTTGCCCATCTGGCAGTTGCAGTGACAGCCAAGTCTCTGCAGCGCAGCAGCTGCATTTGCGTTATGCATCCCGATACCAAAACTATGATGACCTTAAGTAGCCAATCATGGTGGCAGGGTAAACTCTAAATAAGCTACGCCTTAATTAGGACATGGTGCATGGCACTACTCATGATCATTACAGCTACGTATAATTTGATATCACACATGTGCCAGCTCCTGTGAGCCAGATCAATTGTGAAAGGTAATGTGTATTCTGGCTAGACAGGCTGGCCCTTCCAACTGACAGGCGAGTGATCTGAATGTCCAGGTCTCTTCTTTGATCTATTTGTGAGGGTAGGTACCATCCTCCACCAGAGACAGCTATCCAGGGACCACGCATCAAAGATCGACACCCAGTCAAAGGGAGTAGCTTCACACCAGGTGCTACATTTTTAAAGGCTGTTGCTACTAGTGGGAAGGGAAGGGGTCGGGTTGCTATATGTGATATAATCTCTGAAAAAATATTGAGGGTGGCCCCATTTTTTTCAACGGCACTGACCACCCTCCCCAACATATTTTAGGACTGGTGCACTTATATAAACAAACTCCAGTCCTAGAATATTTGGGGAAAGTGCTGAATAGTGCATTTAAACACATTATTCAGTTGCCATTAATGTTCTGCACAATGGAGGAAGACTTCCACCACATTGTTTCTCTCAACCACTCTCTCTCCTTCCTGTCCCCTCTATTTCCCCTTGAATAAAGCACTTTGGGTGTGATGTCAGAAGGACAAATTCCACTACTTTCAGTCACAGGGAATGGAACCCTAAAGCAGGCTAACTTTAGTCCAATCACAAACAGGATTTTGCCATGAAAAGAATGCGTCTCCTGCCACTTTTTCAGATCATCCTTTGGACTCCAACCATGGTAAAGATCTCTTCGGACCCCTGTTGGGAGAGCTGACTTTCCAGAGCCATCCAACCATAAGGTGAAGACTGCTCATCCAAGGCAGAGGTGAGCTTGGTTCCCTACCCATCCACAGGGCACACTGGGGGTGAACCTGCTGCTGGTAAAATACCTGCCTCTCTTCCAGTCACACTGCTGCCAGGATCTCAACTTGATGAATGACCCCTGAAGGTGTTCACAAGCCTCTATTACTGAGAGCCAGAGAACAAGGACTGAACTTGTCGCTGAAACCCTGGGTGGGACTGGGAGCATCCAGGTAGCCAAAACAGCCCATAAACCTCTGTTTCATCACATCAAACCAGTAGAACTGAGGTAGAGACAGGTTCACAGCATTTTGAATCAGCAGAACCGTCTGGCGATGCCTTTGGCACTCCCAATATTTTTGGGAAGTCAAACTGCTTGTTCAAATCTGTTCGCCGCCACACTGTGCTTGCTGAGTGTGTCATTGCCTTGGCTTGATGTACAAGCTCCTTTGTTTCATCTGTCACCACAGAAATACCGCTCATTCAACCAGTATCTTCACTGCTGATCCTCATCACCAGTCAAACCGACTGTAGTGGATCTTCAAGCCCCGACCATTAGATGCTGCATCGAACCACTCAAACCAACCTTTTACAACCAGTCACCAGCATTCTTGCATATTCTCTGTCCTTGCCACAGGGGTGGGTTTTCTATGTTTTTTTTATTTAGTTTTCTTGCTGATGGTATTTTTAATTAAAGTATATATATATATATGTATTTATAGAACCTTGAACGGACATTCCCTTTATTTTTAGCTATGATACGTTGCTGTTTAGGTCACAAATGAATCACATTTGCACCCCTCTTAAGAGTATAGCTTTCCCTCAGTTCATGTTACCACAAAAGACGAAGGAGGTATATATTTTGACTGTGCCTTTATGACCATGATCAGTCTTGGTTTGCAGAAGTGTGACGGATGAGTGGGTGCTTTAACCTCTGCTAATCCTTGTAATCCTGCAAGACAGAAGTCAATTTCCAGAATATGCAGTTCCAAAGTGATGGCATTCTGGTTGTTCCTTCTATGTCTCACAGTGGAGGAATATGTCGACTTTCAAACTTCTTGGTCCAATCACAGTTAAAGACTAAAGCACCCAGAATACACCTTGGTTTTCTGACCTTTCCTCTTGATTCAGTTACATCTCGGCATGTCTTTGAACAGAAATCCATACCTGTTGGATGAAGCAAACACCAACAAGCTAGAATTTCGTATTGCCCCTTGCATTAGAGAATACCGTACCTGCAATGTTTCTTCCCCCACAAGGGTGCTACTGTGACTATCGGCAAGAATGTCTTCCACCTTTGCTAATGTCCTTAACAGACTTCCATTACTGTCACCCATTAGAAAAGGGTTACCATTCTGGGCACCAGCCCTTAACTGCCTCTGGATTCCCCTCTGGAGTCTCTGACTCATGTCAGTAACAGTAGTAACCCCTAGGTAGGTTCTTTGTTCTGTACTTCTTTGTCGCCCTTGAAAGGTCCTTCCATATAGTCCCCAAAATAACCTTTACAGCACAGTTCCTTTGAGCTCTTGCATAGGTCATTAACTAGGCTACAGTCCTCAGTAAACTGTGTCCCTCTCCTCCTGCCTGCCTTGTCTTTGTATACACGTTCTCTGTGGGTCACCATACTAAGGGCCTCATTACACGGATGGCGGAGAACCATGGCGCTATTAGCGCCATGGTTCATGACGGTAAAATACCGGCACCGACTTGGTGGAAAGGGGAATTACCGCCCCATTCCAAGGTTGGCGGGGCGGTAATTCCCCCTTCCACCATTGCCCTTCCCCATTCCCATTTTTGGCCCATAGGGCTCAATGGGAATGGGGAAGGCGCTAAATACGGTACCGCAAATTGCGGTACCGTAATTAGCTCCCTGGGTCCCTTTGCGGGTCGGTTTTTAACGCCTGCAAAAAGCAGGGGTTAAATCCCCCAACCCGCAAAGGGACCTCGTAGTAAGGCGGTAAGGATTTACCAGTACCAGTATTTTACCGGTACCAGTAAATCCTTACCGCCATCCGTGTAATGAGGCCCTAAGTCCTCAAAACATGTCTCATGCTGTCTACTCTTATATTCATGTTTATTGCCTAATTGCATAATACTGCAGGGGTTTGTTTGGCTGGACAATGTTTGTATTTTGGGACTGATCGAGGTTGTGGGATTGGTCAGGGGATATCTTGCTCCAACCCTCTTATCAGTGGCTTTTCTTTCCCTGTTAGTGCTTTCACTTGTGGTAGGTATCAATCCCTCTGGTTTGATGCAGTGTTAGTCCAGTTTTAAAATCACACACAAAACAAGTTTTGATACCTTTTATTGGACTAACTGGGAATATTATACTAAGGTCGAACAATGCATTAGATTTCAAAGTCCCATAGATTTCTTTCTCAAGGGTGCTCACAGAATGAAATGAGAAAACCCTACTCTGGATCTTTCTTATTGCTAGAAAGAAAAGAGAGAATCTTCAGTTAAAACTTCATTGAGTCACAGGAGAATATATTTAATGATACATTGACTTTGCAAACTCGATCGAGGGTTTAAAACATCTTTGAGTCTGGAAATGCTCATTGGGTGATGTGTGGCTCCACAACATGACTCTGTTCTGTGACAGGGAGAGGTTTCTGTGTGCCAGTGCCTGGAGTTGGGGTTTGCCGGTTCCTGATTTTCTCCAGGTTTTGTGGACTGGTGGTAAGCACACCTCAGCCTTTTTCTCTTTGTGAGTGATGCAAAGTGGCGGCAAGTCGTTTGCTTGTGCAGTTGTGTGCTTGGAACAGTGTGTACGTCGTCGTGAGTACTGCTTCAGCACAGGGACTGCCAGTGGGGTTGATCATGACCCTTAATCTGCTCCGACAGCCTTGATGCCAGGAGGGAAGAACTTCCATGTTCACCTAAGTAAATCATTCTATCAACATCTTCATATGAGTTTGCCCTGTGTGAAGAGGGGTCAGCAGGATGTGATATCCGGATAACCCTAGAGATTGGAGTGAGGAATAAACAATGTGCATCCCCATTTGCCGCCTCTTTGTGTCTCATTGCATAGTGGGTGGCTTCTCTTGTCCCAGAGTTTCCTTGTCCTCCAAGGTGGTCTATCTCATGTGAATTTGTTGCATGCACCCCTTTTCTAATTGGCCCATACCAGAAATTTTTCTGGTGGGTCATGGGGGTCCCTCTATGGGCAGACCCTTCATTCTGCATATAGTAAAGGCAAGCTTCCTGCAGATGCAGTGGAAGTGGGTGGGCAAAGGGACTTTCAATGTAGGAATTTTAATGCAGGGAATGGGGGTTCACGAGTCCCTGAGCCTCTTGTATGTCGTGGACTCGGGGGTGAGCAATTCTTTAATCTCATGATTGATGCAGAGCAGCTCACAAGCAGTACACTGCAGGGAGGTGTAAAGAGCAGTGTGTGTGTGCCTCACTGAGTACTAATGTGGCACAGGGATTGACAGATCCTCTTTCTGCACCAGCAGCCTGCATGTCAGTAAGGAAGGTAATTAAATGTGTGTTAATCCATGTAAAACATGCAACACTAAGACACTGGCGTCAACCCTGTGTGAATATGGTCGACAAGGGTTTGACATCCTGCCTACACCTCAGTTTGAGGATGTGAATTGTTAGGCAGAAACCTGTGCAGTTCCCTCTGGGACCACTGCAAAAAGTTTAAGTCTACAGGAGTTAGCAGTAAACCCGATTGGTAGCAGTCTGTACCACCCAGATTTACCTGGTAGCTGTGGCTGAGCAGTCAGACTTCTCTCAAGACGAGTTAGGCCGTATTTGGAGTATACAGGATAGGGCAATTTACACAGCAGAACAAGCAGACACTGATCAGAGCTTGGGTGTAAAGATATATAATTATTTATTTAAAAACACATCTATGGAAAACACACTGGCACTAATATGGCAAACAACTTCAATCACAGTCACTATAAGTATATATCAATCCCATAACAATATTTCGACAAGTCTAGGTTCAACGGCACCACTTATTTGCAGACAGGTGAATGCTTTAACCTAGATGGCACTCTAGTATTCGTTAGAAAGGGAGAGAAAAAGGCAGGGTAGGAAACCAACTCAGTACCAACACATTTATGAAACCAATGCAAGGCGAGCAAGGCAGGGTCTACTGTAAATCACAAAGTTCAGAGGCCAGGCCCACTCGGAGAGAGGCAAGGCTGTATGTCCCAAAAGTATCACAGTGGAAATGCACTTCAAGTCTTTGTAGCAAAATGGCACAGAAAGGTTGGACCAGTTTAGAAGAAACATTTAAGAAGGTCTGGAGGCGACCCAACGGAAAGGTAAGGATTTAAGACATCTCACGCTAACCGTTTCAAGGGAAGCCAGGTGGACACAGTACCTTGAAAGTGAAGAGCCAGCTCCGGCGGGGGCAGTTGTTCCTGGTGGTGGATGCAAGTCGGGGCTTTGCCAGAAGATGAGAGGATCTCGTCGTCGAGGAAAGTTGAAGATCCTTGCACCACCAGGGAAGAGACCAGCCGTGGAGTGCTCAGTCACAAGGCACCACCTTTTGGTCGCGGTACAGTGGCCAGTGGCTATCCGGTTTCCTGGGATGCTCAGCATGGGCAATTCGACCACTAGACGTCCTGGAAGCGAAGAAAAAGCAAGGGACTGGTTGTTCCCACCAGTCAGGGGAAGAAGACTCTCCAGCAGGGAGATCTCCTCTGTCATTGGAAAGTGGTGAGTCGGTTCAGCAGGGCTCCACCGGAGGTGTCCTTGTTGCAGGTCAGCTCAGCTTTACCCTCGTCGGATTCTTAGGTCCTGTGGCGACTTCTGAAGTTCCAGTCCAAAAGCCCTGCTTTTATGCAGAAAACCCCCATTCATTCAGCCTAGCTGTCGATCAAACATGCTAAATGGTGAGCGGGGCGGCTCACCACTCGGGCCAATCACACAAGAGTGCGACCTGAGTTGGCAAGGCAACTCCGTCCAGGGTGCCTAAACCCCCTCCCACACCCCCTGTGGTACCCAGACAGAATGGCACCACTCTGGAGGGCTTCTGTGCAGAAGCCCGCCAAAAGTGGAACAAAGGGCTCAACCTTTGGTTCGGAGTTACAGAGGCGAACACATACGCCATTTTAGAAAACCGAGTTCTCGCAGAAAATACCAACTGGTGGATTTATTTAAGACAAATAAACCGGCGGTATGTTAGAGACTAATGTGAAAAAGTATTAGCCTCCAACAATGGGAAGAATCTCATGGGAATATATTCACGGTCGAATATAAAAAGTAGAATCCACTGCCACCAGCCAAAACTCGACGAGGGGGAGGAGTAAAAGACCCCATAGCCCATAGAACACATTGACATTCAAAGAAATCAACCACATTCATGTCCAAGAGTGGGAGGAAAAGAGTCTCACTCTTGGCAGGTTGAAAAAAACAAACTCCAGAAATCCAGCAAAGCTGCTGGGGGACTCACTAGGTTAGGAAATTCAGCCTAAACAGAGAATTCTCCCTAACACTCGCCCCCCTCCCAGACTAAGGGACAGGAGTATTTAATCCACTCCTGGATGAATCTAATACCTCTAGTCAATGATATACATCCTAGAGAGACCATCAGCATTTTGGTGGTGACACCCTGACCTGTGCTCAATGGTGAAATCAAACCCTTGCAGGCAGATCGACCATCTCAGTAGTTTTGGGTTTTCCCCTTTCATTTGCATTAACCATCTCAAGGGTTGGTGGTCAGTCTGAATGACAAAAGTAGAACCATACAAGTATGGCCTAAACTTCTTCAGAGCCCACACGATAGCAAAGCATTCTCTTTTGATTGTTGCCCACCTTGTTTCAGGATCCTTCAGCATGCGGCTGATGAAGCAAACGGGGTGCTCCCTACCTTTCCCATCCAGTTGACTGAGTACTGCACCTATTCCTACATTTGAAGCATCTGTCTGCACAATGAAAGTTTGGTGGTAATCAGGAGCTCTGAGTACTGGGGCTTGGCAAAGAGCCTTTTTCAGGTTTTCAAAGGCCTGATTGCACTCCTCGTTCCATCTAACCTTTTTAGGGAATTTTGGAGAGGAGATGACATTCAGAGGAGCAGCTATGGTCCCATAGTTCTCAATGAAATTCCTTTAATACCCAGTGAGACCTAAGAAGGCTCTCACCTGGGTCTGAATAGTAGGTGTTGTCCAATTTTGCACAGCTTCAATCTTACTGAGCAAAGGCCTTATTTCTCCACCTCCTACCTCATGTCCAAGATAGACTACCTTACTCTGTCCAATTTGGCATTTACTCGCCTTAATGGTCAGATTGGCTCATCCAAGAGCCTGCAAAACATCTCTTATGTGGGTTATATGTTCTTCCCAGGAATTGCTGAACACTGCTATGTCATCCAGGTATGCCATGCAGAAGTCCTCCATCCCATTCAGAACCTGGTTTACCATCCGTTGAAATGTAGCAGGTGCATTTTTCAATCCAAAAGGCATTACCTTAAACTGGTATAAGCCAGCTGGGGTAGAAAATGCAGTTTTCTCCTTCGCATGGTCTGTCAGGGCTATTTGCCAATAGCCTGACGTCAAGTCAAATGTGCTGAGGAACTTGGCTGAACCAAGTCTATCCACCAACTCATCTGTTCTTGGCAAAGGGTGGGCATCAGTCTTGGTGACTGCATTAAGAGCTCTATAGTCCACACAGAATCTAAGTTCTTTAGATCCTGCCTTTGGTACTAACAAAACTGGGCTATACCATGGACTAGTAGAGGGCTCTATTACCCCGAGATCAAGCATCTTGCTGACCTCACCTTTGATGTGGGTTCTTACACTTTCTGACATTCGGTATCCTCTGCTTTTGACTGGCAGACAGTCACCAGTGAGTATGTCATGCTGGCCCCAAGGGGTCAAGCCTGGTGAAAGTGAGAACAGAGAGGCAAACGGATTCAACATAGATTTGCACTCTTCTTGTTGCTCAGGTGTCAGATTTGAAGAGAGATTTACTCCTTCAATTTTTTCGTCTAAAGGTAAGCCTCTGAGGAGATCCGGGAGAGCTTCACTCTCTTCTTCTTCCTCTGATGATGCTAGAAGCAACGCTCCTACATCAGGTCTAGAGACATACGCTTTGAGTCTGTTGGTGTGGAAGACTGTCGGAGCCTCCTTGGGATTGCCCAAGTCCAACAGATAGTTGACCTCTCCAAGTTTACCCACAACTCTGAAGGGTCCCATCCATTTGTCTTGCAAGGCCCTCTGCCTTGTTGGGATCATAACGAGAACTAGCTGGTCTTGAGTGAACTCAACCATGTTAGCCTTTTGATCATGCCAGTGCTTGACCAATGCTTGTCCAGCTTTCAAGTTATCACTTGCTTCCGCCATCATGTGTGACATTCTCCTCCGGAGACCTATCACGTAGTCAGTCACTCTGACTGGCTGGGGGAAGGAGCACTCTCCAACCCCTCCTTAATCAGGGCCAATGAAGCTCTGACGAGATGACCATAGAGAAGCTCAAAGGGAGAATAACCTACTCCCTCCTGAGGGACTTCTCTATAAGCAAAGAGAAGGCATGGCAGTAGAAGGTCCCACTTCAGTTTAAGGGGTTCCTCTAAAGCACCTATCATGCTCTTCATGGTTCGGTTGAACCTTTCTACCAACCCATTGGTTTGTGGGTGGTAAGCTGTTGAGAACTTGTAAGTAACTCCACAGGTTTTCCACATGGCTTTCATGTAGTGGGACATAAAGTTTGACCCCCTGTCAGAGATTACTTCCTTAGGAAACCTGACCCGGGTAAAAATACCAAGGAGGGCCTTAGCCACAGCCAGAGCTGTAACAGTCCTCATAGGAACTGCCTCAGGATACCTACTAGCATGGTCTACTACAACAAGTATAAACCTGTTGCCTGAGGAGGTTGGAGGATCAAGGGGACCAACAATGTCAATCCCTACTCTCTGGGGACTCCCACAACTGGGAGAGGCACTAAAGGTGCCACATTCTTGGCGCCAACCTTACCAGAGGTCTGGCAGGTGTGGCAGCTCCTGCAGTGTTTTTCTACTTTGACCCCCATCTTTGGCCAATTAAAGTAGAGAGAGAGCCTTTCCTTAGTCTTCTTGAAACTCAAGTGACCAGCCAAAGGAATCTTGTGGGCTAACTGCAAGAACTGTTGTCTGTTCTCTTGGGGTACTACAAGTCGTTTGTAGTCTCCAGGTTCAGACTCGGTCGGTTCACTGTAGAAGAGGCCATCTTCCCAGTGCAACCTGTATTTCCCAGGCTCTTGCCCTTCAGCCTGAGCTTCTGCCTGGTGGCGAAGACCTTCCAGAGTTGGACATTCTCTCTGTCCCTTACTGAAGTCTGCCCTGTTGGGTCCACCTTCTGCCAGTAAAGACTGCAGCTCATGA
Organism: Ambystoma mexicanum; assembly: GCF_040938575.1. Taxonomy (NCBI): domain Eukaryota; kingdom Metazoa; phylum Chordata; class Amphibia; order Caudata; family Ambystomatidae; genus Ambystoma; species Ambystoma mexicanum. The sequence goes on along the minus strand of NC_090924.1, from coordinate 955,606,926 downwards.
TGGTCAACAGGATCCAGATCTCCAATGAGTTCCTGGCCTTGCATTAGATCTTCTTCAGAGTCTAATTCTACCACACAGGGTTGTACCACCCTCTCAGCCTCAGCTGGAGGGGGAGTTACTGGTGTAACTTTGGACAACCGAGGGGAAGTCCTTGTTGGCTGCACTGAAGTGCTTGCTGCTGGTTTCGGTATAGAAGTTTTAGGTTTCCCTTTCGCTTCTGATTTCTTTGAGACAGCAGCTGACAATTCTAGTGGAGCAGGAGTGATATCCTTCTTCATCATCTTCTTGGGAGTACCTCTCATGGTTCTCTCCCTTGCAGGTCTGGTTAGCTCCTGTAAACCGTTTACTAGGAGGTCTGGCGGTATGATACACAACTCAGAGAGTTTTTAAATCGTTACCCAACAGAACTCGTCCTGGTACCTCACTCTGTATGCTGACAGGTATCTTCACAGTCATGTCGTTACACTGGATGAGAACTGGTAATTGGGGAAGCATCTGCACAGGCCCTCCAGCTAACTTGGTGAGGCGTTTGGGTGCCTAAGCAACATCCTCAGCCTGAAAAAAAGATTTATCCACCACAGTTATGCTGGCCCCAGTGTACCTGATGGCAGGAGTCTCCTGACCATTGACCTGGACACTCTCCTTATAATACTCTTTAGTATTATCGGGGATGGAATTATAGACATCTAAATTCTGTTGTTCCCACAAACCCAGAGACACTAAAGAAACACTGGCTGAGACTCCAATGGGTTCATCAGCCAGCAGTAGAAAGTTTCCACTTGCCATTTGGACTTCCTCCTCTGGAGCGAAGGCTAAGGAGACAAGCTGGAACCCTGAAGGTTTACCCTTGCATCTGGGATCTCCTTTCACATGGTCAGTAGAGCCACAAACAAAGCATTTCCCAAATGCTTCCTGGAATGGTGGCTTGTTCTGACCTCCCTCTGGTTTGGCACCAGAAGGTACACTATTCTGCTGTGGTTTTCCTTGTGGCTTACCATTATGGTTTTGTTTGGGGCCCTCTTTGGAATTTGAGTTATTAGAATTCTCTTTTCAGTCTTTTTTAGGCTGTTTTCCCTCATCCTGTTTCTGAGTTGCCCCAGAATCCTTATGAGTATCCCTGTTGGCAACCCACAAGTCAGCAGCCTTAGCTAGCTTCCTGGAATCCAATTCCTTCGAATCAGCCAAGTGCTGTCTGAGCTTAGGAGAACAGGCATCATAAATAGACTCTAACATAAAAAGATTCTTCATACCCTTCACTCACCCAGGTAGCACAAGGGGTACCATCATGCTTTTTGAGGGTTCTAAACCTCTTAGGATACTGGGAAGGGGTCTTCCCGAATCTAGCTATCAAAGCTAGTTTCACACTTTCATACTCTTTCCTATCCTCCTCCCCCAACTCCATTACCACATCAGTTGCAACAGGGGGGAGCCTAGAGAACAACCAGGTAAGTAGCACATTACCTGTGATGTTCTTGAGCCCATGATTGTACTCAAACAAACTCAGCCAATCCAACACATCCAACTTTGGTTCATACATAACAATACCTTCCTTAGGCATCTGGGGTCTTTTGGGACTGGAACTTCTAGAGGAGCCAGAGAAAGAAGCAGTTTCGACAGTCAACTTTTTAATTTCTAACTCATGCTTGAGCTCCATTTCTCTGAGCCTAAGAATGTGTTGCATTTCTTGATGTTTCTGTTCAGTTTGAGCAGTAATCCTTCTGAATTCCAAGTCTATTTTCATTTTTTCTAGTTCAGGGACTTGAGGACTTAGTGTGGAACCTGTTATAGGCCCAGTAGGTACAGCTTATAAGGCAGACAGGGGAGCAGGGGAGACAGTTTCATTAGCCTCTCCTTCCTCTTCAGCCTCTTCATCACTATCATCAGAACTTTGATTTGGATCAACACCATTACTGTTATCTACATTTGCTGGAGAAGTTGGTTTCTCTGAACCAGTACCCAGACTTTGGTTTTCCAGCAATCTCGCTATCAGTTCTATTTTCTTGCCTTTTACAGAAAGATTCTCTTGTCTACAGAGAGCTCTCAAACTCTCAGTATTTTTTCCTGACAAGGACTCCTGACTGTAAACTTCCATAGTAGACATGTTTTTTAGAAAGTTGCTTTTTAGTGCTAAGCTTTGTGGTTAGTTATCCTAAAGTATTGAAAAGCACTCTAAACTGTATACTCAATACGAATCCCACCGCTGTACACCAGTGTTAGGCAGAAACCTGTGCAGTTCCCTCTGGGACCACTGCAAAATGTTTAAGTCTACAGGAGTTAGCAGTAAACCCAATTGGTAGCAGTCTGTACCACCCAGATTTACCTGGTAGCTGTGGCTGAGCAGTCAGACTTCTCTCAAGACGATTTAGGCCGTATTTGGAGTATACAGGATAGGGCAATTTACACAGTAGAACAAGCAGACACTGATCAGAGCTTGGGTGTAAAGATATATAATTATTTATTTATAAACACAACTATGGAAAACACACTGGCACTAATATGGCAAACAACTTCAATAACAGTCACTATCAGTATATATCAATCCCATAACAATATTTCGACAAGTCTAGGTTCAACGGCACCACTTATTTGCAGACAGAGGTGAATGCTTTAACCTAGATGGCACTCTAGTATTCGTTAGAAAGGGAGAGAAAAAGGCAGGGTAGGAAACCAACTCAGTGCCAACACATTTACGAAACCAATGCAAGGCGAGCAAGGCAGGGTCTACTGTAAATCACAAAGTTCAGAGGCCAGGTCCACTCGGAGAGAGGCAAGGCTGTATGTCCCAAAAGTATCACAGTGGAAATGCACTTCAAATCTTTGTAGCAAAATGTCACAGAAAGGTTTGACCAGTTTAGAATAAACGTTTAAGAAGGTCTGGAGTCGACCCAATGGAAAGCTAAGGATTTAAGACACCTCACGCTAACTGTTTCAAGGGAAGCCAGGCGGACACAGTACCTTGAAAGTGAAGAGCCAGCTCCGGCGGGGGCAGTTGTTCCTGGTGGTGGATGCAAGTCGGGGCTTTGCCAGAAGATGAGAGGATCTCGTCGTCGAGGAAAGTTGAAGATCGTTGTACCACCAGGGAAGAGACCAGCCGCGGAGTGCTCAGTCACAAGGCACCACCTTTTGGTCACGGTACAGTGGCCAGTGGCTATCCGGTTGCCGGGGTGCTCAGCACGGGCAATTCGACCACTAGACGTCCTGGAAGCGAATAAAAAGCAAGGGACTGGTTGTTCCCACCAGTGAGGGGAAGAAGACTCTCCAGCAGGGAGATCTCCTCTGTCGTTGGGAAGTGGTGCGTCGGTTCAGCAGGGCTCCACCAGAGGTGTCACCGTTGCAGGTCGGCTCAGCTTTACCCTCGTCGGATTCTTAGGTCCTGTGGCGACTTCTGAAGTTCCAGTCCCAAAAGCCCTGCTTTTATGCAGAAAACCCCCATTCATTCAGCCTAGCTGTCGATCAAACATGCTAAGTGGTGAGCGGGGCAGCTCACCACTCGGGCCAATCACACAAGAGTGTGACCTGAGTTGGCAAGGCAACTCAGTCCAGGGTGCCTAAACCCCCTCCCTCACCCCCTGTGGTACCCAGACAGAATGGCACCACTCTGGAGTGCTTCTGTGCAGAAGCCCGCCAAAAGTGGAACAAAGGGCTCAAACTTTGGTTCGGAGTTACAGAGGCGAACACATACGCCATTTTTAAAAAAACGAGTTCTGGCAGAAAATACCAACCAGTGGATTTATTTAAGACAAATAAACCGTCGGTATGTTAGAGATTAATGTGAAAAAGTATTAGCCTCCAACAATGGGAAGAATCCACCAGCCAAAACTCGACGAGGGGGACGGGACAGTGCCCCCTCGAACAACAGACCCAGGGGTAATCAAATTACCCCTACCAGTACGGCCACAATAGGATGGTTTTTACTAGTTCTGTTAGTAAATTTAGGTCTAGTAAAGCCAATGGTGACTTTACATACCCTGGCAGACAGTAGTCAGTCCCAGGGTATGGAGTCTATGGTGGGGATCCTCTAGGACACCCCAGTGTTACGGCATGGAGGGTGCGGTGTAACACACATAGCAAAACACATGAGGCCCTATGGAGTAAAAGACCCCATAGCCCATAGAACACACTGACATTCAAAGAAATCAACCACATTCATGTCCAGGAGTGGGAGGAAAAGAGTCTCACTCTTGGCAGGATGAAAAAAAACAAACTCCAGAAATCCAGCAAAGCTGCTGGGGGACTCACTAGGTTAGGAAATTCAGCCTAAACAGAGAATTCTCCCTAACATGGATAGATTGTGGGAGATCCTCTATTTACCAGCTCACGGTGTTCATCACATAGTATCATCTACTGACTCTCTGAATCTGCTGGTCCACTCCAACTTCTCTATCTAGTTACTTCATCACACATTCCCTGGTTTGCCTTCAAGTATTTCAATTAAGATCTAAACCATTCTTACCTCCTGCCCAAAATTCTTCATGTCACTCTGTAAGTCATCTTACTTCATCCCAGGGTTCGACATTGCTGGGAGCTATGTACCTCCTGATTATAGACTATGAGGGCCTTGTTGGCTTGGCACCAACAACAACCAGGAACTACATGTGGCTTTCTTGCTGAAATGGTGCTATGCCAACATACCTATGTGAAATTAACTCTGTATGTTTAAGTATATAAATGTACTAACAATATAATTTGTTCAAATGGTCACTTGCTTCCTAAGTGTATAAATGGCCATTAGCACACACCTAGAATACATTTAATGCATAATAGGTTAATAGGTTTTAATGATGGACACAGAGTTATGATTTGCATCTCGTAATCGAGGTAATTTATATCAGGCTAGCTCCTGGTTGCCCAGAGCTCCATTGGCTACCAGTGTCCCAACATATTGGATTGAAGTCATTTTGTATTGTGCATTGTGCGCTTCATGGTCAGTGAGCAGAATATTTGCGTGTTACATTTTCTTGCTTCCTCCCCAAGCACTCTTTAAGATCTGAGTCATCTGGTCTGCTCTGTGTACCATCATTTTGCCGTTCCCGATTGGGTGGTCGTCGTGCCTTTCCTGTTGCAGCAGCTCAGCTGTGGAACAATCTGCCTGTCGAAATGAAAAAGATCCATAACAATATGGCCTTTAGGAAGGTCTTAAAAACATATATTTTCTAATTACGGTGGATGAAGGCGGATGGTTGCTTGTCAGGGTTCTCCTCCTCTCTCCAGCACCATGATGCCTCCGAGCAGCCGTGCGCAATACAAGAAGCCTTAATATAACGTAACATAACATAACAAAGGTATCGACTGCTTACTTGGTTATACAAAATACCCAGGAGCTGAATTTAGCTCCTGCTAATAAAATCCCTATTCTGATCCTTGCCATCCCATCAGCAACCCACCAAACAAAAAGTATAATTTATTGCACTTATCTCTGAGCCAAGAGCATGGTGTATAATTAATGATGCAATGAGCAAGATAACATACTAGGCAGCCTATATTACTGACAATATAATGTCAATATTATTATATACATTGAAAACACTAGAGCCTATGCGATAGAGTAACATTTTGTAGGGCCATCAAGGGGGACCATGGCTCTTTGGAAACATGGGGAAGCCACCATCTCAACAATGCGATCCCTGGAGATGGTAAATGGAGGATTCTTCACAGCTCCTCTAGTACCTTCTCCAGAATGTCATCTGTGCTCTGCCACCTTCCTGCTGGAAAATAGATATAGGATCCCACGACAGAAAATAACTCTAATGTGTGAAGGAGGGTGCCCAGTATTACCATCCTATGAGAGAAATTAGATTTAGAAAGGATGTAGCCCAGGGAAAATACTCCCAAAAATGATTTTCTACGACTACATCAGACTCATGGAATGTGAAGGACTTGTTGGGCTCCATGTGTGTATACATTATTAGAGTTGGACTCTTTGATGAGCACAGTACAGGCGTGCAAATCCTGGAGTCGGGTAAGGAGTGATGCCTCATGAAAATTAACTATCAGAGGGATACACTATGTATGCTAAGAATACATGTTACATGTGCAGAAGCTATCCACACACAAACTAACTTATTTATAGAATATTCTGAAATAAAGCTTGATAATTAAGCTGGAATGATACCACTGCCTGATCCCAAATTTGGCTGACCAGTTAGTTGAGACCTGTGATGGCAGGGCTTGGGGCACAGGTTGAATGTCATTATCAATACAATCGCAACAGGACAAACATTTGATAAGGGGCCCTCAATTGGCGAGTAGGTGGAACCATTAGGCTTGCACCAGTCACATGCCTCAAAACTGGGGAAATAGACCCATCATCCAGCAACGTCATTGACACAATTCGTATTCAAGCTTGACTATAAAATGAGGCAGGGTCCAATAGATTTTGAGGGGGTTAGGACAGCATTATAGAATGTTGGTGGGATATCAGTGATAGGAGCAGGCAAAGGAGCTGGGAAGAACCAGAGGTGGCTAGCTAAACTGGGCCATACTTTAGAAGAGCTGAGGAGAAGGGGATGGCTAAGCCAAATAAGCCACAAGATAAGAAAGATCAGGTTGGCAGGAGATAGAGAGCAAGTGGGTTAGGGAGGTCCCTGTTGAGAAGCGTCCCCTTCCTCTTCTTCTTCTTCTTTTTCTTCTTGGAGTGGCTTCTAAAGGCTTGGAGCTGGTGATATCCATCTTGACAGATGACAGTTGCCATTTTTCTCCCTTGTCTACCGAACACCGCCTCTAAATCTTCTTCTCAGTCCAGCAGGAGCCAGAGCACAATAAAGAGCCCAAGGGAAAGACATTTCTGCTTGGGTCACTCTTCCAGATTCTGATGTTTCCTTCACAACCACCAGATCTAAAAAAAGAGAATTAACCTGAGAACTTGAGCAGAGCCTGCAAGGAGGTCAGTACCAGGCGGAGAACCCCTGGGCGAGTGGTTGTAATTACAGCAGCCTGGCAAAATCCCAATCAGGAGGGAAGACATCCCACCCAGAAGAACCCTAAGGCAAGGAGGAGTGGTAACATATAATGCCTGCTTCAGTAAAGAACCCACAGAGACTCCTAGGGCTAAAAATGAAATGCTACAGGATTTTCTCTGTCATAAAAGCCACACATGACTACAGATGCAAGTGGATTGTGCATCAATGAAACCAAGTTCATAGGCCAATCGTGAAGTGTACATCTATGAGTGATTTAAGGGACTTTTTTCTGACTATGGCTATCCCCAAATGGGGAACTAGAATAGGGATTTGACACTGGGTCATTTAACTTAGGAGCCCCCTTTCAGCTGACTTTGAGTTACTCCTCCATCCTGAAGCTCTTTGCATGTGTTTTAGATAGTATACCCTAGAACCTGCAGGTATTTCTGAATCCCAAACCAGGACCTGATGATCCAGACTAAAGGAAGGTGGAAAGAGAGGAAATGAACCCCCAGGGGTAGAGTGATAGGCATACGCCCAAGATAAGGGTATTCAGAAAAGAGACCAGAGAACCTGACACTCCCCCGTAATCCCTCATTCACATAGGTTATCCTTGTCAAGACACAGGAATGCCTGTTTTGTCTTTTCTGCTGAAAGACATATGGCTTATGTAAGCATATAATCAAGCTATTTTACCACATGTGACATCCATTTAGGCATGCATGAATGATTATTTTTGTGTAGTGCACAATTAAAAGAGCCACTGTTAGGTGAACCCAATTTCAGGGATGCAGAATGTGGCCTAATTATGGAACCAGGCTTGTGGGAAGTTGCATACACTGGGTGAAACATGTCATGCTTGTCAACCATTTTTCCAATGAACACAGGGCTGGTTTCAGGATGACACTTCACATTAATGTAATTGAATAAAGACATGAAACACAGTTTAAATAACAATAGATGTAATCACTGGGCTCACTCAGAATGTGTCTATCCCCTCCCCAGAGCACTGACATATGAGGGCAAGGTCATCTCCATCTTTGAAGTATGGTGGTATTACATGTTACCATTAACAGGTATGATTCTACTGGAAAAAAAACTAAATGATTTTCAGATAGCAGAATGAAGAGAACACGGTTACCTAGGTCTTTTTTGAGTTTAGAGGTATGCCTGTGGTATTTTCCCAGAAATACTACCTACATTGGTATCCATTGCATCACCAAATTACGTGACCGTTTGGTGATTTTCATCTTAATTTGCAGAGCCAATATGACTGTAGTGGGAATTAGATGGATTTACTACAGGTGGCAATGCCAGCTGTGGTTGATCCACCATTTTTGAAATAAGCCTTTAATTGGGAGGCATATGTTCCTCATTGCCCCTAAACACAGAATTTGGGGGTGCATTAAAACTTGCAGTAATTCTGTGTCAGAGGTTGAGAGAATCAACTAGGAAGAGAGTGTGAGGCGGGGGAGATTAAGGTGGAGACAGAACATGTTGAGTGTGGGATAGTGGCTGAAGAGGGGGTGATGGTAGTTGCAGAAGGGTTGATTATGGATGAATATGGGCAGGTGGAGCATGAGAAGATGGATGTGGCTACCAATCTGGAGGAAGTTATGACAGCTACAGAGTAATTCCAGGAATAACTGAAGAAGATGGGAGAGTACCTTAACTTTGGAGTTAGCAGGAGAAGGTGCTCCTCCAGGAGAAACAGAGAGAAGTAGTCACAGAGCTGCAGGGGACAAAGGGCAGAGCAGAGAGTATGAGGTGCCGTGCTACAGGAGACACAAGAGCACAATGCAGAGGAGCCAGAAGTGGTCCACCAGCAGATGGATCTAGGGAGAAAACTGGAACCAGAGCAGAATTGTCTTCCCATGCAGAGGGGGCAAGGCAGGCTCAGGCTTTCCTCATGACGGTGGTGTCAGGTCAGAAGGCATCCCTACTCATGACATCACCCCCCCCCTTCTGGTCATGGGTGTAGCACTACCTTAGCTGTAAGTAGGGTGAAAATATGTGTAATACACAACCTCTACCAGAAGACAATTTGTGCAATAGCACATGGAGCATTCCAAGTGCCAAATGGAATTACCAAATAAATCATCTCAGGCAAAAATACCCGGACGGACTCAAATAATATGGTAAAATACAACTTTATTATCAGTTCAATAAAGTAGGGAAACCCGGCAAAGCAAAAAAATGTAGCTTGCACACTATTATACATTTCCATTACCCAAAAGTCTTTATACCTCGATGGACATCAGCTATGACGTCATCCTACATGGCAAGCAATAAAATCCTATCGAGCAGAGGAATTGGTTACGGGAACATATATATACCTATATGGTAAATAAGTATTAGTAACATCATTGGCTGCCCCTTATCTGGTAGGCACGCCTTAAACACCCTCTAACTACGTACGCTCTTCCAACTTTGGACATTCGGCTTGTTAGCAGCCGTAAATGTTAGGCAGAATTACATGGAGTACCCTTTGGGAGCACTACAGACAATTAAGACTACAGGTGTAAGCACAATCTCACCTTTGGGACACATCTGTACTACACAGTTATGTGGTAGCAGTGGCTGAGCAGCAAGACTTATCTCAAGAGGGATGTGAGCAGTACAAGATGTTATACAAAGGGTTTGCAATCACAGTAGTTCAAACAAACACTATTCAAGGTTTCTTGGAAAAACAATATACATTTATTTACAAAATCAGTTGGAAAACATTCCACTAGTGAGAAGCAGCTCAATATCACAATCTAATACACTACAGTACATAACCAATAAGTTTCTGAACAAGTTAGGCTCCCCTGATGTGGGAGCAACATGGCCCTTCAGTAACTTTCAAAAGGGTACAAAAAAAACAAAGGTTACAAGAATTAAACCAAAATTACTTTCATAGGCAGGGCAAATAGTTTCAGTTCACTGCAACTGGCAATTCAATTCAATAGGCCTGGGCTAAAGTCAATGGTTCAGCGTCTTGGATAGGATAGCACAGTTCTGGTAGTAAACGGTTAAGTCTTTGCCAATGTTCGAAGAAGTAGTTTGCCAGAAAAAGAGTTCTATGTCGAATTAGGAGCGAACAAGACTCCAAAGTTAGGAAAGTTTCACAAACTTTCACTGTGGCGGATAAGATTTCCACACTGCTTTTGCACAGTACCTTAGGTATGAACAAAAAGCTGTAGCTGAGGCAGTTGTTCCTGGCAGTTCCTGCAGATCTCGCTATTCCTGAGCTTCAGTCATAGGGACAAGAAGGAGGACGTCGGGAGGTTCCTGCACTGCCCAGGGAAGAGGCCACAAGCTTGGCTAAGCGTCGGTTTTAAGATGTGAGTGCCTTAAAGTCCACAAACTGGTATACTTCTCACTGGCTATCCGGTTTTCACAGCACTCTGATGAAAATTCGAAAAGTATGGAGACGGTGTCCAGGTGGCTTACGAGTTGGTTCTTTCCACCAGCTCAAGGGAAAAAGTCGTCCTTGAAGCGGCTTCTCTGTCGGAGGAGTTTCTAGCAATTCAGACCTGCAGCAGGGTTTCACCAGGCAAACCAATGGTCCCAGAGTTGCAGCAGTCATCTTCTTTCAGCTCGTCTTCGGTTCTTTCGTTCCAGAGGTCGACTCTGCTTTCGAAGTCCCAGAGACCTGCTTTTAAACAGTTTTCTCGCATTCATTCCAGCCTAGCTGCCACTCACCCAGCAGGGTGGCTGTCCTTGCCGGACAGTCAGCCGGTCAATCATGACAGAGTACATTCAGGTCTCCTAGGAGACTAAGCGCAGGGAGTTTCGGGCAACCCCCTCACATCCTGTCCACCCCAGACACTCAGGCGCCAGAGGAGAGCTTCAGCACTGAAGCCACCAAAGGGCATCGAACAAAGGGACCAAACCTGGTTTGGTGCGCAGAGTTAAACACAAGAAGGACCTTTCTTAAAAGAAACAGCAAAAAAAGAAGACCGGGACCCGTTTAAACAAAGGGGTTTAAGGCACCATCTTGAAAAACATGGCTCCCGTGAAACTCTCTTCCTTCGAACTTTAAAGGGAGTGTAGGTACATTGCTATCTTCATCTGGGCTTCATGAATAGGGCTTGTTTCCTGGAATTACACCACATGTGAAGAGACCATGATTTTGTCCATTCTGACCTTTTATTTAGTGCTATTTGATTCAATTATATTAGGTGCAATTACTTCTCTTGGCCTCTGCAGACTTGGTTGCTCCGCCCTGCATGGATTTTCTGTATATTTGAAAGTCAATAATTGGCACTCAAAAAATGTTCACTTATTCACTCAATCTGAAAGAAATATGTCTTTCCTACATGTCTTATCCTCTTTGGCTGCTTTACTCGTGTTATATTTCCTACTTTACCAAGCTTATACATTGTCTCAGCTACCTTGCCTTTCTGCGGATATACACTGATTACATCTCTTGTCACTTATCTTCTATGTGTATATGGGTTTATTCATATACATGGATATGTTTTCTTCATTGTTTCAGTTATATCTTCATTCTTTGAACATCCATACATCAGATTCAGTCCGTCTATTTATCTTCTCTCTTCATGATGTCACTTCTCTTCTGTCCGATTTTACTTATATTTCTTCTATGTCCAGTGGTGTCTGTGTTAGGACGAATTGCAGACAGTACCCTCTGCGACCCTACACACAATTAGGACTACAGGTGTTAGCCAAACCAACCTTTGGTATAAGTCTGTACCACACAGTTTTTGGTAGCGTGCTGAGCAGCCAGGCTTGTCTCAAGAGTGAATGTGAGCAGTACAAGTAGTTACACAGAGGACTTTCAATCACAGTAGCTCAAGAAAACACTCTTGGTAAAAATACTTAGTAATTTCTTACACAATCATTTATAAAACATTTCACTAGCAGAAGGTAACTAATATTATAACCCAATATACTTCAATACAAAATTCTAACATTTTGAGACAGTTTGAACTCCCCTGAAATAGGAGCCAAATGGCAGTTAAGTTAATTACAAACAAGGTGGGTTCTGTCAGTTTCTCTACTACCATGCTATATCCCAGGTTAGAGTCTTTAGCTCACCATCCTTTCACAGAAGAGAAATGTCCACTACATATCAGTCTTTGTCCTGCTCAAGGGCAGTCCAGCACCGAAATGCCTGGCAATTCTCTTCTGAACAAGAGTACCAACAGCTACCCCAGACACGTGTTCATGAAGAAACAAGTGCTGCTGAAGTCGTGGTTCCTGGCAGGTCCTGCAGATCTCACTTTTCCTGAGCCTCAGTCATGAAGGACGTCGGGGTACACCTGCACTGCACGGGATCGTTGAAGAAAGCAAACAAGATGGAGTCACTTCAGTTCCAGTAGCTGTAAATTCAAGAACACAAACTGGTGTACCTCTCCCTGGTTAATCCTAAACAGCCATGAGAATGGTATCCAGGTGCCTTATGAGTTGATTGGTCCCACCAACTCAAAGGAAGAATCCGTCCTTAAAGGAGCTTCTCTGTCGAATGGAGCTTGGCAATTCGGGCCTGCAGCGGGGCTTCACCAGGCAAACCAATGGTCCATGAGTTGCAGGAGCCGTCTTCTTCCAGCTTGTCTTCGGTTCTTTCGTTCCAGTGGTCGACTCTACCTTCCAGTCTAGGAGACTTGCTTTTTAAACTGTGTTCTCCCTTTCATTCCAGCCTAGCTGTCACACACCCAGCAGGGTGGCTCCCCTTGCCGGACAGTCAGCCAGCCAAACACACCAGAGTGCATTTGGTAGTTTGTTCCAAAACCACTGCCACCGGCCATTTCAAGAGGAAAGGGTAACATTTGACTGATACTTGAGTAATTAGACACAGGCAATACTATGTAACCCCTCCAGCACTCAATTGTAAGACGTGTGTGCTGGGTCTAGTAATTTGGAAATACTAGTAAAGTCAATTTCCCTTTACATTCTCTGGGAAACAGTAGTTTATCCCAGAGAAGGTATTTAAACCTGTGGGAAGTCTAAAAGACACCCCTGTGTCACTGCACTGAGGGTGCTGTGTGACACCCATAAAAAGATGATGCCTATGGAGTTTTCTAAAACTCCATAATCAATTAACACAAATGTAAAACACATATCAAAATACATGAAAGAGTGGGAAAAAAGGCTCACACTCATTCCAGGCAAGAAAATCAAGTCATCAAAAATACAGCAAAGTTGCTGGGGGTCTCTAAGGTGAAGGGAATTAGCACATTTATGAGAATTCTCCCTAACACTTGTCCCCCCAGACTAAGGGACAGGAGCATTTAATTCTATCCCTGGATGAATCTCCTTACTCCAGTTGGTCGAACATTCTGGAGAGACCATCAGCATTTTGGTGATTACACCCTGACCTGTGGTCAATGGTAAAATCAAAGCCTTGTCGGCTGATTGACCATCTTAACAATTTAGGATTTTCCCCCTTCGTCTGCATTAACCATTTTAAGGGTTGGTGATCAGTCTGAATCACAAAATAGATCCATACAAATATGGTCTAAACTTCTTCAGTGACCACACAATAGCAAAACATTCTCTTTCAATGGTTGCCCACCTTGTTTCTGATCCCTTCAGCTTTCTGCTGATGAAGCAGATGAGGTGCTACCTACCTTTCTCATCCAGTTGACTCAGAACTGCACCTATAACTGTATTGGAAGCATCTGTTTGCACAATGAAAGTTTAGCTGTAGTCAGGAGCTCTTAGGACTAGAGCTTGACAAAGGGCTTTCTTAAGTCCTTCAAATGCCTTGTTGCACTCCTCATTCCATCTGAACCTTTTAGGAAATTTGGGTGAGGAGACCACATTCAAGGGAGAAGCTATGGACCCATAGTTCTCAATTAAGTTCCTATAATAACAAGTGAGACCTAAGAAGGCTCTCACTTGGGTTTGAATAGTAGGGGTGGCCCATTCTTGTACAGCCTGTACTTTGCTAGGCAATGGCCTTATTTCTCCTCCTCCTACCTCATGTCCAAGGTAGACCACTTTGCTCTGACCAATTTGACATTTATTTGCCTTTATGGTCAGATGGGCCTGCTCAAGAGCCTGCAAAATATATCCTAAGTGGTCAACCTGTTCTTTCCAAGTAGGGCTGAACACTGCAATGTCATCCAAGTATGCCATGCAGAAGTCCTTCGTCCCATGCAGCACTTGATTATCCATCCTATGGAATGTTGCAGGTGCATTCTTTAGTCCAAAAGGCATTACCTTAAACTGGTAGAGGCCTGCTGGGGTTGAAAATGTAGTTTTCTCCTAGGCATGGTCTGTCAGGGCTATGTGCCAATAGCCTGACGTTAAGTCAAACGTACTGAGGTACTTGGCTGAACCAAGTTTGTCCACCAGATCATCTGTTCTAGGTAAAGAATGGGCATACGCCTTTTGACTGCATTTAGAGCTCTATAGCCCACACAGAATCTCAACTCCTTGGATCATACTTTTGGAACTAGGACAACTGGACTAGACCAAGGGCTAGTAGAGGGTTATATCACCCCGAGATCAAGCATTGTGTTGACCTCCTCCTGTATGTGTGTTCTGACATTATCTGACATCCTGTAACCTCTGCTTTTAACAGGTAAACAGTCGCCAGTTTGGATATCATGCTGGCCCCAAGGGGTCAATCCTGGTGATAGTGAAAACAGGGAGGCAAACTGATTTAACAGAAATATGCACTGCTCCTGTTAATCCAGTGTCAGATTAGAAGAGAGATTAACTCCTTCTATTTTCTCATCTAAAGGTTGTCCCCTGAGGAGATCAGGTACAAGTTCACTCTCTTCTTCCTCTTGAGCTGAAGCTAGAAGCAAATCTCCCACTTCTGGTCTGGTGACATAAGCTTTTAGACTGTTGGTGTGAAAGACCCTGGGCCCTCCTTAGGATTGCCTAGGTCCACCAGATAGTTGACCTCTCCAGGTTTTCCAATATATTGAAGGGTCCTCTCCATTTGTCCTGTAAGGCCCTCCGCCTTGTAGGAACCATAAGTAAAACTTGCTGGTCTTGGGTAAACTGAACCATGTTGTCCTTCAGGTCATGCCAATGCTTCACCAGAGCCTGACCTGCTTTTAAGTTATCAGATACTTCTGTCATCATGTGGGTCATTCTCCTCTGGAGAACTAACACATAGTCAGTGACCCTCACTGGCTTGGGAGAAGGAGCAACTCCAAACCCTCCTTAATTAGGGCCAATGGACCTATAACAGGATGACCATAGAGAAGCTCAAAGGGACTAAATCCAACTCCCTCCTGAGGGACCTCTCTATAAGCAAATAGAAGACATGGCAGTAGAAGGTCCCCCTTTCTTCTAAGGGGTTCCTCTAAAGCGCCTATCATGCTCTTCATAGTACGTTTAAACCTCTCTACCAATCCATTTGTCTGTGGATTACAGGAGGTTGAGAACTTGTAAGTCACTTCACAGTTTTTCCACATGGCCTGCATGTAGTGGGACATAATGTTTGATCCCATGTCAGAGGTGACTTCCTCAGGAAAACTTACCCTGGTAAAAATACCAAGTAGGGCCTTAGCAACAGCCTGAGCTGTAACAGTCCTCATAGGTATGGCTTCAGGAAACCTAGTAGCTTGGTCTACTACAACCAATATAAATCGATTGCCTGAAGAGGTTGGAAGGTCTAAGGCACCAACAATGTCGATTCCCACTCTCTCAAAAGGGACTCCCACCCCTGGGAGAGGCACCAAAGGTGCCACATTCTTGGCTCCACTCTTACCAAAGATCTGACAAGTGTTACAGCTCCTACAGAATTTATCTACATCAGACCCTAACATAGGCCAGTAGAAATACAGAGAGAACCTTTCCTTGGTCTTCTTGAAGCTCAAGTGACCAGCCAAAGAATCTAATGGGCTAATTGTAGGAACTGGTGTCTTGTCCTTAGAGGCATTGCAAGTCTTCTGTAGTCCCCTGGGATAGACTCACTCATTTGGTTCACTGTAGAAGAGGTAATCTTCGCAATACAACCTATGCTTCCCTGGCTATTGCCCGTCCAGCTGGGAAGCTGCCTGTTGGCGAAGACCCTCAAGAGTAGGACACTCTCTCCTGCCTCTGCTGAAGTCTGCCCTACAGAGGCCACCTTCTGCCAGTACAGACTGCAGCTCAGGATGGTCTTTAGGATCCAGATCTCCAACAGGGGTCAGGTCTTCTTCTAGCTCTGAATCTTTATCAGCTGATTCAACCTTTCCTGGTTGTTCCTCAAACTCAGCCTCAGCTGGTGGGGTAGTCGCAGGTGTGACCTTGGACAGTCCTCTCAGGAATATCCTGGTGGGTAGCACAGGAATGCTTTCTGACTTTTTCCTTGAGAGCTTGGGTTTCCTTTTTGTCTCATTCCTTCTTGAAATAGCAATTAGTAGCTCCTGTGGGCTTGCTGTTATAGATTCTTCTGTAACATCCTCTGGAGAGCCACTTAAGGTACTCTCCCTGGCCCTCCTTGTCTGCTCCTGTTTCCTTTTGCTGGGAGGCCTGGGACTGCTTGATACAACTCCAAGAGTTTTTAAGTCATTCCCCAACATGACTCTCCCAGGCACCTCAGTCTGTAAACTAACAGGTATCTTGACAGTCATGTTGTTGCACTGGATGAGAGCTGGTAGTCTAGGAAGCATTTGGACAGGGCCCCCAGCAAGCTTAGTGAGGTTTTTGGGTACCTTAGCAACATCCTCAGTCTTGAAAAAGGATTCGTCCACTACAGTAATGCTGGCCCCAGTGTCTCTACTGGCAGGGGTCTCCTGACCATTTACAAGTACACTGTCCTTGTAATATTCTTTGTTGATATCTGGGATCAAATTATGGACATCTAAATTCTGCTGTTCCCACAGACCAAGGGACACCAAAGAAACACTGGCAGAGACTCCAATGGGGTCTTCAGCCAGTACTTGAAAGTTACCACTTGTCACATGAACCTCTTCCTCTGGGGAGAAGTCTAAGGAGACAGTGTGGACCCCTGAAGGTTTACCCTTGCATCTGGGATCCCCTTTCACATGGTCAGTAGACCCACAAGCATAACTGCTTCCAAATGTTTTGACAAATGGGGGTCTCTGCTGACCTCCCTCTGGTTTGGCACCAGAGGTTTCACTAGCCTGATTCGGTTTCACATGTGGCTTACCCTTTTTATGTCTTGGGCCCTCTTTTGGATTGGAGGTATTAGAATTCTCTTTGCCATATTTCGTGTGCTGTTTCCCATCATCCTTCTTCTGAGTTGCCCCAGAATCCTTGTGAGTGGCCCTGTTGGCAACCCACAAGTCAGCAGCCTTTGCTAACTTCTTTGGATACATTTCTTAGAGTCAGCCAAGTGCTGTCTCAGCTCAGGAGAGGAGGCATAAAAAATAGACTCCAACAAAAATAGATTTCTCATTCCTTCAAAAGTGTTAACTCTGTAACCCTTTACCCAGCCATCTACATTTTTCAAACATTCACACACCCAGGTAGCCCAAAGGGTACCATCATGCTTTTTGAGGGTCCTAAACCTCTTAAGGTACTGGCAAGTAGTTTTCCCAAATCTAGCCATCAAAGCTAGTTTCCTATTTTCATACTCCAATCTTTCAAGTTCCCCCACCTCCATTATAGCACCTGTAGCAACCTGGCGGAGCCTAGACAAAAGCCAAGGAATCAACTGATTCCTTGTGAAACCCTGAATCCCATGGTTATATTCAAAAGCAGCCAACCAATCTAAAATATCAAGTCTCCCCACCTCCATACGCACAGCTTCTTTAGGCATGCAAGGCCTCTTAGGACTGGAAGACCTAGAAGACTCTGGGAGAGAACCATTTTCAAGAGACAATGGGCCTCATTACGAGTCTGGCGGCAACCAGCCGGTTTTTCCGGCTCGGTTACCGCTGGACTCGTATTACCATTTCGCCTCCGTGACTCCCGGAATTACCAGAGCATTACGAAACTGGTGTCCCGGGAATTCCAGAGGCGGAATTCGGTAAATCCCTATTCCCATTGAATCCCATAGGACTCAATGGGAATGGGGAAGTGGAAACACCGGCACCATTTTGTGATGGTGCTGCTGTTTCCACGTCCACCTGCAGGTGGGCGGTGTTAAACCCGCCAGGTCAGACCTTGCGGGAACACCACCTCCCGCCTGCAGGACTCAAGATCGGGCGGTCTGGAATTAACAGTGGCGGCAGGTTTACCGTCACTGTTATTTCCGGACAGCCCGACCCGTAATAAGGCCCAATTTCTTCATTTCAAGTTCATGATTCAATTCCATTTCTCTGAGCCTGATTTCTTGATGTTTACTTTCAGTTTGCATTTGAATTCTTTTGAACTCTAACTCAAGTCTCATTCCTTTAAGAGAGACACATTCTGGACTCAGTACTGGACCTGCTAGGGTCCCTACGGTTATAGCCTGAGGACCTAAAGCAAGTAGAGGTGCAGTGGGGGTCACATCCTGAGACTCCTCTGACTCCCCTAACTCATCAATAACATCTGAGCCTGACTCTGAATCATTATCATCCTCATTAACATTAACCACATTTGCTGGGGGGATAGGGGTTATAGCTCTACCTCCCAGACTTTGATGATTCAAGAATGTCTCAATCAATTCATTTTGCTTGCCCTTAACAGAGAGAGACCTGCCCTTACACATATCTTTCAGTTGATCTACTGTTAGAACTATCAGGGCTTCCTGTTTGAATTTATCCACATCTGGCATTATAAAACAATTGCTTCTCTAGTGGTGCTTATCCTTGTGAAGGTTATTTGAACAAAAGTAAGTGCAGCACTCTCAATGTAATAACTATACTTTATCCTCACCATTGTACACCAGTGTTAAGCAGAATTGCAGGCAGTATCCTCTGGGAACATTACACATGATTAGGACTGCAGGTGTTAGCCAAACCAACCTTTGGTATAAGTCTGCACCACACAGTTTTTGGTAGCGAGCTGAGCAGCCAGGCTTATCTCAAGCATGAATGTGAGCAGTACAAGTAGTTACAGAGAGGACTTTCAATCACAGTAGTTCAATTAAACACTTATACTCAAGGTTTCTTGGTAAAAACACTTAGTAATGTATTACATAATCATTTATAAAACATTTCACTAGCAGAAGGTAACTAATATTATAACCCAATATACTTCAATACAAAATTCTAAGGTTTTGACACAGTTTGAGCTCCTCTGAAATAGAAGCCAAATGGCAGTTCAGTTATTTAGAAAGGAGCAAAAGGAACAAGGATGGAAATAGATCATATATACTTTTTAGACAGTGCAAATAGTTTCAGTTCACCAGAAGAGTTCAGTGCAAGTCAATAGGCCAGGCCAAAGTCAATGGGCTAGTGTTCTGGATAGGAAACAGCAGTTCTGGTATCAAACGGTAAAGTCTTTGCAAAAGTTCTTAGAAGTAGTTTAGGTGAAAAAGAATCATGTGTCGGGTCACAAGCTGATTAGGCCTGCAAGTTGGGAAAGTTTCACTGACTTTCACTGCGAGAGTGGCGTTCTCTCGATTAGGTTGGCACAGTAGCTTTTATTATGAAGAAACAAATGCTGCAGGACCTGTAGATCTCGCTGTTCCTGAGCACTCAGTTGTGGGGACAAGAGGGAGGACGTCGGGGCACTCCTGCACTGCACGGGATCATTGAAGAAAGCAAACAAGATGGAGTCACATCAGTTCCAGTAGCTGTAGATTCAAGAACACAAGCTGGTGTCCTTCGCATTGGTTAATCCTAACCAGCCTTGAGAATGGTATCCAGGTGTCTTATAAGTTGATTGGTCCCACTAATTCAAAGGAAGAAGCCGTCCTTGCCTTGAAGGAGCTTCTCTATCGAATGGAGCTTGGCAATTCGGACCTGCAGCAGGGCTTCACCGGGCAAACCAACGGTCCAGGAGTTGCAGCCGCCATCCTCTTCCAGCTCGTCTTTGGTTCTTTCGTTCCAGTGGTCGACTCTGCATTCCAGTCCTCTAGACTCAACTTTTAAACAGTTTTCTCACTTTCATTCCAGCTTAGCTGTCACTCACCCAGCAGGGTGGCTCTCCAAGCCGGACAGTCAGCCAGCCAATCACGCCAGAGTGCATTTGGGTCTCCTAGGAGACTAAGCACATGGTGTTTCGGGCACCTCCTTCACTTCCTGCCCACCGCAGACACTCATACGAGAGAGGCGGTCTTCAGTCCTGAAGCCCGCAAAAGGCACACTAACAAAGGGAGGAAACCTGGTTTGGCACACAGAGACAAACATTAGAAGGACATTTCCAAAAAGAAATGGTGAAAAAAGAAGACCGGCACCCGTTTAAACAAAGGGGTTTAAGGCGCCATCTTGAAAAACATGGCTCCCGTGATTTTTAGATACCGATGTTCGCAGTCGGGAAAAGTCATGGTAGTTCATTGTAAAACCAATGCCACCAGCCTATTCAATAGGAAAGGGTAGCATTTGACTGAAACAAGAGTATTTAGACATAGGGGATACTATTTAACCCCTTCAGCACTCCATTGTAAGATGGTGTGTGCTGGGTCTAGTACTTTGGAAAGACTGGAATAGTCAATTTCACTTTACATTCTCTGGGAAACAGTACTTTATCCTAGAGAAGGTATTTAAACCTGTAGGAAGTCTAAAAGACACCCCTGTGTCACTGCACTGAGGGTGCTGTGTGACACCCATGAAAAGATGATGCCTATGGAGTTTTCTAAAACTCCATAATCAACACACACAAATGTAAAACACATTTCAAAATACATGAAAGAGTGGGAAAAAAAGGCTCACCCTCTTTCCAGGCAAGAAAATCAAGTCCTCAAAAATCCAGCAAAGTTCTCCCTAACAGTCTGCAATATCTCTTGTACCTTCAATGTGGTATTGGGATGATACCAGGTGTCATGCACAGTGTTCTCCTGCTCTTCTTCCATTATGACAGAGGTGAGGGGGTGTGCTCTATAGATGACATGTACATCTGCTTCTCTACATGTTCAAAGGTGTAATCCAAGTAAGAGTGCCATGGGCACCTCCTCGATGTGCAAGCACTGTAGGCTGGAGTCATGGAGCACACACCACATGCCACAGGTGCAGCCATTACAGTGGTCTGCAGTGGCAACACTGGCCTCAACTAAATGTTAGATGACATGCCAGCTTGTCAGCGGTCACGTTTTAGCAAGCAAGCCCATACCAGCCGAGCAACTTGATCCTGAGATAGTAGTGGTTGTAATGGAGAGGCACATGCTCCCGCACTACCCAGCACTTGCCGATATGACTGGGCAAGTTGGTAGTTAAAAGGGGGAACTGGTGTACTGGAGAGTTCAGGGAGGAGGCACTAGTGGATCCAAAGGTAGCTAAATCCACATAAATTGAGACAGCATCTCCAGTTTGTGAGTGCAGTACTAGGACTCAGAGAGTGTATCCACTGGTTGCGAGAGCCAAATAAATTGAGGCAGAATCTTCAGGTTATGAGTTTGATACTTGGACTCAGAGAGTGACTTGGTTGTGTTGAATGGCCGACATACATCTTGGCAG
Source organism: Ambystoma mexicanum (assembly GCF_040938575.1). Taxonomy (NCBI): domain Eukaryota; kingdom Metazoa; phylum Chordata; class Amphibia; order Caudata; family Ambystomatidae; genus Ambystoma; species Ambystoma mexicanum. The sequence goes on along the minus strand of NC_090924.1, from coordinate 955,585,625 downwards.
AGCCTCAAGATTGTGAGTGTGGTGCCTGGATCACATCACATCGCTAGTTAATAGAGACAAATAAAATAAGGATGAATAAAAACTAATGATTTACATTGCAGTGCAATCTATTTCTACTGTGATAGTCTAATTCTCCACCACCTTTCCTCATGCCACTTCATATACTTGACTGTGGCTGGTTCACACACATTCTTCATTATTTGTTGTGTGGTATTGAAAGAGACAGGCCCGGTGTGTTCTCCTGTCATAGTCTTCAGCAATGAGATGATTGTTATTTTTTTGATTAAAATCTCTCACAGATATGTCATTGACGCATCTGAGACGATAGCCCAACAGCACTAAAACCCATCCACATTTCCTTCTAATTAAAGGGGGGCAGTCAAAGCTTTTCATATCTAATTGAAAATATGCAGATGCCCAAACTGGCCGCTTGCCAAGTTATTATTGCTATGGATCATCACTATGCAGTTGGCATCTTTTGATAACATGGGCAACAATCATCTGGTCCGCAGTGGGCAGGCTGAATTCTTGTCAGGATGTGTCCAGAACGTCAGCCTGGGGAAGAGGACACTCATATATTTCAACTATCCAAAAGGCCACCTTCATGCCACCTAAACTCATTTCAGAAGTTGTAGAGAATGACTGTGCACTGTTTGCACATCCTCAGCAGTGTTGGAGTCCGATACTGGGTTGTTGATCTGTAATATATATCTCTCTCTTCTTGTTCCATCCAGGCTTTTAAACGCCTCTTTAAGTGCATTTCCTCTTGTGAATTACAACCCGTTGCATTTTCCTCATCCTCACGCTCATGTGGTTTTAGAGTTGCTACATTGGCTTTAAACTGTGGTGCATGAAAATATGCCTGGGGCTACTCCATATCCCCCTTCATCATGACAATCCATGGTTCCTGCTGGGAGCTTGAGATCAGATTCAGAGAAATGTACATTTTACATTTACATTTACATTTTTTCTGAATCGCCAGAAAGCCCGTGTTCATGTATTATTTATGATGGGTAGTCCTAATTCCATCCGATACACCTTTGGCAGTAAATCATTTACTGATTTAGGGCCTCATTAGGACCCTGGCGGAGAGGGTGTTACGCCAGCGTAGTGCATGGCGTACCTCTCCGCCATACTACGAGTTCCCGTAGCGCCATGGCGGCCTTTTCCGCCTGGTTTTACCAGCCGGAGAAAACCATGGCGCTACGGGACCTCGTTGTTAATTACGCCACCGTATTTTACGGTGGCGTAATTAACTCCTTCCCCACTCCCATTATACCCTATGGGGCAAAAATGGGAATGGGGAAGGGCAGAATGGGGATTGGGGATTTACCGCTCCGCCGAGGTCGGAATGGGGCGGTAAATCCGCCAACCCCCATGGCGCTATCGGCGGCTTTCCGCCATGCTTCGCGGTGCATTTAGCACCGCGAAGTCCGCCTGGGTCGTAATGAGGCCCTTAGCATTCAGGCTAACCACTGGGAAGATTTGTCAAAAGGCTTTAGCAAAGAACAAACAGTGTCCAACATTGTAACCTGTGTAGTTGTTAAGTATTTGCTGATGCCGACTATTGCTGCAATGTAGTGTGGCAGCCCATCTGCGGGGTACTGGTTGTACTCACAGCTGGGCTGCCAAACCAAAAGAAGTCAAAGAAAACAAAGAAGCCTTACTTGGAGGGTTCACTCCCTCGCCTCTCAATGCGCCTCTCACACCGAGGCCTGACCGCCGAGAACGTCTGGGTGAAGAAAACGAGGGCAAGCCCCCCGCCACTCCACTGCACTCCACACAGGTCCGCTCTGTTTGTTTCTGGACCGGCTCCGATGCGAATAGAGGAAAGAACCTAGCGATCTGGAAACGTTCTGGAGTCAAGCTGCACAACACTGTCTCACTGGGCACTAGAACGAGAACAGAGACAGAGCTGCTTCCGACGCTTCAAACTCTTGCAGTTGTTGTTCACGATATTACACTGACCTTACAAACACTGCAGCATATGGAGGTTGAATTAAACTGAGCTATTGCATTTTTCAGCTGGCTGTAAGGCAGCTGCTGGTGGTACCACTGGATCTTTGATAACATATTCTGGGCATTACAGGAGTAGCTAAATTGGGCCCAGAGTCATCTGGGCCACCCTTTCCATCTCGTCTAGTGGTTAGCCATGTTTGTAAAGCTGTTCACCGTATGATTGAGGACAAGGACAAATCATGGTATGTCCATGGTTGTGACCATCCTTAGAGGACAAAAAACATTAGATCCTATTTGTAAGTGACGAAGAGTGAGGCAGTCTGCAAAGGTCTCCTGTACTTTCTCAAAGAGATCAAATTCCTTGTGGGTCCTTCTGTAAAACCCTTCCATACGCAAGGTGCGCTGCTCGCGAATTACATTTGGGGACTGCTGTACTGGGCTTTGCTAATGAGACATATATGAGAAAGTGGGCCATTGTCTAAAAAAAACCATGATATCTGTGCTTTGAGCCCTGGTCTATATTTCCACATTTAGGAGGACATTTCTACCATCAGAGTGGCCCAGTCCCATTCCCACTGCTTCGACAACATAGTGATATAGTCGTTGTACTGAAGTTCATGTAAAGTAGTGCTGACTTTAATGAGACCAAAGAGACGTCTAATGCCACAGTTTTCTACAAAGGAATTGGGCAGTAAATCTATTTCCATTACACCATGGTTGTCATTAAATAGACAGAGCTTTTACTGTCTTTTATGATATTGTGTAATAATCTCTAAAGTCGCAGCAACAGTGTGCTGGCTCACTGAGGGGGGATAAGTTGTCTGTGTCCCTGGGATCTTCGACAAAGATGGAAATGTGACACTCGCTTATGCCGATGACATAGTCCTGATTGCCTGTACCCCAAGCGTTTTACAGCTGCTAGTAAATGGGTTTGCGAAATTTATGGTAGCAAGAGATTTTTGCTCACATTTAAAAAAAATCAAATCATATGCATATTAGTCGCCGTAGAGCTAGGCCCCGCACATTTATAGCGGGGACCCAACATTGGAATGGGATGACTCATTGCCTAATCTGTTAATTATCGTTAGGAAAAATTTGGAATGAGAAAATCAGGTTACCAGTTGTGCTATAAAAATGGCCCAGGTCAATGGAGCAATCATGCTAGTTCAGTAAGAATTTAGAAGGGAACATTTTGCAGTGGCCAGTTATGGTACAATTCCACTATATGCAAAATTGCTTTATTTTCAGATGCCCCAGTTCTTTGCAGGGTGTGAGATCTGCAGATACCAATTCACTAGCAATGCACATGAGAAGAACCACACACCAAATGGCAACAAACAAAGTTTAAAATAAATAACGGGAAGAACCACAGGCTATCTTGCATTTTCCAAAGCAAACAGCTGCTTCTGTAGCATGTGCAAAATATCCAATGGATCCATTCCTCCCCTGACTACTACGCCATCCCCTACCACATTTGGTTACTGCAGCAAATTCAGATGTGTTTATTTAATTCACCAGTTATCTTCAATGCAAGTAAGCTCTCAGTGATTTGCCCTTCTGTTCTGCCTACTAAATACATGTGGGTTTGCCAGTGCTTTGGCCTACTCTGCCTACTAAATTCTGTTCCTCATCACTCCATACTTCATTCTCTGCATTAGATGAATGCAGCAGATTCAGACAAGCTAATTTAATTAAAAATGTCTCTTCAATTAATGCATATGGGTTCCCATTCCTTTGACCTTCTTCCCCACCTACTAAATTCACATGGTGTTCTAAGTGCCTTTGGCTTCTCCTACTCCCACTAAATGTATATGGATTGCTCCGTTTCTGCTTTCTCCCTTGTCTAGTAAATGAATGTGGGGTTCTCAGTTCTTTTGCATTCTCCTCTGCCTACTAGGTTCACATGGTTTTTTTTCAGTGATTATGCCATTCTCCTCTGCTAGTAAATCAATGTGGGGATTTCAGGGCTTTGGCCTTCCCTTCCACAAACTAAATGCATGTGGATTTCTCAGTGCTTTGGAGTTCTTTTTTGCCTACTAAATGGTGTGTATGAGATTTGAACAGCTTGTCTTTAACCCATGGCTGAAAGATGTATGTGGGTTGTACTCCCCACCAGCCCTTAATCCACACCCCCTCGACAATCATGTGCCACAAACCAACCTGACCTCCAACTCAAGTGTGTTCCTAATTCTCTAACTACACCTATGTCCTAATATCAATTCTAATCTACCCTAGATGATCATTTTCCTCATCCACATGCACGTGGTTTAAAAGTTGCCACATTGGCTTTAAACTGATTAGCATGGCTACAGTTTGCTTCAAAAATTTGCATTTGACACTCTTTCCTCTTCAATCGCAACTATCAATTGACCTGAATTTTCACTTGCCTACCTTTATAAATACACATGGTCGAAACCAGTAGTGTCTTGTATCTAGTTCCTCAGTATTAACCTATGACGTTCGACATGGTCGCACCCCTGGAAATACTAGGCATTTGAGTCTTGCACCAACCATCATGCCCGTGCTTTCCCTGATCCCCTGAGTGACATCACAGGAAGGTGAATAAAAGGATCCCCAACTTCTATGACTGTTCAGTATGTTTCCTGAAACTCTATATCACTTGCTAGATTGATTAATTCCCAGACGTTTAAAAATAGTTCACAGTGGTTGCACGCATCAACATATATGTAGAAATTCTTACTCCAAAATGATGTCCGTGATCATAATCCAGACCTTCTAGTTCCCATGTTTGATTTAGCCACTGAACAATACCTCTATTCACCGTTTGTCTTTATATATTTTGCCCTTAATTGACTTTGATGGATTTAACACAATGCAAACCGCTTTGGACAAATAGGTAATCCTGGATTAGAATTTGGATTGTCTGGGGCAAAGTTTGCACCTGTATGGCTAGACTACATCTGCCATTTTCCTGTCCTCTCCAATCTTTTTGATTTAATTTAGCACATTACACTGGTCTTCAACTCACTGTTAAGCATTCCCGCATTGGGCAGATCAGGAAACTGGAAAACAAGGAGCAAAAGCCTAATGTCCAAGATCATATATTTTGATCAAGTGGAGAAGTCCAGATTAGATGACATATCATCTGATGTCCACACCTGCACTTTGGCCCATAATTCACACCAACACCAGCCATTGAATCATAATTATTATTAGAGCTCAGATATTATGATCCTAAATTTGGCAACTTCTTCCCTAAACCACATCTGCTCTTCTCCTCTAATTTATTCCAACCCTCTCCCCACTATCACTAGTTTACCCTCTTCTCTTCTCTGTCCTCTAATCATCTGTGCCAGTGGCTCACATAGAAGTATTTAGGTCTACAAGGCATTATGTGTTGTGTCAATACGGTTGGCAGGTGCCACTGTGTCTATGGTTATTGGGGGCTGCACAGAAAGTGATGTTGTACATTTAAAGAGTAACTGTGGAGACGTGTGTATGGTAGAGTGTTGATGTGGCTACATATTAGTGCTATGTGGGTGAATTAGGGTGGGATGTGAATTGTGCAGAGCCTGTTGGTGAATGGGTATGGCTTAGAAATGTGCCTTTAGAGGTGGTTGCATGGATAGTGTATGGTTATTGTGATGAGAATGTTGGATGGTGGGGATGTGTCTGTGAGAGGTTGAGGACGATGGAGGATGGAACTATGTTTGTCAAATTATGGAGAGCTGAGTGGATTGTCAGAATGTGCATGTGTGGGTGTTGGCATGGATTATGGTGATGTGCATTTGAGGCTCCTGATGGATGCTGGGGGATGAGCCTTTGAGTAATGGGTGAGGCTTAATGAGCAGGTTGGTTACATGAGCATTAACCTGCCAGGAATGCTCCTGACTTTTTAGGTGCTCCTGCCCAGAGACAGTGGCTTATCTCCTATTGAGACCATTAGTCACAGGCTAATCTTAGTCACAGGACTGATGTTTGTGGCTGCAAATGTTATCTGGAAGCTTTGAAAGTTCAGGCACAGAGCTGATAAGGTGAATGCAATTGTTCTGCTTCTACTTCAAGCCATACTATATTTGAGTGGGATCTGTCAGGTTCGGGGGTACGAGAAGCAGCAGAGCCACTTCACTTTTAAATGTTGTATGGCTTCTTGCAAGAGGCTCAATGCTTATTTGTGGTAATAAAATATCCTGATCTTTCTGGGATGTTGTAACTCTGGACAATAAAGTGTTATAATGTTGTTGTATTATTTACTGTTTTGCTTTTATTGATGAATGCTGAAATTAGCCTTGATTTGGTTTTATTTGAAGAGCACTACAAAGTCAGCTCTGCCTGATTTGTAATTCATTCTCTTCAAGGATGAGGTAATCATGGCTAACCCAGTCGTATGGTCTTTCCGGAGAAAGCAGAAAGCTCTGGACCAGCAGGAATGTGAGTGGGCAGCGAGTGGCATGGGGGAAGGGCACAGGATTTCGTAGGGATCTATTGGGGTAGGGAGGAGGGAAGATGGAGGGCCAGCAAGTAAAAAAACATGGTGGTGCCCTGGGAAGGGGCTCAGGGGTTTGACGGAATGCAAGCGGAAGACCTCCCGTTCTTGCCAATGTTAGCAGCCACATGAGTGGATGAGCGCACTTTCCCAGGTGCCAATGTGTATCTATTTCCTGCTGGTAATGGCCTGCTGGCCAAGTTAAGAGTCTGAGTGAAGAGAGGGACCCAATGGTGTGTTTAAAGAAAAAAATAAATCTTACATTGTGTGCCCGGCACCAGGTGGTATTTCTCTAGTCTGTTTTACATGTTGATGACTGTGACATCATCTACCTGGAAACCGGGATCGGGAAAAACAGCGTGGCGTCAGGCCTATTTTTCTTTGTGACACACACCCATAGCACCTGCGAGTTAGCGACACAGATGCTAAGAGATGAGGGAGGAGCGGGGAAGAGGCAGGGGACACAAGTCAGCAGAACTCAGGCTGCTCAGAATGCTCTGACTCATACCAGCAAATAGAGCCTGCATTCTGAGCTTCCTGGTTGGTCATTCCAGGGCGATACTGGGAAATGCACTTGTGACAAGCATTGACAAAGACAATAGTTTTAATTTTTGCAGCTCGTTATTGTATTTTACATGTACAGGAAATAATACAGTATGTACTCGGACCATGTAAACCTTGTAATTACTATGGAGGTTTCAGAAATGTCTATAAGTTAGTGTAAAAAGATTTTCTTTCACAGTGGTGTACTGAATATTTTTACTTTGCCTATTTCTACTGGCTTTGTGAATGTTGTTTAAATGTCTACCTAAGAAATCTTCACTGGGTTTTGCCACTGTAATGCCAATTCGTAAGGACAAAGAACAACAAACAGGTTAAGTAAAGAAAGTAGGATTGTTGCTTTCTGCCAATCAAGATCGTAGCCCTTTGTCATGTGCTGCTGAGTTGGATTATGACATCTGCATAGGGACAGGGGAATAAAATACTTTCAGAAAACTAAGCAAAAAGAAAAAAGGAAGTGGACGATTGTTGCTTGGTGCCAATCCAAATTGTGTCCTGTTGCTGTGTGCTAATGAACTGTATTGTAACATTTAGCTCCTAGATCAATGCTAATCTGTGACAAAGTGTAACCTCTCATTATAAACAGTGTCAAAAAAGGTCGGAAAGATTTTCATGGGCAGGTTGCTAAAAGAGAGCAAGGATGTGAGCAAATGTGAAAGCAAGAATGTGAGCTAGATAGAGCTTTCGGGTGAGATAGAAAGTGAGCTACAGTAAAAGCCAAAGAATGAGTAGGATGTGAACCGCAGAGAGATCTATGGTGTGAAGAACAGTGAGATCCAGAATGCAAGAGTAGAGCTATGGAGGGAGGACAGAAAAGAGTGATGCGCTAAGAGTGCATGAGAGTGAGGGACAACAGGCCTAATAATGCAGACTGTGTGTGTTTCTGCATGTAACACAAGGAAGAGTTGTGATAAAATAGAAATGCTATGTGAATGGCCAAAGACTGGAAATCAGAAAGGCCTATCTTTCATCACAAAGGAAAATGTCAAACTGAAAATGTAGTCTTTGATTCTCATTTGCAAGCAAAAATCAAGGCCCCCTTCTACATGAAAAGCTGGGGTTTCAAGCACTGAAACTAAAATGTCCTTGTATGTGCATTGTGCAGTTTTAAATCAAGACAATCACTGTTAAAATAAAGATATCAAGTAAAAGACTTGTTGTGTGGTGGCAAGATGCAAGGTATTACAATGTATAATATGTGTCACATGCAAAAATGCCAGCAAACATTGAAAATGGCTATTTTGTTTCCATAGGTCACATGCAAATCTCATTCAGGCCCAAGGCAGACTATGTTTCTTGTTGTTGGGCAGATTTTCAAGGCCTGCCTGGCTTCTTATCTGTAAGGGAAATCTCTCTGAAACTGATGTGCACAAAAGTGTTTATGACACGTTCAGATCAACGTGGAAAACAGCCCTCGCTGGGGAAAATGCTTAGAAATATAAAGTTATAGATCAAAATTGTGGTCAACTTCAGATTACAGGACAACATGCTAGATGTCAGCATGGTCTCATGGCAACACAGGGCAGAGGTGAACTGTCTGCTGCATGATAAGGATCACCTCAACCCATCAACTTTAAAAGAACAGAAGGCTAATGAATTTTACCCCGGCCTTAAACTAACATTCAGCCCAAGAGGCTCTGGTCGATGCTTGCAGATAAATTAAGCGTACATAAAGAAATGTGAGTTAAGATTTTTATACATGCTGAATGTCTCCCATTAGTTAAATGGACTATCATAACTAGTGACTTTCACAGCAAAGATATGTTCCACTGCGTCCATTCCTATGTCATTTTAAAGATAATTTCAAGGTGACTTTATTGAAATACAATTTATCCACAGGCGAAGTATGGACTTGCAATAGCAAGATAAAATGTGTTTTTGGCTACCCCGAAGATGTCCTGAATTTAGGAATTGGTGGGCTGAGGGGTCATACAATTAGGTATCTGGAGATAAAATGTCATGGTCATAACTATACTTTTTGTGAAAAGGGCAAATAGTTATAGCGCACCTGTGCAATGAGATGCCAAATGAAAGTAAGCTTCATGTATCCGTCATGATGAAAGAAATATTATTATCTATGTATCATGGTATTTATTGGTAAATTACAACATGTTGCCATGCAGGGATTTTATGGTTACATTGGACATTAAATAAAAATGTGAACCTCAAAGGGGAGTTGCAATTTTTCTGTCTTAGACTCCTGAACCAATCCTTAGAGAGGGGCTGGACTTGGGGGTGGAGAGAAATGTAAATGTCCAATCCTGGTTGCGAGATCATAAGTTAGAACCGCCTAATGTTCAAATTCCATGTGAGGGGCTCAGAGAAAAAAAAGGCATGCACTATGGAAAAAAGGAGAATAGCTGCCCAAAAATCACCATACGAGCTATGCTAAAACGTCATCTGTGTGGAAATATTGGAAGAAGGCTGGAGATTTACATTGCTGGGGAGACCAGAAAACAGAGGCTGTGATACTTACCTGGAGTTATAGAGGGAGGATCGCTGCAGGATCCCATTGATTGAAGTGCTGGCCAGAATCCTGTTGTTTCTCTAAAAGCAAAGCCCTGTTCAGTCTCAATGAGTTCCAAGCCCAGAGATTTCTAAAAGTAAGTAGATTGGCAAACAAAATGTCACCATGCAGATCTTTATTTAATTAACCCATTACCTTTCATTAGGAGGTTCTCTTCCATTAGTAGGTGGGGGTAAAAGTGTGTAGATCCTTAGCATATTTGACTGGATAATAATTTAATTAAGCCCCAAATAGATTGATGCAGGGGGAGCTTGGAAGAATTCAAAATGTTCACCCTCTCTCCTAGCGGGAAGATAAAAGGTAGTCATTTAAAGTATTTGGGGTGCCTTGATATTTCTTGTTTACCCCTTACTTCTCTAATGAAAAGGGGTGTCCTTCCCTAAAACAAAATGCCCAACTGATACCCCTTACCAAAACGTATTTTTCAACAGAAGATATACTTACCACGAAAATGAATTTGATAATTGTCACAATTCCCAAAACTTACCTTTAAAAACAAAAAAGGTGTTTGTTCCATTCCCAAACCTTGCCATTCAATTCAAAAGATACCTGTCCCTAAGAATAAAATTCCCCATGAATCCCAATCCCAAGAACTTCCCATTGTTGCTACTCCTTAAACATTGTATGAAACAAGAGTGCACTAGGACCTAATCAACACTCTTAAACTGCCCCCACTCCCTAGACCTGGCCTTTAAACAGATGGGTGCTGCATATCACTGCTGCACAGGTTTTGGTACTGTTGGGTGAAGCATTTTGCAAAGTGAAACTAGTGTAATTTCCAAAGAACAATCTGCACACTCTTCTGAGAGTGAGGTTGTGACTCTGATAGCAGAAGGAATCTGCACTGCTTTTGTGTGAAAAGGAAACAGGGTTCTATTTGCCAGATGCATTTTTACAAATCTGTAATTTTAAACTGCTAGCAGCATTTTGAGTGCACAGGGAACTCCACGCATCAAGACTTGAAGGTGAACTAGTTTTCATAAAATGAAAATTGTGCCTATGTTTTAACACTAAAACTCTTAGGACAAAACATTGAACATTATTATTATTATTATTATTTTTGAAATTTAACTTACAACAGGATTCATGGGAAAAGAGTGTTGACCATTTTATTTAGCCTGTCTTCCATGTTTGTAAGACAAAAGTAAAATGCAGAAAAAGTGCGTTCAAAAGTGACATCCTGTAATTAAAGCTTTGTTTTGTTCCACAAAGAGGGTGGTGTGTGTAATCAAACAAAAGTATTATTCATTGAGCTTATCATTTAAATAAATATATATTCTTTCTATACCCCGGCCTGGTTCTTGCCTCACTGTTGGTGCAAGGGGGGATTTATGTGGCTCTATGAGTCATCAAAAGGGCTAGCACTAGAATAAGCTTAAGCAAATTGTTGTTGGGCTCCTTGATTGGGGAGGAACTCCACAGGTTAAGGGTGGTCTCTCAATATAGTGCCACAAATTGGGGGCTTGTGTGCTGTGATCTGGCTCATTATTTTTGACTCATGACAAGCACATTGGTGACAGGATATTCATTTCGAAGTAACTGTATTGAGGTAGATAGAAGGTCACAGTGCTTTGTTAAAGAATCATTGTAACTCTTGATGCCTCAGTTCCAGCGAGGTGTATAGGTGTAGAAAAATAAGATTTTGTAGAGTACTAAGGAAAGAAGCAGGCTGATTAGAATTGATTTTGATTTGGCTTTGTGTGTGGAAACCATGCAGGAACAGAGAGTGATTTTGCCCCAGTGCAAAGAAAGTTTTACAAACGTTGCAAAAAGCCATTTTAAAATGACTACCATAGAAGTGTGTGATGTCAGGAAGCATCTCCTGACTAAGCTATTCATTCAAAGAGAATGAAGTGAGAGCAAAGCCGGGAGCTGGCAAACCAAAATGGTGCAGGAGGTGACCTCAGTGAGCACTGACATTTGACTTGAAGGTGGGATTTTGCACAAAGCATTAGATGCATTTTACATGAGCCATTTGGATCCGTTCTACAGCATTCTCGTGAAGAACTGATCCCAATGACTCAACTCACTGCTCAGTTATATTTTCATGTGTAATTACTTGCGGAATAATGAGGCTGATGTGATGAAGCAGACTGAAGCCTGGAAACAGGTTCAGAAAGAACTCACACAGCTTGGAGACCTTACAGGGAGACCTGAAACCCCATCTGCCCTGGAGGAAGCACTGGCTTTGGAGGCCTCCCTGTAACATCAAAGATGGCTGCCACCATGCCTAGGTGCACACCAGGCTCCCAGGCTTCTCTGGGGCTGCAGCACCATGATTGGCTGGTGAACCTGCTAGAAGCAGCCAAACCCCTGCACCAGCAGGCAAAGCTGCCCCCCACAGAAGGCCAACACACAAGGCCTCTACCAGCAGTCTCCGCTAGTCTCAGCCACGTTGAACACGATGTTTCGCATGCTTTGCATCAGGTACTGGACTCCCACATTACTATTGGACACAGGCTTAAGGGCCCCTACACTCAAACCATGCTATACTATGTGTGTCTGCCAAGAACAATGCATCTTACTTACTAAATGTTCCATTATTCTGTCATACATATAGCCCATTGCCTTCCACCCCCAGCACCTTCCTGAAGTCCGCTACAAGATATGCAAAGCTTTCACTTACTGTGCGGCATGACTCCATAAGGTGAGCCCATCCTATCTCACCTCATCCGTACGAGCCGTGCAAGTGTAATTCCAACACCAGTAACTGCTTTGCTAGCTTGGCACACCAATACACTAGCAGATGCTCTAATCTGATCCCTACAGCAAGCGATATCCCAACGATGTATGCTAGATAACTGTGTTATATATGTATACCAACATGTACCTGCACTGGCCTACCATAGCATGGCCATCCAAAATGTATCAGGGATAGCTCACTGCCCACTAGTTGCACAAGCAGACTTTGTTAACGAACATTACAGTGTGAGTTCTCCATGCTTTCAAGATACTGTTGCATTACATAGTATGCCACGCGTACGGCTTCACTGCCACCCTGTCATCCCTTTGCCCCCTCACCCACTTCCTCAGATCCATGCTTGACTATGGGAAATTCTCTTCAGGACCATGCTCAAACTCCTCAGTGGAAGTCAATGCGGCATTCATTCATGATGCTCCGACTGCGACACGCAGCCAAGTTGCCATGCTTAGCAATACACCCCTCCTAAGTGTGAGCAGATCCCTCAGCAGCTACTTACATCTGCTCACCAGCTGGCCCCCACCAATGCCGGAATCACATGAAACACACGCTTGCCCTGCTCTCCGAGCACCTTTCCTAATCAAGGAACACAGTGTGCAAAATTGCGTGGACTAAACTACAATCCCCACAATCCCCACAATCCACTGTGAGCACACATGCGCATTCAGCGGCTCCGCACATGGCCATAGCGCTCATTCCCCCTAAATCCGACTCTGTGCGCAGCAATAAAAATATGGCACGTCCCCCCATCAAACTGACTGGCCTCACTCTGAACATGGCAGTTCCCCACTCAGACAACTAATTCACTTAGAGGACTTGCATTCCCTCGCAATGCAAACCCTTGCAATGCGTGCACTGTGGTCTCACTGCTGGTGATCCTTGCAATTAACCACTGTTTGCACACATTGCTCTCAGGCTTCGTCCATTCCCAGACACCTGCGCCACTGAGCAGAGCAGGCGGCACACACCCTTGTAAAACATTAGACCCACATGGCATCTCTGCAATAATGTAGTCCAAACTTCACCCTAAGAAACCAACACTAGGCACTCACGCCTCAGGTTGCGCATCAGCTTGACTTCAGATGAGTCACTTGTTGCTGCCCCATGTCAAGTAACAACCTCCTCTAACAGTAACACAATTACTATGCTACCCATACTCACCACCTCCAATCTTGCACTACAATGTTATGCACAAGCCAACATTCAATACTCGGACGCTGCTCCCAACCCCTCTCCCAGTACAAACTCACCACCCTCACACTTTGCAACACATCACCAAAGCATCTCCCATAGCAAACAGAAGGCTAGCCCTAAATCCTCAATGAAATCTTCAAGTCTCCCATTAAACTACCATCATCTTCAACATAATACTCAAAGCAATCCCTCCACTCATCCCATCTCTTCCATGGACCCCACCAAAATCCACAGAATCCACTGCAACCAAACCTCACCTCTACAGCAGACACCTCCCCACTTAGCCTCTCAGAATCAGGCCTCCATCCTTGATTGAGTGCCTATCACCTTGCCCACAGGCCCTCAGCCCTTCCTGACATGCACCATGATCAACCCTTGATCCCTTCCTGACCACATGCACTCAATATCCATGACCACATCACCAAATACAACCTCAACACACTAGCCATCACTGAGAGCTGTCTTCATGAAACATCTGGCTCTGCCCTAACCCTAAACATACCCACATGTTATACTGTGAGGGAATCCATTCCCCTGAGACAAGTTCATACATCTTTTGATGGGAATACTGACCTTCTCTCACTAAATTGTTCAAGATCCCCTATTTGTACTATCACCATTCTACTGCCCTCCTGCCCATCTCTAAACTTTGAGCAAAATATACTCCATATTCTGCAGGATAACTTCAAAACTGCCACTAAAATTATCTTGCTAGGAGACCTCAACATGGGCCTCCATGACCCTAATGACCTACTTTCCAAATCATTATCAGATGTTCTAAACTCACTTGGCTTCACTCAACGCATCACTAATCCCACACACAACAAAGGCTGCACACTGGACTGGATCACAGACCACAGCTGCCAAATTTCCACCCACGCCAACACACCCTGTCCTTGGTCTGACCACCATATTATCCATTTCTCTATCACACAGCCAAACAAGCCAATAGCACTACCCAACCCACTTCCTCCTGCTATCACAAGGAGCTCATGGAAGCTCGCCAGAGACAATATCCTACCCCTGATCAACCCTGCCTTCTGGCTCCCTTCGCCTCTAACCCTATTTCACTAGTGGATACCTACACTTCAATCATCTCTAAGGCAGTGAGTACCTTAGCCACCCTTGTACCTCATAAACGAAGATGGTCAGACACTCCAAATCATGGTTTACCCCTGACCTCCTAGAACTACGTACCTTGAAACGATAAGCACAGTGAACTTGGTTAAAAGAAGCGACCATCTCTGCAAAACAGGACTTCACCAAAGCTTCCAAACATTATAAATCTGCAATAATAACAGCTACGTCCAACTCCTTCAACACTAGAATCAGCAATGCCAAGTCAGATCCAAAAGAAATGAACCATATACAGAGAACTGGAATCCCCTGCAGTTACCCCCACAACCATCATTAAAGGCAAGATTTAGTGCTCAAGCATCCAAGAGGCAATCTTAGGTAAAATTCACACCTTGAATAGGAAGATCATATCTCAACAAGCAACATTCAATATAGTACCCACGGCTACTAGCAACAACACCTCACCTCCAACCCCTAACCACTCCACCACTTAGTTCTTCTTCAGAGACCACTCCAATACCAATGTCACCAAACTGATTAATAGTCTCAAACATTAAAAATGTGAAGGCGACATATGCCCTGCACCCCTCATCAAATACTGTGCCAATATACTAACCCCCGTCACCACAGTCATCATAAACACCTCCTTCACTCAAAGTGCAGTTCCAGCCAGCCTCAAAGAAACTTGGACACTCCCTCTCCTGAAAATAAACGCCCAGCCATCCCCTCAAACTACAGGCCGATCACTACTGTCCCTATCCTCCTAAAAATCTTGGACCAAGCTGCCTACCTACATGTTCAGCAGTTCCTGGAGGACAATCACATCCTAGGGATGCGTCAATCTGGTTCTGCCCAAGGCATGGTACAGAATCTGCCTTGCTCAATCTAAAAAATCAATTAGATGAAATTAGGATTAGGGATTGAGGCAAGTCTGTCCTGCTCCTCCTCCTAGACTTATCGGCAGTATTTGACCTGGTCAACCACCAGATCACCTGCCTCCACCTCACCACTCACACT
Source organism: Ambystoma mexicanum (assembly GCF_040938575.1). Classification (NCBI taxonomy): domain Eukaryota; kingdom Metazoa; phylum Chordata; class Amphibia; order Caudata; family Ambystomatidae; genus Ambystoma; species Ambystoma mexicanum. The sequence goes on along the minus strand of NC_090924.1, from coordinate 955,570,142 downwards.
CATTTCTCACCTTCAGCCACTGCCTAGATAACATCTTTCTTGAATGGAAGAGTCATGAGGGTTTTCTCAGAGATTGCTAACGACTCTGCCTCTCCCAGCACCTGCGGTGCACCAAAAGGATCCTGCATCGCCCCTACGCTTTACAATATTTTTGCCAGGTCCCTTTTCCACATATTAGATTCACTCGGCATAGCTTAAACTAACTATGTTGACAACTCTCAAATCCTGATCCCACTCTCAGGCAACTACATAGAAGACTCTAATACCCGTAACACAATCTACTCCACAATTCAGTCCTGGATGGTAGCCAATCATCTCTGTCTCAACAGTGACAAAACAAAAATCAATATTCTGCCTTCATAATCAACAATTTCTCAATTCCTGTCTCAAACACCGTAAAGACCTTAGGGGTCTACCTAGATGCATCACTCATCATGACTAGACAAGCAAGTGCCATTACCTCCTCAGCAGCCTACGCTGCCAACGTCCTTAATACAGCCCAGACCCTTTGTCTCAAAAACAATTTCCTAACCATTGCCCGTGCAATCATTGGCTCCAAAATCGGTTATTGCAACCTCTTATTCAATGGCACTTCATCCAGAAACATCCTCAAACTTCAAGTCATCCAGAATAACGCCCTCAGAGCAGCCCAGAAGATCCCGAAAAGAGAGCACATGTTGAGAGCTAAAAGAGACGCACACTGGCTCCCCATCAAGGAGCCAATCCCTTTCAAAACACTCTCCATTACCCACAAGTGCCTTTCAAACACAGCACCACCACACCTCTCCAAAATAATTACCAATGCCCACTCCTCGAGACTCACTAGGACTCCTTACACTGATAGACTAATTGTTCCCAAAGTGAAAAGATGCAAAGCTGGAGGCTTCAGCTTCCCATACCTTCCTTCCATACTCTGCAACGACCTCCCAACATCCTTGAAGGCAGAGGAACCCTAATGGATCTTCTGCAAAGCATTTACAACTCAGCCTTTCACCTAAACAGTCAGGTTCTCAGGAACTGAACAGAATTAGAGAAGAAAGAAATTAGCTTGTAGAGCAGGTGAGACAAATAGAAGCTGAACTATTCCTAATCTCACAGAGAAAGGGAAGCCTAGAGGGCAGGGAATGGAGTACAAATAGCAGCTCTGAGTCTGAAAATGAATGAACCCAGGTGCAGAGGAAGAAAAAGACAGCAAAACTGAGCAAGGGTTTTGCTAAAGACCCAATAAGACAAATCAAGACCATGTAGGGCTTCCTGGCCTGATACCACAAGAATGCCAAGTATTCAGTATGGGAGCACCTGGAACTTTATGAGCAGATAATGGCATCATTCCAGATCAGTAATTATGTGAGTTGCATTGCATTTGCTTAATGGACATACTCACCTGAGTACTCCAGTTTCTTTGCAGGACTGAAGGACCAGTATAACTATAAATGGTTCACCTATAAGGCAGCAATGTTAAACCATTTATCCTCATATGGTAACCCACAAGAGGCCTGTAAGGCTGCATATAATTTACAATGCGGGGAGGATCAGGCACCTATGGAGTTCGTGCAGCAATTAAAGAGTGCATTTATGCCGATTACCCGGTGGGTGAACACCCATAGTAGGGAGTTTGGGACCACCTATTTCCATTCTGTCCCGAAATACATAATAACACAGTTTGTGCATGATTTTCATGAGCACAGGTCCCTGGATTAATTGAACAGGCCACCAGGATATATGAGGTCCAACAGCCCACTGACAATAAAAACTCTTCCAAAACAGATAAGCCATCTAACACACCTGTGGGTGTGAAGGTGGCAGAGGTGAGAAATACCCCTCCCTTGCACCTTGAGATGGGGGCCTAAACGTAACCCTCCTGCCAACAAGCAAAATGGAAGGCAGAAGGGAACCCACAGCACAATCTGTCGCTAGTCAGGCACCGGTCCAGAACAATTGTTCCTCTCACCCTGCCACCTTTGTAAGCCCTAGATACAAGGGTACCAAGCCAATCATGGGGTATGAATGCACTCCCCCGGTATAGGGGTGGGGAACCAATCAGGTAAGTACTGCCCCAGGAAGCTTTCCACCCATCTTCCATCAGGAGAGAAGTGTCACTCCACCTCCCAACCTTACCTTTTGCCCAGATAGCCCCCGAACCAGAGCTTCCAAAATAATCCTCTCTCTCCCTGATTCAATGACAATAGGTCCCTGAACCCAAGAGAAAGGAGATTCAGGATGGAAAATTATGGGGGAAATTTCCAGTATTCGAGCTAATGCGGGAGAAGGGACAATTACCCTTTTTTTCAGGAGCAGCAGAGGTATGGCTCGATACCTCCCTACAGCCCAGAAAACGTCTTGCAGCAGGAGCGGCAGGTCCAGCAACTGACTGACAATCTAGGGCACACACTGAGGGCTCAGTCCAACCCTCAACCTAACCCTGCTTTCCAGAATTCCCGGAAGACCCAGGTCTGATTCCCTCGGGGGGGCGGGAGTGAAGGGAGAAAACATCTGCCAAACCACAGGTTCCTGAGGAAAGGGCCCAGGTGGATTGGAGATGCCAACTCTTGGAGGAGGCTTCCTTTCACACTCAGACAGAACCCCTAGAAACCTCTCAGCCTGAACGTGACTCTTCTACCATCAGAAAGGTTGAACCCAAAGAGCAAAGGGTCAGTAGAAGCAGCCAAAGAAAAACACACTTTGCAGAGGAGCTCAAGATGATCCCCTTTGAGAGAGAAGAGTCACCGGAAGATTCTGGTAAGCAGACCATCTCTTTCAGGAATGAGGGAATCCCTCCCAAAGAGAAATGGGTCCCTAATAACCATGAATTGGACAGGGTAAGTATGGAGACCGATCCAGAAGAAGAAGCTATTCTCCCCAAAAATGTGAGCCACACCGAGTAGAAACAGAGGAGGTGTCCTTCGCCCAAATGGGTTCTGAGAACTGTTCTATGGTAAAGGCGGACAGCAACAAATCAGGGAAGAAAGAGGATTCCCCAAATCCACCAATTGTTAGCTGCATCATTTTTCTTTAAGATTCCCTAGCTGACGCGGAAAACCACCCATGATCACCCAGTGTCAGAGTTCAATATCAAGAAAATGACCACTGGGCTGCCAAATTGCTCACACTTTCTTTGCACCCTAGAGGAGAAAGAAGGAAGATTCTATGCACCGGTCAGGGTACAGGGCCAGTGTAAATTCTCAGCTCTGGTAGACACTGGATCTCAAGCCACCCTCCAGTTCCAAAAGGCATTCGACCAACTAAACTCAGGATGTGAGATGGTCACCAAATTCCCCTCACACCACTTCCCAGAAAACTCCAAGATTTCAATGTGATAAAATTTTTGTCGAAGGGACTGTGGATCTGGAAATAAAAAATTGTGCGACATTGATTAAAACATTTGGTGATAGTCGTGACTCCAGAGGTCACACCATATTTAATAGGGAATGATGGAGGTTAACACCTCTGATCGACTCCGTAAACAAGGTACTCTGGACTCAGACTTACCAGCCCATAAAATCAAAAATGGATACCAATTATGTCAGCATGGATTTTAACTGCCATTTCATTGACCAACGCTCTGAGAAAGTAGAATTCCATTTCAAGAATAACCAGGTCTCAGATATCACCATCATCTCTGTAGTTTAACAAACTGGTGATGGGATCCCTTCTCCATTCTTAAAAATCAAACTTCCTCCCAGTTTGAAGTGGCATTCCACACTGGAAGGAATACTCTGAAATTGTACACCAGTCCAAATTCAGAAGAAATATTGAGTCCCGTGAAACCAGAAAATGAAGAGCCCGCTCTATGTCTGACGGACATTCAAAAAAAGGGTGAACAGCTGCTTTTCCCCATTCAGATAATTGAGGGGGAGAAGCCTGTGTTCACCAGAGTATGCTTGAATAATGGAAGGAGCTTCATCAGTGAAGGATTATTCAGGCAAGGGTGTGAGAATTAGGTACACAAAAAAAGCCTAGTGTATCCTTGTTTGCTCCTGAAATTTAGCAATGATACTTTATACCATACTTTAATGTAATTAGTGGTCAGTGGTGTTCACAAGGTTAGCCCAGTCTAACTCTACCAAGTCCTGACAACAGATCTAAAAACAAACCTTTGGCAACGTTGATATTTATTCAACATTTTATGTAAAGGACTTCAAATGGCACGAGTTGGTAGAATCAGAGCATGAAACAAGCAAATATTTGTAAGAGACTGTCGAAATCTGCTAATCACACTCTACACTGACTCCCCGTTAACAACCTTTTAACTGTGTAAAACATCTGCTTGAAACCCAAAGCATTATGGTGAAGAAGATCAAGCATGGCACGGCGAACAATAAGATCTATCAACCAACCAATAATGAAAACAAGATAAACAAATATAAACAATTGGCGTCACTACCAACCCTGTGCAAGAACCAGTCACCTAGATTTCAAAGGTCTAGAAACTTGATGCACCCCAGGGAACCTATTAGTATGCACTGTGTTGTGCAGTGAAACCACTCACATCTGGGTTAACAAAGAGGATGCATTATTTTGTATCTAAAGACATCAACTTCACTGCTGATATGTCCATGGTCTGTTGGGGATGTATGTGTGTTAGGGAGAATTCTCATAAATGGCTGATTTCCCTTACCTAATGAGTCCCTCAGCAGCTTTGCTGGATTTCTTGTTTTTTTTTTTCACCTGGTAAGAGTGTGAGCCTTTTTCCCACTCTTACATGTGTTTTGCTGTGTGTGTTTTCACTTTTTGTGTGATCTTGAGCACTGGAGCCTCACCTACTCCATGGCCTCATATTTTCATGTGTGTTACACAGCACCTTCAGTGCAGTGACACATCGTTGTCTTTGAGACTTCCCACCGACTCCATTTTTTGGGGCTGACTACTGTCCCCCAGAAAAGGGTAAAGTTGACATTAACTTTACTTTAGTCACTTTAAACCACATACCCAGTACACCCCATCTTATCCCTTTTTGTCTGTACCTCTTGGAGTATTGTTTCGATGCCTTTACATTAAGACTTGGCTGGTGGCAGTGGTATCTACCCTAACTTTCCTACCGCGATTATCATATATGAACGTGGTAAGGTTTTAGGCTATTGTATTAGCCTCGAACATAAACCCGCTCGACCAAATACATTTTATTTTGGCTCCGGCTGGGTTTATTCGCCATTTCTTTTTGTAAAAGTCTTTCTCATGTTTTTCTCTGTGCGCCAAACCAGGATGACTCCTTTGTTCACTGCCTTTTCACGGTCTTTTGCACAGAAGCCCTCCTTAAGGCGCCTGAAAGTCTAGGTAGGCAGGATGTGAGGGAGGGATCCTCGGACCCCTGCCATGGGTTCCCTTGGTTCCCAAGTCACACTCCTGTTTGATTGTTTGAGGGGACTGTCCTTGCCAGGAAAGCCACCCTGCTGTGTGATTGACAGCCAGGCTCTATGAATGGGGGAAAACTGCATAAAAAGCAGGTCTCTGGCACTGGAAAGGCAGAGTCGCCACTGGAATGAAAGAACCAACGAGGAACTGGCAGAAGAAGACCCCTACAACGACTGAACCGCCCGGTGAAGCCCTGCTGCAGGTCCGAATCTTCAGAATCCGACAACAGAGAAGATCCTCCAGGAAACTTCTTCCCTTGAGCTGGTGGGACCAACCAGTTAACCCAAACTGCAAGCTAGGACCCATCCTCTGGTCGAATTTGCTGTACAAAGCTTCAGTGGGCCGGATAGCCAGGAAGGTTGGACCCTGCTTGGGTTTTAAGGAGCGCACCTTTTATTCATTGTTTTGCTCTGCTGCTGGTTTCTTCCCTGGGTAGTGCAGGACCCTCCAGTCTTCTTACTTCTTCTCAGTCCGACAGTCGCTTCTGGAACCGTGAGCCTGCAGGAACTACCAGGAACGTCTGCCTCAGCAACAGCTCCGTCTCCGTTTTAAGGTACTGTGCAAATACGGTAGTCCGTTTCGTTCAACCGCGGTGAAAATGTTTGAAATCTTTCTCCAATCCGAGGGCTTGTCCTTCTCTTCTCTTTTAACTAACTTTTGTATCAACCAACCTCATCCAGAAAACGTGCCACGAACTTTACCGCAAACTACCCTGAACTGTGTAATCTTGAGCAAAAGACTTTTGACCTATTGACTTTGGCCCTAATCCTTTTTGACCTGATTCTACCTCTGTAGTTCCTCTTGTTCAATTGCCCTGAGTACTTACCTGTTGGTGTGATTTAATTTCTATTAACTTTGTCTTTCGCTCCCTTTTAAATTGCTGGAGTGCCATTTTGCTCCCACTTCATTTTGTGAGCTTAACTTGTCTGAAATTTAAGGGAAGTGGTGTGGTGTATTAAGAGTGTGATTTTTAGACTGCTTATAATAGTGTACTGTTAAACAACTGAAGAGTGAAATAAATGTATATTTTTTTACTTGAAAACCTTGAGTCAGTGTTTGCCTGAATCATAGTAATTGCTTTCCTTTGTGTAACTATTTGATACTGCTCACTTACTCTTGAGATAAGTCGGGCTGCTCTGCTACTGCTACCACTGTAACTGTGTAGTACAGGCTTGTACCAAAGGTGAAATTGTACTATCACTTGTAGTCTTACTTGTGTGTGCTGTTCCCAAACTGTACTGTATATAATTCTGCCTAACAATGTGCAGTTAGATGAGGGTATGGAGGCTTAATTAATCTTCTCCTTAGGAGGAGCGCTGGGAGGTATCTGTCTGATGCGCTGCTGTTAGGACAGTTTTTCTAAAGTCCAACTAAGGGCTTCATAAACCATACATATGAGGCAGTACATAAGCCCCACTCTTAGTATAAGACTGTACCACCTGAGAATTTCTCAGCATGGACAGCGCAGCCAGGCTTATCTTAGGCGGGAGAGAGGACTGTAGCTTGGTACAAATAAATTGTAGCATATATATGGCCCAAAGAAACACTGAAACACTATGGGCCTCATTACGAGTATGGAGGTAGCCATGTCCTTCATAAGGGCATGGCTGCCTCCAAACTCGGGCCCGGGTTCCTTGAATGAGGAATTACCGGGCCATTCCAACCTTGGAGGACCCGGTAATTCCTCATTCAATGTACCCATCCCCATTCCCATTTGAGCTCCCATAGGGCTCAATGGGAATGGGAAGGGAGCTAACAACGGGCCCGTTAATAATGGGTCCGTTGTTAGCTCCCTGGTCCCCTCGCGGGACCCGCAAAGGACGTCTGGTCTGACCAGACATCCAGAACAGGTCCCACAAGGGGACCTCGTAATAGGGGAGAATGGGTTTAACGGCACCGGCACCTTTACCGGCGACTTTAAACCCATTCCGCCAGGGTTGTAATGAGGCCCTATGTATTGGAAAAATAAAGCTTTCATTTAAATACAAGTACACCAACATAAATCTTGGTTAAGTAAGTACTATACCATCATATAAACACAATCATTAAAAAAAACAAAATACCAATGGTATGCAAACAAAGGTATAACCTTAGTTAGAAGAGCAAGAAGCCAGTCAAGGTGAGTCAAACCTAAGGTTATACATTCAGGATAATAATATACTATTCTTGGGAAATAAGACCAGGTTAGATATACTTTTAGAATACAATCAGTATTTCAAGGGTAGTTGACCATGTGAGTCATGCAGCCTTTTTATCCAGTCCTTCCCTAGTCTATTGCATGAGTTCTTTCAGAGGCAGAAGAGGGACAGTAGTGGTCTAGGTGCCAACTGTAGGCAGGTTGAGATAGGGTTCAGTTGTAGTAAAGTCAAAGTTCCATAGGCAATATTCTTAAACAAGTAAGTATTCACTTTCAGAGTTAGTTAATGTGTTTGGGGATTTCGCAGAAGGCTCCCTATATGTGTTCCAGCATTACGCCTGGGCAAGTGGTATGGGCAAACTCCCATCCACACAAATCACCACTCAGCCTCAGTGGATGCACACAAGACTTAAGATAAGCATTACCCAAGCCCATACAGTGGGCCTCATTATGAGGCTGGTGGTAGCCCTGCCGCCGGTATCCATTTTTTTCCGGCACCCGCGAATGGGCAATTACCGGGTCATGCTGAGTTTGGCAGACCCGGTAATTGCCCATTGGAGGGTGCCGGTAATAAGGGACTCCCCATCCCCATTCAGCCCCATAGGGACCAATGGGAATGGGGAGGGTGGTAGCACCGGTACTGTTAATAACGGTACCGGTATTGCCATCAAGTTCTGCTCGCGGTTGCCGGTACGGCCACCTGGTCAGACCAGAACTCATAGTATGGTGGTATGGTAACAACGGTGCCGGTAGCGATACCGGCGCCATTGTTGCCTTACCACCATACTCGTAATGAGGCCCAGTACCTTTGGAGAAAATAAATGTTTTGGAGTGGATGCCTTCATGATGCAACAGCTCAGGCCCCAGTCTCTAGATTCTTTGTCTGGAGATGATAGAACTGGATACTGGATGGGAACTTGCAGCAGCAGTCATCAGAGGAGGCTTCCAGAAAAGGTTTCTTCATGGATTCTTGTGGCTCTGTGGATTTGGCGCCTTTTTAAAGCAGCTAAATGAAGAACAAATATCGCTGATCGGATTCTCAATACTCCCTCGGTCCTGCACTCTGGTGAGGGGACTTGAGGGATTTCAATGATTTCTCTGGAGAACCCGGAGGGGCCACCATTGTTTTGGATGGATGTTTTGGATGGATGTAGACTTCAAAAGACCATGCACCGCACAATGGCTTGAGATCCCCAGGTATTTTGATATTGTGGCATGGCTCAAAATGCAGGTCTACTTGAGTCTAGTAGATTTAACTTGGCTCTGGGTAGGAATCATCGCGTTCGGAACCCAGAGGTTGATTGGAAGGAAGGGTTGCATCAGGCTCTGGTACACAGCATGCTCAACGGTCGCTGGAAATCAAAACAGATGTCTTTTCTTCAGCTTCCTCTTTGGTTTCAGCTCCAGTGGTTGACTTGTCAGCAGCTTCCAGGTATGAAGTATTGGGTTTTGCCCACTTTGAGAGTCCGCAGCAATCTCTTTTAGCTCACTGTGCCTTTCACAGCTCCACCACACTGATGAGGCTCAACAAGGCAGAAACACATGTCTGGGGTTGCTGTTGGTACTCTTGTTCAAAGGAGGTTCCCCAGGCATTTCGGTGCTGGACTGCCCTTTTGGGCGGAACAAAGACTGATATGCAAATGGATATTCCTCCATTGTGAAATGTACAGTGAGTTAAAAGTGATGGCTGCAGACTCTCAAAGTGGGGAAAAAACACAGAACAGGTTATCAGAGCCATGCTCTTTCTAGAGAGAGGTGCCTGCTATCTTTTATGTAACCTTCCTTGACCTCATGCCTTTTGGCTGCCCTTCGCCCATCATTCCATCTCTTCATTTGTTGTTAACTTTTCTTATTCTCCACACCATGTCCTCCATGTTCACAATATCATCTTCCCTTACTTTTGACAGCCAAGGCGGAACAACATGGATGCAGCTCTCCTTCCCCTCAATATGTGGAACGGTGACACTGTGGTGATCTCATTGGGGGTTAGGCAATGGGTGGCTATGGGCACCTTGAATGTTTTGAATGGGTCCATGCCTGAGGCCGTTGCTAGTTGCATGGCTCCCTTGATAAACCTGTTTGTACTTTCAACAATCCTATTGGCCAGTGGGTGATAAATGGATGCTTTAATGTGGATAATGTTGTTACTTTATTTTTCCATCTCATGGGAGACCAATTGGACTCCATTGTCAATGACTATTTCCTTGGGCAAACCTTCCCTTTGAAATATCCCCATGAGGACATCAATAACTGTAGTCGTGGTAATGTTCGGTACAAATTCGGCTTCCACCCATTTCTACAGGTATTCGACTATAAGTACCCCATACCAGTGGCCAGCAGCATTGCTTCCAAAGGGCCAATAAAGTCCAAACCTAGTTTGTGCCACACTCCTTGTGGTATTTCCATGGGTATTAATGGTGCCTGCCTTTTATTTAACCTCTTGTCACTGTGCAAGTACTCAAGGCATCTCTCCATCGGGGCTCGTATGTCCAGATCTATGGCGGGCCGCCAGTAAGCTTCTCTCATGCTGTGTCTCATCATGGTGCCCCTAGATGTCCCGAATGGTCCCTGCTCAATATTATTTTACTCATGCCTAGGGGTGGGATAATTTTGTTGCCCTTAACCGGTAGGCCTTCAGCTTCAAAGATTTATTTTGCCACTTTCCAATATGGCCACAAACCTTCTGGACCCGACCTTTCATCTGGCCATCCTTTCCTGACCCATTCGGTGAGTCAACATCGTGGGGTCTTTGACTGACTCCTCTTACCACTGTTTCTCACTCATTTCTAAGATCTCACTCTTGAGATCTTCAATCGACGCCACCACGCACTCATTCTTAAGACAATTGGTAGCCTCCTCTCTGTTTTCGAGTAGTCTTGACGAACAGTCTGCTTGGGCATTTTCTTCACAAAGCAATGTGTGCAATCTCATAAGTATACTCATGTAATTTTGCTGCAATGCGTGCCAGACATGGCGTGGATGTTTTCTTTCCTCCGGGGCTCAACAGTTGGATTAACGGTTTGTGATCCATGACAAACTAGAATTTTGTGCCCCATACGTATGATATGAAGTATTCAACTGCCCATGCACACACCAACATTTCTTTTTCCACCGTTAAGTAGTTCTTCTCTGCGTTGGACAATGCCTTGTATGTAAATGCTACACTGTGTTCGGTATCTCTCTTCCTTTGGGTTAACACAGCCCCTAGGCCATATGCACTGGCATCTATGGTTATGACGGTCTTCCATGCCAGATTACAAGGTTGCAGGCATGGAGCTCTCACAATGTTTCCCTTTATCTCTTCAAAAGCAGACCTCTGGTCCTGTGTGCAGTCAAACTCTGCTCCCTTCTTTAACAACTCTCTTAACGGTGCTGTGGTCTTAGAGAAAATGGGAACACAATTTGCATAGTATTCAGCGAGACCAAGAATGATCATAGCGCCTCTTTGTTTTGTTGTGCGGGGGCCTTTATTATTGCACAGAGAAGGTCCTTCTTGAGGCTAATTTCCTCGTTTGAGATCTTATATCCCAAATAATCCACTTCTGTGGCCATGAGCACACACTTGTTCTATCTTAGTCTCACTCCTGCCTCCTAAAACTTGTTGAGGACCTTCCTTAGCACCACATTGTGGGTCTGGCCATCTTCAGCGTAAAATGAGGATATTGTTCTGGAAGTATGAGACATTCCCTATGTTGCATAACAGTGAGACCATCATACGCTGAAATGCAGATGCAGTGGATGACAATCCATAAAGCATTCTTGTGAACTGATATGTGCCAAATGGAGTGATGAACGTAGTTAAGGGACTTGACTCCTTGTGTAAATAAATTTGGTGAAAGCTGTCTCTCGTGTCCGATTTGCAGAACAATTTTCCCTCCTTCATCATAAGTATCATCTCATTAATACTGGGGAGTGGGCAGCTATCATGATGACTACTAAGTTCAGACTACATAGATTTATGCATACCCTCAGGTCGTTCAACATCTGTTTTTCTATCAACACCAATGGGCTCAACCATTCAGACGACTCCACTTACTCTATTATGCCTTCCTTCACCATATTCTTGTGCTGTGTTTTCAGCTTCTTTCTCGCTGTCGTTGGCACTGGTCGCCCTTCATGCTTGACTGGAATGAGTTCTGCTTCACCCTGATCTTGTGGACATAATTCTTGACTCTACCGGGTTCGTCGGAGAACAACTTTGGGAAATCCTCTTTGGATACTGGCGCTCCACCTGCACTCACTGACAGCACTTGATCCTGTTTGCTGGGGTCCAGTTTGATTTCTAGTTTTGCCTGGTTGCCCCAACCCAGTAATGCTGAACCTTCTTATGTGAAGTAAACTCTAGCCTTTGTTGTCCTTCCTTTGAATTTGATGGTACCATTAATGTACCCAAGAGACTCACAGAGGCCCCAGCAACCACACTGGGCTTGTGTTTGGTACTGAACACTTCCACTTTGTCTCTTCCCACCATGACTTTATAGGTGCGTATTGGTATTATAGTTAGGTCCAACCGAGAGTCAGCCATCACTCTCGATTGGTTACCATCAACCTTAATGACACAGTGTATCTTTTCTCTTATGGCCATTGAACTGTTAACCATTATGATAGTCAGTCTACCGTCCTCTTTTAATGACACATAGCCATAGTTTCTGATTCTGCCCTGACCAACACCACTTTCCTGCTGCAACACTTATATGCGACAGTGATTTTTCTGATTCTCCTGCAATTTGCACATTCTTTGTTTCTGGCGAGACACTCCCTGTCATTGTCTAGGTGCCAGGAACTGGTGCACCTGTGGCATTTCAGGGGTTCTTCCCCCACTCCTTTCTGGTCTCTTGCTTCTAAATGTGGTTTATAATTTCTTCCTCTTTACTGAACAGCATTAACGTCTGCACCCGTTGGATTCCCAGCCCATTCCTTGTGCCTGCACGTGCTCTCTTCCACCGGCCTAGCGATTTGAATGGTCTTGTCCAGTTGCAATTGTTTCTCACGGATGAGCTTGTCCTGGACCATACTGCTATTCGTGTGTACGGTGAGCATGTCACAAATCAAACTCTTGGCATTGTCTCCACATCCACACAATGCAGCTAACTCCCACATATTCATAACATAAACATCCACCAGTTCTGTAGGCTCTTGCTTCCGGCTATAGAACTTGATTCTATGCAGCACAGTGTTTTCTTTATTGGAAAACCGCTTGACTATTCTCCTCACCGCCTCCTTGTACAAGTCATCTGTCCCCCCTTCCCTCGCCTCAGGCGTTAGACTGGCAAACATTTCTTGACCTTCCACCCAAAGGTATTGAGCAGCATGGCACTCTTCCTTCTGGCAGCATAGTCTGCACCTCCAGCTGCATCCACGTGAGTAAGAAATAGGGGCTCCCAATGAGAATGTGGTATCACAGGCCTATCTGGATTCTGCAGGAACACTGGGGGTAGTGTTGTGCATTGCCTCATGCTTGTCTAGAGTCCATCTCTATTTCCTTGTCCCCATTTATATTGTGCAATAAAACCACTCACATGTAGGTTAACAAAGAGGATGCTTTATTTTGCATCTTATGACATCAGCTTATGTAAAGGCAGCAGTTGCTTCACTGCTGATATGCCCATGGTCTGCTGCGGATGTATGTGCTGTTAGCTAAAAGTATGGAGACTTCATTAGATTTCTCCTTTGGATGAGTGCTGGGAGGCATCCATCTGATGCACTGCCCGTGCTTTGAATGAGTCTTAGTGAGCACTCCCAACTCCCTGCTCTCGCGCAGCCTGCCTCTCGCGAGAGTACGGGGGTCCCGTATCTCGCATGCACACATCTCTACACACTGTTAAACATCTTCTACATCTGATGCTCAGCTGCCAACATTATTCTGTTTCAAACCAATGAAGCAGTTGCGGTAAACATACATGACCATGTATACAACTCAGAAAATGATTTATCCCTCACTGTGACGCACATATGTGCAATGGGATTCTGTGGAGCTGTCCTCCCAACACTCTAGAAGTAATGCAAGAGTGCTTATGAAATACAAATGTGTATAGCACATGCTGTGTGAGACAAAGAGAATTATTCACACTTTGTTGTCCCCTCATACGCTATAGTAATGTCTAACACCAATTCCACACTCCAAGAGTGGTCCAGATGAGACTAAGCACATCCGTAGTTGTTGGACATTTATGAAAGATAGCTGTGCTGTTGGTTGGTTTAGATTGTGTATTATTCAGAGCTAAAGAAGTTGCCAAGAAGGGGGTGTTTGTTGGAATCACCTCCGCGTTGCCCGTAAGCCCCCAAATCCCCATACAGACTCAGGCAACAGACATCCGTTGGGTTCGGGCTCCCCGGTCACATTGTTGCAGCTGGGCACACCCCGTTTATTTATATGGCACTCAGCGGAGTGCAACGTCACTCCGCCACGTGCTGCTTCTCTTAAAGGGACAGCACCATACTCCTCCTTTTTCATGATGACAACTCCCACCTTGTGAGAAGCACCAGTCTAAGATCCTGACCGCAGATCAGCAGCCTGTAGAGATGTCAGGGTAAGCGGCAGCAAGGATGCCAAAATGGGGCCATAGTCCAGCAGGATGGTCAAAAAATTGAGCCAGGGAGGCCTGGGACAGATGCAGGAGAACAACAGGCCTTCCCAGTGCCTCACCTTCACTCGGTTGAAAATTGCCCAAAAATGTAAAAATATGCAGAATTCCACATCAATCTGGGCAGATATAGCTGTTTGCTACTCATATCGCCAAAAATTAGGCTTGGATGGTCCTCGTGGTTGTCACCGGAGCTCCACGAACATCTCAGGCCTAGTAATCAAAATGGCTGCCGCCGCGTGGTGAGCACCCAGACCATTGCATAGAACAAGCGACATCCGTTGCTCGTACAAAATCAAAAATTCCATAGATGATTACCGCCTGGCCCGGGCCGACATCCGGACTCGTCGCCACAGTTGGAGGTGTATCCTAATCACTTCCGTGATGCCCGTGAGCCCCACACCCCCTTACAGACTCAGGCAGCAGACATCTTTTGGGTTCGGGCTCCCCGGTTGCACTGTCACGGCCGGGCATGCCCCGTTTATTTATACGGCATGCAGCAGAGTGCAACGTCACTCTGCCACGTGCTACTTCCCTTAATGGGACAGCTCCACAATGTTCATTGTTTAGGTTTGCATACCTGCAGCATTTTTTTGTTTCCTGAGTGGTGTAAAATATTAACAGCAGGCAACAGCCAAATGAATGGGTTTGAAGAACAATTCTTCCTTGCTTCAATGAAATTGTTCTCAATACTTTTACTAACCTAGAATGCAGAAGATGTTTGAGGCAAGTCAAACATTTCCTGGAGTGCAAATTTTACAGAGCACCCCAGGGCTTATAAAGCTCCCACCTTTAGTTTAAAAATGTAAAATAAATGGTTCCCTAGCTGAGCCTCAATGAACGCAACCTGTGCTACTGTTACTCACTCTGCCATGCCCACACACTTCTGACTGGTGTTTGTTGGTGCTGTGATGTCATGCCGCCCAGTGTGCTGGTTGTTGGTGGACATGATGTACAGAATGCATAAAAGGGGACCACCCTTCTGTGGTGGTACCAGTTACACAAAGACACTGAGATTCTGAGTTGTTTGTGTCAGATGTTCTCTGTACTCGCGTCTGAGAGAGGACATCACATTGGCGATGGACCATCACCCGACAGCCATATTCATGCTCTACTCTCCTGTGCAGGCATCTGCCACAGCTGCCGAAACACGCATTGTGGTTTTGTGCTGTACGTACTGCTATATCTGCCTCACATACTGCATGCGTGTTGACGTGAAGTACAACAAAGGGGCCGCCCTGCCGGAAGGCAGGTAGTTCGGAGTGCAATACCAAACTGGTGTGACGCATGTTATGTTGGTCCCACGCCATGCTCTAGAAGGCCCATAATGCAGCCTCCCCATCGCTCTCTCTCCCCGCCAGCAGCACATGCAGGAGAGATATAACACGTACCCGGTGCGTAGGTGCCTGTTGTTCCACCTATGGCAGGAGAGAGCTGTATTTACGAGCGCTGGAGGGATATTAACATCCATCCCACGCCTGCCAGAACAACCCAATAATGCAGCACCCAGGTATCTGATGGAAAAAATAAAGAGAAAAATTTCTAATAGACCGACAAGAACTGTCAATTCAAACTGTCTGTTAATACCCAGATTTAAACTTGCCAAAATTGGCGGCATTAGCTTCCCAGTGACAGCGGCCAAACTATGGAATGCATTGCCACACAACTTGAGAGCTGACCAACCGTTCCTACACTTCAGAAGAAATTTCATTAAACATATCAATTCTAATAACCTGTAGACACAACATTAGCCCACTGGGGGTGTATATATATGTATATATGTATTTTTAGAAGTCTATAAACTAATGCCTAACTTGAATACAGCATGCTTACCTTGCATCTTGTATATTAATTACCTGCAATCACCTGCCTATACTCGCACTTGCAAGTATATATACCGTACATCCCTGTACCATTGTAAATGTATGCACTACTGTAAATTTGATGGATCCTTGTAAAGTTTGTAACATTGTAATTTCGAGATTCCTGTAACTTTGTAAGCCTTGCATATTTGTCTTTGCTGCGCCCGGTTACCTCTGGGTCTGGCACGCATTATAAGTCAATAAACAAACAAACAAACAAACAAACCCAGTCTTCGGTGCAGTGGATGAAAGCATCCAGCCACAATATTAGCAGGTCAGTGCACTGATACACCTCATGGTGTTGGTCCTGCAACCCATAGGATTTGGGTGCTAGTGAAGTGACCTGAAAAACAATATAACAGTCAATCAAAAGATAAAGACAGACGTCCGTCCTGTCGCACTTGTTCTGATCCCATCCCTACAATACTGCTAGCCATCTCACAACAAATAAGCCATATACGCACATGTGCTCAAAACATGGAAGGTGCTGTGATGCAAACGGAGTCACCTTCCACACGGAGCCAGGAACCAGAAGGTAAGTTTACATGTATGTTTATTCTCTGTAGTTATACAGTAGAGAAAACTCTGGTACATCCACCCAGCCCAGCTCATTAGTTCCAACTCCCGTGGAACCCAGAACTACAAACATCCACCAACACTCCACGTTCTCTGGCAGTGGCATCACAACCCTCATAACAACACATAGCCCATCATCAGGCCCAAGCATATGTTATGACACATCTCCCTCCTTACCACTGTCACAACCATACAGCCCATAATCAGGCCCAAACCCAGACTATGACACATCTCCCTCCTTTCCACTGTCACGAACATTGCAATCCAGGACCTCTTAAACAAGCCACAAGCAACCCACTCAGCACGATAGGCCCCATAACCAAGCTGCAAGCAAGATGACGACACACATGGCCCACTTTACCCCAGCTAACACAGCATAAGGTAGAGCACAACAACCTGATAGCAATACTGCGCATCAACACACAATGATGGAAAAACACCCAATCGTCATAAGAAAAATACATGGCTCATGGCTCAGAGACAACTACCACTGAAACCAAATGCCACGCCACCAAAATCTCACAAAGCTCTGATACAGAAATCACAATATAAACTAGAATAAAACCACAGACCATTGCCACAGCCTGAACGCCCACACCAGCTAGAAAACCCGCTGATGAACAACCGAACATAAATGGAAGAAACAATATAAACAGATCCTTCCCCGGTGGAGACTCCACACAACACAACAAATAAACCCATTCACTCTTCAACCCCACACAGACATGTGGCCACCATTACTCAATTACCCACAAACTCACAAAACACAGTCTCCCTGCCTACCACCAGACATCAACACACTATCACCACAAACTACCTAGACAGCACCTAACTGCCCCTTAACCTAGACAGCACCTCACTGCCCCTTAACCACAAAATAGACAGCACCTCACTGTCCCAAAATCCACTAGAAAACAAAACATGTTGCCCCGAACATACATCTACAGTAGAAGCATCCTACCCGAACCAACAGCAGCATCTACATCTTACTGCACCCTGCATCTACTGCACCCCGCCAAAATTCTAGCACAAAACCCTAAGCCCACCCGGCCACTCAGGATATCACCAGGGGACACACCCCTACAAACAAACAAAACACCACAGAACAATACATAAAACCCCAACAGTAACCAACAACCCCAGAACCAACAATTTCAAAAGAAATTGAACACGACATAGAGTACATGGCGCCAAAGTCCCTGCGCCAACCCCAATCCCACATGTCCATGAAATGCAAAGCAAGTAAAAATGAAATGGCGCTAAAATCCCTGCACCATCCCCGCACCCAAATGCCCAATGAACCCATCCTGCAAACAAAACATTGTGAAAAGCACTACAATTGCCCATGGACCCCACACCCACGAGTCCAGGCAGAAAACCCAATAGGATTGTCCTAAACAGCAGGCCACCAACATGAACACAACAGCAATACATAAAACTTAACAGGCCTTAAACTACTAACATTGACACAGGACCCAACCCCATGACACACGCTATCCCGAGGCCACTACATAAACACAACTGCCATAACAGGCCTCCCCCAACACCTACCGCTTCAAGACCTCTGGCCTTGACAGATCCTCCATAACGTGTGAGCCCCACAGGTCAGGATCCAGCTCCCGCAACCATCCTGCCACACCGCGGCACTTGTCGCAACATCTTTGCTGATGCCAAACTCTCCTGGTGCACATGTAGCCAATGTCTTCCATTCTAATAGCGCCTTTGCACTTTTCCTCTGCCCAGGAAAACGTTCCGTTCCTAGTAATGCGCACTCCACGACTATGTTGAGAATCATCTCTGCCACCTCCCCCAGCACTTGCTATGGGCCCCGCTACCGTAGCATATGCCCCATGTAGCCCCAAATCCGCTCTGTTTACATATGTTTTCCACTCCCATTCTAATACACGCAACTGCGCGTATTCTGGGCCAACGCTGCATTCCAAAAGAACGTTGCGTTCCAGCGGGGCACGCTGGAACGCCAGCCCCACATCCCGGGACATCATCAATCCACTTGCCAGCACCGATCAGACAACACAGCCATCCGGCAAAACTCCAGCTGCTGCAGTCATGCCCCAGTCCATCTGTAGCTGAGCCTCCCAGCCCCCAGGCCGCTCTGTGCCATCCACACACGCTTGTGGACAGCCACGGAAACGCACCTAGTAGTCCAAAAGGCCCTGCAATAATCACTATGGAAGGACGTGGACCCGCTGCATACCCCGCTCCAGCTCGCAGTAATCTTCTCCAAGACATTAGACGCCACTGGTGCAGTGCAGTTACCTCCGAACACGGCACCCTGGCGGTCACCCCGTACGTCAAAACGCAGTCAACTTGAATGGCCAAAACTCTGACAGCTCCTCAAGAGCAGATGCTGGCCCGGAACACAGACCACACCAGATGACTTGACGTGCCCGGACTGGACACGCAGCCCCAGAGCCTGACAGTGAGCCGCCTCAGCCCACTGCACGTCGTCCGCCTGACAGCCAAACATAACGGCACCCCAATACCTAGTGCTCCGACTAGATCATCAGGGCCCTCATCCTGGACCTTGACCTTGGACCTCCGCCACTCCTGCACCGCCCGGACTACAGGATCCGCACATGCTAATTCCCTCTAGCCAATGCAGGGCTGGAGACCGCTGGATGGATATCTTCCAAGAAGGCAGTGCTCCACTACGCTGCTCCTTCCCTGCA
Source organism: Ambystoma mexicanum (assembly GCF_040938575.1). NCBI lineage: Eukaryota > Metazoa > Chordata > Amphibia > Caudata > Ambystomatidae > Ambystoma > Ambystoma mexicanum. Next base: position 955,550,941 of record NC_090924.1, on the reverse strand, counting down.
GGATCCCATCCTCGTCGCCAGTGATGTTTATATGTATGGTTATTCTTTGTAGTTATACAGTAGAGAAAACACTGAGACATCTACCCAGCCCAGCTCATTAGGTCCAACTGACTCCCGTGGAACCCAGCACTACAAACATCCACCAACACTCCACATTCTCTGGCAGTGACATCACAACCCTCATAACAACACATAGCCCATAATCAGGCCCAAGCATAGATTATGACATGCTGCCATTGCCGAAGAGGAGGATTTAGCTTCCTCACCAACCTCTCTGTGGCTTCAGGAATGGTCGATGAGCCTTAGAGAACCCAGAGTTCTCAGAGAACACGAAAGGATGTCACAGCCATTCCACAGCTGCCCAGTTTATAAATTCAACTTGGCATGCCTGTCTGCCACACTGGATCATTGTGCATTGGGCATTGTGGAAAGAAAGGAAGTTGGAAAGACTTTTTTACAGCTCTAGGGGTGGATGACGATGACCACAGGAAGTGAGGTCCACAAACTGCATAAGACGCTCCCAAGATGGGCAACTCCCTGACAAACTACATCACCCCCATGGTAAACATCAACTATGAGAGATTTCAGCTCTGTCTGGCAAGTCAAGGTCCAATTGAGTCCCTTGATGCCCTCTATACCAGACTCAGTCACATGACAGCAACCTCTGCATTCCCATGTCATCAGATTATCCGGAAATGTTTTTCTTCACAGCTGCACAAACAAATATGGAAGGAGCCTGGATCGATGCTACCTAGGATAAAACTACTGAGGAGGGGACATGAACTGGCCATGTCACATGTCACCCATATGGAAGAGGCAATGATCAGGCTTAAAATGCAGGAGGTGCATGTCATAACAATATGCCTGCAGAGAGGTATGAGAATTAGGTTGCAAGTGAGGGAGCATTCAATGCAACATCAATGACCGGAACAAACCAGACCCTGTGTAAGTTCTGTGATGGAATATTGCCCCATCCACAAGACTGTCCGGCAGCAGGCAGACAATGCAACTGCTGCAGAGAGCTCAGTCATTTTGCAAATGTATACAGAGCCCTGTGGCTCCCTCAGCCATTCCAGAATCTAAAGACGCAGAAGAGGATGCTCCGCCCAAGTGGTGGTGGTCAGCAAAGAAACTCCAGAAGAAGGTGTTGATGTTGATGGATGCAGTGGATGTGTTCTTTATATCAGCGATTTGTCATGGCTACCAAGTAAAAGGGTGCTAACCACATTGTGAGGTAAACATCCCGCCTGTACAAGTCCAAGGACTGAGTGATACAGGGGCTTCTGTCAATGTGATGGCATTGGTTCAATTTTACAAATTGTAGCCCATCCCCCATCTAGCAAAAACAAAGATATGAATTTGCACCTTTGGTGGGAAGCACACGTTGCTTCCTGAAGGTGCCTTCCACATGCATGTGGAACATGATCGGGTAACAATGCCAGTGACTTTTATGTCACTGCAGAGGCCACAGATATGGCTGAAGATCTGCAATTGGTGATTTTTTTCTTTCAATGTCTATCAGAAGTACATTGCTGGATTAAAATCTGAATGTAAGGTTTGGTTTCAAGGCAAAGGCTGTTTGAGAAAACAAGAGGTCAGGCTACAAATAAATCCAATTATACAAGTGGTGGCCCTGAGGCATCAATGTATTTCATTCCACCTCTAAAAGAAAGTTAAGGAGGAATTGACCGGACTTGAAGGAGTGGTCATTATTGAAAGGGTTAGCAGTCCCACCCCTGGGGTTTCCCCAATAGTGGTGCCCCCAAGCCGAAGCAACCTGGAGATGTCTGAATATATGTAGACATGCGGATCCCAAACAGGGCAATCCAAAGAGGAAGACATCCTAGCTTGACACTAGAGGTCTCCAAGGGATGGCTGTTTTCTCAACCATTGACCTCTGATCAGGAGTCCACTAGGTCCAACTGCATCCAGATTAACACCTGATCACGACATTCTCCACTCAAGTGGGCCTTTTCAGATATAAGGGGATCAGGTTTAGAGTATCACCCATGGCAGAGGATTTCCAACAAATGATCAGGGGTCTTCTTGTAGGTCTGCAGGGGGTCATCAATGTCAGTGATGATATATTGATTTATTCCAAGACAGAAAATTAACACTCTGCTAGAATCACCACAGAGTTTGAGCTGTAGGACAACATGGACTCAGATTACATGAAAGTAAATATTGGTTCCTGCAGCGAAAACTCAGCTTCTTTGGCTTTTTATTCCAGGGCACAGGAGTGTCTGCTGATCCGCAGAAGATTAAAGCTATTAGGAACTTTGTGTCACCAAAGTGATAAACTTCCCAGGCATGATCAAAATCTGTAGATGGTTCGTCCCAAATTTGGCACCCATGTCTGAACCGCTGAGAAATCTAATAAAGACAGCTAATGAATGGGATTGAAATTAGGGTACTCAGAAGGCTTTTGACTATGCCAAATTGGCCCTGACTGAAGGAATTAGAATGGTGTTCTTCGATCCTATGAGGCTAACAGAAATCATGGTCTATGCCACCCCATTGGCCTAGTTGTGGTGTTGGTGCAAATCATTTCTGGGTGTTCTATAGCACACCATAAAGCACTTGTAGCTGATTTAGCACAATATTGAAATACTGGTGAATGAGAGATGCGAAAGAGAGAAAACATAGGAATCCAAGGTTCATTCTCTAAAGATCCATTTGCTTCGTTGCAGGAGATCTGTTCTAGAGACTACTATTTGGCTATGGTCTTGGGTGAACTGGGTTTGAATCTTAACTCCTACACTCCACAACATCATATAAACTGTAATAGGGGATTCTTAAAAAATTCCAAATGGTTCCATAAAGTAGCGATCATGGACACTAGCAAACTCTGGTGACACTTGATGTACCCTTTTCCCAGATACAATATCCTGCTTACCAGTGGGAAACCTGTTTCACATTTCTTTCTTTTTCCCTGTTGTCGAGGACCTCCCGAGGCCATTTTCTCTAGATTGGGGAATATCATTATAACACTCAGTACACTTTGTGCAATCATGTACATAATCATCCTCTACTACTGGTTGTGCTATAAATGTTGCTGGATTCACTATCTTACATCTGTCAATTTTAATTGCGGAATTGGAAATAATCACCTGGTACCAAGATGCTGTCTGTGTGGTCAATGAACTATTGGGCTTCTCTAAATTGCAAATAATGCATGCTCAAAAAATAACATTATTGAGCACCCACCGTTATACTTGAAGTTTTTTCAATTGCAAATGCAGCTGTAGCTACAGATTGCCCACATGGATAATGTGCCTCATTCCGAGTTTGGCAGTCTGGAAAAAAGGGTGGCGGTAGCAACTTACTGGCACTCTTTCCAGACTGGAAAACTACAACTCTGCCTGCCAGGGCCGTTGCGCCCAGCAGGACTGACCTGCTGGATGCAACAGACCTGGAAAGCAGAGTTGGCACAAAAGCACCAGCAGCGTTAGCAACAGTGCCAGTGCTTCCGAGTCCTCATTCCATTGAAGTCCCATGGAACTCCACGGGAATGGGAACTAACATGTTCCTGCGCCTGACTTCTCGATCCACCAGGACTTGTAATGTGGCGGTGGCACTGGGAATTAAGGCACCGGAAATTGTGTTATGGGGCTGGCGGAAACACGCTTACCGCCAGCCTTGTAATGAGGCCCACTGTCACTTTACTACTGGATCTAGAATCCGAGGGGTGGAGACAGGATCCTGGGCAACGCAGATGCCATTATTACAGAAGGAGAGCGGGGACACACACTACATACCATGACAGACAATGGACCGGAACAACATAACATGCATGTATGTATGCAATGATAGTGCACTACTGTAAAAGGAAGCAAGAGAGAAAGAGGCAGGCAGCAGAAAATGCTACAAAGGCAGAAAATAAACTGGTGCAAAAGAAATAGGCACAATACCCAATGGAAGGGGCAGTGCTTGTACCCGATGCTGCTGCCTTAGCACCCACCCAATAGGGAGAGTTTCCATGGGGAACATGCTCCCACCAGTGGAAAATGTACAACCGCTGTATACTCTGAAATGTGGAAGTCCGCATCAGGGAAATTATACCAGGAGGGTTCTTTCCAATGGGGATAGGATACCCACAGGGATCAAGAGGAGGAGGATACGGTAGAAATAGGCTATGGGCGATTGGACCGTGCTTTATATCTGGGAATATGGGCTATTTTGCATGTCCTTGGCCGTTCAGACAGCAAGCTCAGGCACAGGCAATATAAATGGCACAGCAGCAAGGATTCATTGCGGTGCAGCTGCAGTTTCAGCAAGCACAGACTCACCCAATGCAATTGCTGGAGGGGCACCTGCCCCTCCTCAGGGGTTGCAACAGGCACAAGGTTGCCTGATTGGTTGAGGGGTGGCACTCCCAAGTAAAATGCAAACACCAGAACCAGCTGAGGGAAGTGCAGCATTGTTAGGCAGAACGTTGTACCACACTACACTGGGGTCAGCATGTATGGAGGGAATCCTTTCCCATTCCCACAGAGCAACCAAAAACAATAGTGGGCCTGCAGGGAGTCTGAGTGTGCCCTATGCTATCAGTAGCAGATGGCCCCAAAGAGGAACCCGAGGTAGCAGTGAATATAGCACCAAGAGAGTTCTCACTCCGCATAGACAGGGAGCTACAAAAGGAAGGGGGGATTCCTACTATAGAACAAAGTAAGGAACACTCAGGCTCTCTGGGGCGGTAGTGACAGTTCCAGTAACAAACGGTTTAACACTAACCACAGGGACTCAGCACATTAAAGCACCCCTATTGTATTTCAAAGACACGCCCATCAACATCCTAGGAAGGGACTTATTGAGCAAACTAAATGCCACAATAGCATTCACCGAAAAAGGGATGGTGTGCTCGATGCCAGGTGTTTATTTTACACAAGTTGCTGTGTTCCGCTTAGCAGCACACTCCCAAATCATTATATAAGACCAACCCATGTACCCTAGCATGTTTCTGCATGGGGTCGAGAAATTGCTGGGATGGATCCTGGGTATACAAGGGAAGGCGTTTCAGTTGCCGTCATAGTTTCTATTCCAACTGCAGTGTCAGAGGGAAGATGCAAAAGGTACCACAATAGCGCTAAAGCTTGAAGCGGTAGTGATTCGCAAAGAAATGGTGATCCGATGCGTAATGGATAATGACAAAATGGAATTTCGCACAATGTTATGCATTGACTCAATACTGCCAGTCACAGCAGTAACGGATGAACAATTGTTGTCCAATGGGGAGGAAAAGGGGGAGATGGTGTTCCAGCTACAGATACCTTTCCCACTAAGAGTAGTGTAAAAACTGGTGCCACTACTCACACAGTTGGTAAAGAGGGGGAGCAGGCACACAGACGAAGACATGAAAAAAGTTCCAGAAAGACAATGGACAAAAGGACCCCATGATGTAGGAATGTTAAAGGGAGTGGGGGCAGTAAAAATAAAGTTGAAGGAAGGACCGCTGCTTCACTGAGCAAAACAATACCCATTGTCCTGAGAAGAAGATGAGGGGACATACTCAAGACTACATGTGTTGTAGCAGCAGGGCATAATCCAGATATCCACATCACTGTGCAACACAGCAATATACCCGATAAATTAATCAAAAGGCGGCTCCTGAATATTCATACAAGATTTGTGCCCTCTTAATGACGGGGTTGAAGCAGAATTTCCCTTCATACCGAACGCCACCACAATAATGTGCAATATTACAACAAGGGCAAAATACTTCACGGTCATTGACCTGAAGAATGCTTTCTTTTCCCTCCCTCTACACCACGATTCTAGATATTTTACAGCATTTATGAATCAGGTATCCCAATTTCAATACTCTAGGCTATTGCAAATCACTTAGTATCTTCAATAGCGTGATACAGGTGGATCTCAGTAACCCACAAATGTCAAGCATGGTCATACAAAATGTTGATGATTTATTAGTGTGCAGTGCGACCATGGACTCAGTACATCTCTTGACGTTACTTGCCGACAAGGGGTATAAGGTGGGGAAAGAGAAACTGCAGTACTGCCAGGAGGAAGTTGTATACCTGGGGCAAATTATATCAATAGAGGGACACAGGATAACACAGAAGAAGGTAGAAGCAATTTGCATGACTGCACATCCATGCACAGTGAAGGGGATGCAGAAATTCCAGGGGCAGTGCAATTATTGCAGGGCATGGGTTTTTGACTTCTCTTCCTTTGCAAAGCCCATACTGCAGGCTCTTAAAGAATCCCCAAAGAGTAAAAGGGAGATAAAGTGGACATACAAAATTAATGAGAATTTCACAGAACTAAAAGAAGCATTTATTTATTTTATTTACTGGGTTATATTGCGCCTATACACAATGTGTTTCAAGGCCCAACAAGACAAGAGGGTGGGTGAACAGGGAGGACAAATCAAAAATGATTCTACTAGGCCTTGTGAGATAGAGAACATGCACATGCCATAACAGAAGTGCAGGGGAAATGGGAGAGTGGGAAGTGCCTGGCAGGGCGGAAGAGCCCGTGAGAAAAAGCAAATGCAAGGGGAGGCCAGTTAGACAGAGCGAGGGAAAAGCAGAGAGTGCAGGGAAGGAAGGTCTGCAAGCTAAGTGTGAGGTAAAGGCTGCAAGGGTGCAGGCCCAACCAAGCTTCTGCAGGGGAGGGGCCCAGAAGGGCAAGTGCAGGCTGAGGAGGGGTTGCTGGGGGGAGACCATGCACAGAGGTAGACTGGAATGGAAGGGCCTGGTGCCTGAAGACTCTGAAGAAACCAGGCAGCCAATCAAGATGCAGACAGGGACATTAGCAGGGGAGAGAGAGAGAAAGAAGAGAAAAATAAGGTCTTGAGATGTTTCTGGAACTTAAGGCGATCCGGTACAAGTCTGAGAGGGGCAGGGAGGCCATTCCAGACAGAGACACCTGCAGAGGAGAGAGATCTACCCCCCATTCTCTGCTTGGAAAAGCGTCTGATCTGCAGAGAGTTCGAGCCAGATTACCAAAAGGGCTCTATATACAGGGAGAGAAAGTTGGATGTAGAGGGGTCCCAGGCCCCAGAAAGCCTTGTGGATGATGCACAGGGTCTTGAACTTGATCCTGAAAGCAACTGGGAGCCAGTGGAGAGATTCTAGGGCTGGGGAAATGTGCTCCCTGGGCTTCAGGCTAAGGATAAGTCTGCAGTTCTATTCTGGATTAGTTGAAGGGGGCGATGGGAGGAGTAGGCAGATTAAGGAAGATACTGTTTTAGTAGTCCAGCCTAAAGAGGACCCGAGCTCTGGAGACATTGAGTTTCTGAGGGAAGGTGAGGAAAGGTAGAAGACCTCGGAGGAGGTGCAGCTGTAAGTGGGCCTTCTTGGCAAGATCCGTGATGTGAGTAGAGAAGGAAAGAGAGGAGTTGAAGATGACACCAATTTTTTTTGTCTCACACGAAGTTGAGGGGAGGGGACACATGGAGGGCGGCTATAGTGTGGGAGGTAAAGAGGGAACAGGGGTCCCAATGACAAGGATCGCTGTCTTACTAGCATTAAGAGAGATATTGTTAGCAGAGCACCTTTCCTGTATAACAGACAGGCAGTCAGGAATGAGAGAGGGAGAGGGGGAATAGGAGGAGCGAATCTTGAAGGAGAGCTGCGTGTCATCTGCATAACACTGGAAGTTAGGCGAGAAGGTGGAGATCAAGTAGGCTTGAGGAGAACAGCCAAGGCAATGATAGAGCCCTGAGGAACTCTGCAGGTGGAGAGTGAGATGGTAGAGAGGAAATAGGGCAGTTGAACCTGGGAAGGACGGTCAGAGAGGAAGGCGGTCAACCAGTTCAGAGCCAGGTCTTTGATGCCAAGGGTATCCCAGAGTCGATTTATCATGGTGGCATGATTGAGCATATGAAAGGCAGAGGAAAGGTCAAAAAGGATGAGAAAGGAAAGAGAGCTGTAATCGAGATTATAGAACAGTTATTCACAGGTGTTCAGGAGAGCAGTTTCCATGCCTCTGGCAGCTCTGAAGCCAGACTGGTGGTGTGGAGACAACCAACAGATTCAGTGTGGTGGATAACCTTGAGATGACCAGCTTCTCCAAGTGTTTGCTCATAAAGTGGGTAATGGAGATAGGGTGGTAGTTTGCCGGACAGGAAGGGTCGGCAGAAGACTTTTTGACAAGAGGGTGCACAAGTGAGTGCTTGTGAAGTGAGGGAAGGATCCAGTGGCAAAAAGTGATTGCAGAAATCGACCAAAACTGGATCAGGCAGACAATGTTGACCTTGAAAGTTCTGGAGAAGCAGGAGAGAGCCTGTTTGGATGAGACCTTCATAGAGCGGACTTGTCTAGAAACCTCATTTGGAGGTTTGGGAGAAAACGAAGTAAGTAAGAGGGGAGACAGAGACAGAGGCCAAGGGAGGCCTGAGTGTGGGTGAGGGAGAAGGGTGAGGAGTAGAGGAGAGTGAGGACAACATATCCTGAGTTTTAGAAATGAAGTGAGAGGCCAGAGAAGTGCAGAGTGACAGGGAAGGCAGAGGAGCAGTGGAGACTGCAGAAGGGTTGGCAAATTCCTTGCTGATTTTGAAAAGTTCAGCCATATTGTTAGTGGTCGCAAATGCTGGTGTTGGCCACCACTAATTACAAAGTAACATCCTATAGCTTCTCTCACTCAGATGGCTCAGTAATGACGGTAGTCCTCTCGGAAAAGAAGCCAGAGGGGCACAAGATATTGACTTACTATAGCAGTGTCCTAGACCCAGTGATGTAAGGGCACTTCCCCTGCAAACAAGCGCTTGCGGCTGCAGCGTTTGCAATAGAGAAGGCAGAAACAATTACTATGGGTTGCCAAGTAGTACTGTATGTGGAACATTCATTATTCGCCATTTTAGAAAAATCAAAGAACACACTGACGACATAAAGGGCTTCATGGTTTAAAATAATACTGACAAACCCAGCCACTGAGGTAGTGAGGCATCATGTGGTCAACCCAGTGACACTCTTAGCAGAACATGCAGAAGAAGGGGATTACATGCATGACCATGCAGCCCATATGGACAGAATGCAAGGGAACGTAAGGGTAAAAGAAGGCAAAATAGGAGCAGACATGATCTTTATTGACGGTTCCTCAAGTACTGACTCCAGTTCAGGAAATAGAAACAACAGAAACATGGATGCTCAATCACATAATCTGGGTTTCAAATGTTTCCAGATATAGTACACCCCAGCAGTAAGAGCAAGGGTTTAAGCCTCATTAAATAGGGTCCAGAATTGATCAGATCTTATACTTTGATATTTCGATATTTAACATATCCCTTGTCGTACATAGATTGCAGTCTAGAACATTGGGTCAGGATGTGTCATGCAGTCTCAGTTGTTTCTCCACATAGCCTACAGGTTCTCATTTCTTGAGGCACTCCTGCCGAGGCCGGTACGATGCCGAACCTTAAGGAAAGCATGAAGTGAATCAGTCCATGAGAACGATACTTGGTAAAATAGCTACAAGGGCTATCCCCAGGCACGCCTTGGTGAGTATATTGCACATAACTAGGTCGTAAAGCCAATTGATCAGTAGCCAGAGTACGATCATAATCTTGCGACTTATCCTCAGTTATAGCTAGATGGAATTCAATCATTGACTTAGGGACTGCACTCAGTCCAATGACCGAAAAATTAGACAATACAGTTTTTCCATCACACAAAACCTCATACTCCTGGTCACCCTCCGTCCAACTGTAAGGTTCAAGAGGTTTGGCTCATGAAAGGCTTCCAAGGTAATCTTAGCCCAAAGCCTACAAACAGCAAGTTTCCAAAAAGAGGTCAATCACTATAGTCCAGGTTCAAGCCTTACTACCTGTACTGGAACCGAAGAAGGTAGGCCCAGCAAAGAGCGAAGTATTTTCGCCTCTAGCCATTCCAGCCATCCAACAGATCTCTCCGGGAGTACCTCCAGGGCATACATTATCCCACGTATAATTGACTGCTTGTAAACATTCAGCTTTGCCTCAATAGACCGCCCACCCAGCCTATTGACAATACTCCTAAGGGCAAGCCATTTAGTGCAAGCCTTGCTGAAGGCAATCTCTCCCACATGGGACTGGTCTTTCAAAGCCTTAACTGTCATGCTCAAGTACTTATATTCAGCAACTTGTCCCAGGGGCTGGCCATCTATTTTCCAGACAAATGTCAGGGCACCACACGCTTGCTTCCTGATAGTCACGGTTTTTCTCTTGGTGACATTTACCTTAAGGCAATTTTCCCCCGCATAGACAGCTAGTGCATCCAAAGAGCGTTGTAGCCCCATAGCTGTACAGTCAAAGATGACAAAGGTGTCATCGGCTTAGGTGAGGCAATGAATGGCCGCAGAGCCAAATCTGGTTCAGAAAATAGACATACTGGAGCTGTGATAGGGTGCTACAAGCATGGGGAGTACATAGGTGCATCACAGCCGAGGTTACCATTGCATTATTCAGCACAGGCAGCTGAGATAGTCGCCATGATCAGCACATTGAACATGATGGGAGGACATGCAACTAACATATTCTCAGACTCTGCTCATTTCACGTCCACAATATGTTATGTTATGTTAATTAGACGTATACCGCACATGTTCACCCAAGGGCATCTTGGTGCTAGGACTAGGACAGTATACTCAGTGGCTCTGGAGCTAGAATTACAGACTTTTGAGCAGGTGTTGGAATTGCAAATGATTCACAGTACACCTAAGGGCTACTGGCAATGCATTCCATAAATTGCCAGCAGCAACTGAAAAAGCCTGACCCTGCATAGGTAAAATTTAGGAATCACAACAAGACAGGCATTACTGGAGTTGAGAGACCGCCACAGAACATAAGACAAAAACTTGTCTTGGAGAAAGTTTGCTTCCTGGTGGTAATATGCCCGGTGTACCAAACAAAGGGGTTTAAACTCAATCCTTTTGGCCACCGGGAGCCAGTGATGAGAACAGAGTACTGGGCTAATATGTGAGCCATAGGGAGTAGAAGTGGCAACCCGGGCAGCAAGATTCTGCAGAAGCTGCAGCCTCTGCATCAGACCAAGTGGCTGGGCCAAAAACAAGACATTACAATAGCCTAAGCATCTTGTCACCAATGGGGCGACTACCATAGGGGCAAGCGAGTAGGTATAAAAGGTAAGACCTTGCAAAGAATTTTAAGCAAGAAGTGCCTGTTTTGCAACCTGCACTCACATGGGGAGTAATCGACAGTGATAAAGAAAGAAAGACTCCCAGATTCTTGACTACCATCATTGGGATGGGAGAAGCACCCAGCACAGGCAGCCAGAAAGAAGAAACCCAAGAAAGAGGGTCTGAAGCAAGACTCACCAACAGAACCTTCATCCTATACCTGTTAAACTTGAGCCAGTTGTTGTTCATCCAATCCCTCACGGCCCCCAGGCACTCACATAAGTGAGATGACACCTCAGCCTGGTCAAGATCTAAATGGACCAGAATCTGGGTGTCGTCGAGAGCAACTAAACACTGGACATAGATGTTAAACAATATCGGGGACAAGGCCCTGAGGAAGACCACATGAGAGCAAGTGAAAGGAAGTCAGGAGGGATGCGAACCAGGCCAGGACAGGACCAGAGATGCCTACAGATAACCGACGGGAAAGCAGGATGGAGTGGTTGACAGTGTTGAAAGCCAGTGAGAGATCTAATAGTATCAGGGCACCCACTCCTCCACAATCAACCAACCTGGCTAGGTCATCCACAACGGACAGAAAGACACTTTGGGTTTCACGTCCTGGCTGGAACCCAGACTGAGAATATTCAAGAGAAGAAGAAGATTCCAAGAACGAAGAAATAAGAGGGGACAGCAAAGCCTCCAGTAATTTCATGAGAAAGGGGAGAAGATAGATAGTACAGAAATTGGCCAAGGCTGAGCAATCTAATGATTGTTTATTTAGGAAAGGAACCATGATGGCTTGCTTAAGTTCCTTTGGTATAAAGCCAGACTGACAAGAGTCATTAATCGCGTAGGTGTACCAGTGAATCATGCCAGGCATGATATCCATAAGAATACACAGTGGAACAGGATCAGATGGAGCACTAGATTTAAGTTGGCAGATTGCCCTAGAAACTGCCTCGACAGAAAACCCAGGAAACAAAGACCATGCCGAAGATGCTACCAGTATAATATCACCTGAGATAGAATTGCTGACAGTTAGAGTACTCTTTTGGATAGGTTTACATATATCAACGATTTATGCAGAAAGAAGTCAGCCAATTAGTCATATAAAAATTGAGTAGGAATCACTGTAGGTGTAAATAGAGCCATGTAGGAAAATGATTTAACCACTGCAAATAGTTTCCTAGTTTCTTAGATTGGTTCAAGGATGTCTCCGAGGCTGCCTTAATCTTTAGGGTGAAGATACCCTGCTTGGCAAGGCAAATCGCACTATGATACGTCCCAGACAATATACAGAAAGCCAATTTCTCAGTAGAACCATAAATCATGCGCCATTTGCATTCAGCTGTTTTAATTCTAGACAAGTTCCCTTAAACTCCTCAGAGAACCAAGGTTGGGAAGGACATTTACGTGGATGAATAGGTTTCAGAGGGGCCACCTGGTCAGGCACAGCACATAACATCTGAGATAAACAGGATAGGCCATGTGTGCAGTATTCACGCATTTATCATTAATCAAAGCCAGCATCCAACCCGCATCCACTCTACACCATCTATGTTTCAAAATAGCAGCTTAGCAAGGATGGTCTAAGGGCACAGTCATTTGCACTGACAGTGGTATTAAACAGTGATCGGACCACAGAAATGGGGTGACAGGAAAGACAACAACATTACGATTCGCTGCAAAATGAAGGTCTAGGATGCCACCTAACAGATGGGTCGGCTCAAGCACCAATTGACAGAGACAAAGATCTAATAATGAGTAAAGGAAATGCCCCAACACAAGGGCTTGAGGGGTATTGTACCTGAGGTTAAAATCCCCCAGTACCACTAAACTGCAGTACTTAATTTAAAGAGATGCGACTAGTTCCTAAAAGGATTTAAGCATACCTGAATATGATCCCAGAGGATGATCCCATTGCCAGCTCATTAGATATGGGGACCATAGAAAATGTAGAACATGTTTTAAAAATCAGTCCTAACCCCCCACTAGGGTGCGGGGCCACTCTATCAAGAAGGATAATATTGTTATCCTCAGTAAGTCCCTCTGAAAACATAGGTGCAGATGTAACAGAGAGCGAACACTCTGTGAGACATAAGAGGTCAAGAGAGCATTCTCATAAAAAGTAATGTACACATGCCGCATTGGCAACCAGGGGACACATATTTCGTAGGTAAGCCCTCCAAATGGGGACCTTACCAGTACTAGGAACTGTAGGAGCAAGACAGACAGTGTTAAAGTTCCAGAAGATGTAAGCTCAAGTATAGCCTCGCCAGATATAATAGGTGAAGAAATAATGCCAGGCCCATCTAGCCCAGCCCTTGCATGGATAAGCACAGATGGGCTTGCCTTTTGCCCGCCTTTGGCATGCATCAGGCATGCCCAATGCGCTTTCTATGTAACCATTACATACATGTTTTCTGGAAAGTCATGTGGCCGCAAGAGAGCAGCAATGAAAAACAGGATTGCATAATACACTCAGGATTAGCACGATGGAAAGAAGGGGTACAGGAGAAGTGATGGGTTCCAGTACAACATGCTGAGTTGCTTTGACAGCTGATAGAAGCATTGAAACTACCAGTAAAAGTTACTATTATAAAATCTGACACACTTCCAGGCGAACAGGACTTAATATCATTGGGGAAAGAAAGGACAGACAGAGCAGCCAAAGAAGTGGCCTACATGCCTAAAGGGACAACAACGTTGTATCCAGGTGCATAGGAAAGAAGACAAATAATGATGGCAGGGATTAGAAAGGGTCAAAAGCAAGGGGGAGGGGAGAGTTTTAACACAACACCCATTGTGCAGATAATAGTGCTATAAGGAGAAGCTCCACAGGAGGAAAAAGATTTGTGGATACAGAAAGGGTGTTGTCTTTCACCTACTTATTTAATATGGAGAAAGAATATCGCAGGGAAACCAGTGATGCCAAATAACTTGTTTGGAGTAGCATCAGAGCACGTGCACTTTCCTGCCCATGTGTCCAAAGAAAACATAGCGGCGAAATAAGTGAGGGGTGGTACATTCCAAAGTTTCATGAGCAAGTGGCAGAATTCACAGGACATTGTGTGGTGTGTCAACAGTTTTTGCCTGTTCATATATTGAAAACTGTGAGAGGGACGATATCGTGACCAGAAGGGCTTTTGCAGCACTTGCATATTGACTATAGGTACATGCTTGTTGTTGTCTGTCCTTATTCATGTTGGGTTGAGACCGGGCCCTGTGCTAAAAATGACACAAAGTCAGCCGCAAAGTTCTTGGTGTGGGAGGTGTTTTCAAGATGGGGAGTATGTGACGAGATAAGGCCTGACAATGGGCAACATTTTGACAACAACCTTATTCAAGCGATAACGCACCTCCTGGGAATAATACATACATTATGCCCAGAGTACTGGCTGCAAGTGAATGGATTGTTGAAAGGCTAAACGTCTTGCTTAAAGAACACTTAGCAAAGATAGCCAGGTAATTGTACACAAAAATTGGCTGTATTGCCTCCCATTAGTGCTTTTTGTTCTTCGCAAGTCACCTGGTGCAGATCATCTTTTGACACTGCACGAAATTGTACTGGCAGGAGCATGTATTCCGCTAACGCTAACACTACGGCACAGGTTTTGGGAGAGGAAATGCAAACTGAAACTGAAATTGAAATGACAAATGCCCCCAAATATGTTGTCTCCCGACAGGTTTAACGTTCAACAAGTGGGCTGACTAGTACTGAAGGACCAACAAGTGCACCAGACAAGGGAGAATTCCTACAAGAGCAGCTCATCTATCCTGGTGACAGAATACTTGTCCGAAATCTCGTCCGGAAGTGGCGGGAAGCAATATTTACCGTGCCTTATGAAGTAGTGTATGTGACGCATTGAAGGCATGGATCCATGTTTCGGATGTTCGCAAAGACAACAGCAGCACTCTCTTGGATGGAGAAGAGAGGGATCCAACTTGATGGGAAGTATTACCCAATTGTCACTGATATTTTGCTCAGCAATAAGAATTTACAGAAAGCCCATACGTACAGACGTAAATGTACATGTGAGAAGATGGGAGAATGGGAGAAAATATTAAAACAATATGAAAGTTATAGGCATTGGAGAGTTTTGTATCTCGTTTTCTTGTCTTCTCTTCTTTCTCTGGTTTTAATTAAACAAAGAAGGTGGGGTGTGTCTACCAACAATGGAAAAGAGACATGCACTAAAAGGAGTATATTTAATGTAAGAGGTTCTATGATTGGGGAGGGAGGAGACATGGCATCCAGAAATGTCTGGTGCGATGATATAAATCAGCTTGGGTGAGAGAGCAAAAATGGCAGTTATTATGTGTGCTCACTAATCCCACATGTTAGAGGGACACCAAAACAATTCTTGCCACAACATGTAATGGTAGAGCCCAGGGATGTCTTACACATCTGTCATTATGTAGGACTCTTGGCTTGTTTCAAGGGCATGCAGCAGAGGTAGAATGGATATTCGAAGGAGAGGAGGTATATGCAGACAATTATATACAGCTTAAATGTATGGCATGGGAAGAAGCAACAAAGCCTGTCATATTAGAATACATTGCAGAAGGGACACAAATGGGGGAACAGGTGGCCAGTACCTGCAGGAGGGTATATTGCAAGAACTGAACAGGACATGATATACTGTGGTGCCACACCACATCCCTGATGCAGACTGGGGATTCGGTATTTCACAGTGGAAACTAGGAACAGGGGATGGTGCATTGTCCTGCAGAGGGGGTAGTGGGGTATGAAGAACGGGTGGTTAAAAGGTTAAATAACGACTGCAGGACAATATGGAATTCTAATATAAATGCTTTTACATAGATAGACCAGAGAAATCGATCAGTGTCCATAAAGCCGCTTACACAGCTTTCCTTATGTTTCAGAGCAACAGGGACAATCATAATGGGGATTAACACTGGCTGCGGGAGGACGATGAGCATCCCAGCATTGCAGAAAGGGACTGCAGTGGTGATGGATTGTTATTGGGCCTGTGGATCTAGAGCCTATGCCCAGCTGCCTTCTGCATTGGTCATGCGCCAGGCGGAGTTACTACCTTTCAATGATCTCCCCACACTGTGGAAAAAGAGAAGGGAAAGAGAACGGAAAGAGGTAAAAAGTGAACAGAGGCAAGTGGTATGGAGGAAAAGGAGTAGTGACTATATGTCAGAGAAATCATCTGCATGTTTAGATAAGATCCCACAGCATAAAGCATCGGTCTCATTTACATCCTTACTGCTCCCCGGGATACAAGCAGCCACAAATGCCAAGTGGCTGCAGATTATCCACTATGAGGTGCTACAGTTGGTGAATGCAACTGAAAAGGACTGAATGCAATGTGGAAGGAGCTTTGTGCCTTGCATCTGGTGGCCCTTCAGAATAGATTTGCTCTCAATCTAATTACTGCAAAGGAAGGCCATGCAATTGGGATCAGTTGCTGCATGGCGATACCCGCCTACAATGCTGCCAATGGGACACTCATGGAAGCTGTTGAAGAGATACGTACATTACATGAAAAGATGGAAAGAGAAACACATGATACCACCACAGACAGTTTTCTGGACTCACTATTTACATGGGTACCTGAGTGGCTAGCAGCCATGTTTAAAATAGCTGTGCCTGTGCTCGTCATGATGCTCATTGCCTTCTGTGTCGGACAGTCGATCATCAAGAGGTCTAATTGTGGCAAGGGGAAAGTACGGTGTATAATGACTGCTAGTAAAGTTGGTGATGAGGGTAGTGGGTGTGAGAGGCAGCATCCCAGGGTGAATGAGGGTAACAATGAAGTTGGTGTGGTCCTTGCCATGCCACCACCAAATGCAGAGGACTATGATTCTCCTTGGGTCACATGTTCTTTAGATGGACAGGATTGCCTAATACTGTGGTCCACTTTAGATGGATATGAGAGTGAAGGAGGGGACATGGATAGGGTAACATGGCTATTTATACCCAAGGGCAAGAATACAGAAATAACACGGAGAAAGGTCAATCAAAGGGGGGAATGCAGTGAAGGTGCTGATTCAGCACTAAGCAGAAGGGCACACCTACCAACTGCGGAAATAATGGGGGTGAGCAGAGACACACCCAGGGGAGGGACACAGGATCACTGCAGGCAGTACCCAGTCTCAGGGACCAAGCCTGTCGGGAAACAAGGGGGGAAACTGTGTATAGATTAACATATGAATGCACCAAATCCTGAGGTTCATGCGTACAGAAGTACAGGTAAGCTCACTTGACAGGGATACCATAGATAAAGCTTTCAAAGCAAATCAGATTGAACTCTGAACATGCTGCAGCTGAAGGGTGGAGGACGCTGAACTCTGGTAGCTCATCCCCAGCAGACTGCTGTCGCTGGTAACAGCACCGGACAATAAAATGAAGGTCAGTGAACCAGTCCCACGATACTCGTGGTAGCTGGGGAGATTGCCCTTACCCAGGGAAGCGCACGCAAAGCACCAAGGGCAGTTTCAAAAAGCCCCTTGGCTAGTAGGTATGGAAACAAGGGCGTGGCAAGAAGAGCCAATCAGATGGTATGTTTTGGTGTCCCTGAAAAGCAACAAATAGACAAGTATATCCACAACGATGTTTGCGAGAGTTCTCATTGAGCAGTTGCTGCGTGAATGTTCCCCTTCCCACAAGAACAAGGCATCTTGCGTTCCTTCCTTACTTGGTACTGACCATTGGCAGCTAAGCTAAGATCCGGAGGTCAGCATTATTATGTTATTACTAAATGCAAATAACTTACGGGGTGGAGAGGGAGGAAATGTGGCGCCACATGAGAGGGAAACAGCCCGGGATCAGGCAGCTCTCTTTTTTTCCAATCATGTCCAACTAACATACGTTTAATTATAAGGCATGATGTATTCTAACCAGTCAGCTATGCGAGAGAGGCGATGACTCAGAGTTTGAAATGCAACTGTTTCTAACTCTACACATGTTGTATTAGCAGTATTAAAGTATTGTTTGTTGTGAGCAAGTTGTCAGCTCTCATCAACCAGTTCTGTTCCACTGTGTTGTTTGATTTGTGCTTGCCCAGCTGTAACAAACAGCATTACCTCTTGCCTGGTATGCTTCCTCTTGGAAAACTACTGGTAACTCATTGATTAGATGCTATTAGAAGACCCCTAATACAATGGTCTGTAATATGACAATGGTGATAGTATGTAACCTTTCATTGTTATATTCACAGTTTCCACCACTGCTGTCTCGATGATCTCTGCATCTCTTTCTGATTTTGATGGTGAGCGGTGGATAGAGGATGGCAGAATCCTCTCCCCAGACCTCAGTCAGTAGCTTTTTATAATCACTGCATGTGGGCTCCCTACAGAACAAGTAACACTTGCTCCCCTCACCTGGGGAGTCATCATAAACTTGCAATGTATTCCATGATGGACTCCCGGGACCTGTCATGGAAAGCATTGCATTGGTGCTGGCATCAAGAAGCACCTCTGCCACAAACAGGCATGTCTCTGTGTTCAGGCTCTCAGCTCACCCCCACCCCAAGGTATGGTCTTGTGCTATGTTGTGTAACAAAGGTTGTAAAACTTCACAATAAACATATTAATACAATGGAGGTGTGAAGGTGGTACAGAACATGCCACCTTGCTTTCTGTTTAATCCCTCCAAGTGCCACCCTTGTTTATTAAAAGATTCATGCCAGGTTGATACAATCTAATGACGCTGTAATAAAAAAGCAATGCATTTCCTAAACTGACCTACAATGGAAACCTGTGATGTGGAAGAATGGCGGGATATTGGTGCACCGCTCATACAGCAATCCTGACTTCTTGGACTAGAGGGTAACTTAGGGGGACAGTTGTGTGTGATACCTCTAAAGACTGACTAAAGGCCCTGTGTATAGGATAATAGTGTGCTCCCACCTCAGATGGATGGTAGGAGCGGGTCCCAGGATACTCCTTTTGGCTGCACACAAACTGGTTGTAAGACAATGAAATCATCAAAGTGCATACATAGACAGCTTTCACATAAAGAAGAATGTTAAGCCCAATCATAGTTATTTAAATTATCTGTGGAGGGAATATTAGTATTAAGTGTGTTCTCAATCTGGGTGGGGGCCCTTGCACCTACCTACCATATGGTATAAGTTAAAACCTTAACAGCACACAGGCGAGGCTAAGATAATGCCTACCAAAAATATAAGACTTTTTTTTCTCAGCAACTAGTATTTGACATGACTACTGATATAAATGCAAAGTCACTTACATCACTAAACATTATCTACTGAACTTTTATCTTAATGCAGTATTTCGCATGCCCACTAAAAAAAACATACTCTGCTACAGATGTTGAGCAAAACTCCTTTTGCCTAGCACTTGGTATGGTCCGTACAAGACATTGCATTCACTTACAGACCGAAAGAATATGATTATGCCTTCAAAGAACTGCAAGTCTCTTTTCCTGAAACTGCTAATTACTAATAGTCTGGCCACTAAAAGATGGTGCAGTCACTTACAGGAACTGAGTATGAGCACCTCTTATCTAACAAGAATTAAAAGATGTTCTCTCTTCAACTACTTACAACTATTATTTGGTCTGTTCACTAATCAATGGCACAGTGATTTACAGCCACTGAAAATAATCTACTCCTACCACTGTGGTGGGTTGGAAGAAGGAGTCGGACACATAGTGGAAATTCAGACCACCTTTTATTTAAATAAGGAAAAAGGCCTATCTCTCCCTATCGCCGTAGGGTGATACCCTACCTATCTAAATTAAACTAAAGGTGTGTGTCTGTCATCATGAAGTCCAAACTCAAAAATGTCCTCAGTCCAAACCAAAATCTACCTGATCCTAATAACAACTAAAAGTGACCAAAGGAAGGTTTCTCTTCTGGCTTTCTCCCCTTTGGCCATTTGTCTTTAGGCTTTCTCTCAGGGTTTTCTTATTATACACCAATCTTCAATATGCAAACTTCTCTCTTTTAAAAAAACTGTTCGATATGGGAACTTCTTCTGATACTTTTCCAGGTTTTTTTCATGAGCTCTTGTAGCTCCTCCCAACTGTTCAAAGATATGGGTCTTCCTAACAATATGACACCTATCAGTGATTTCTTTGAGATATTCTCTTAGGCACCTCCCTTTTATTTTAGGTTGTTCCCTTGTTTTATTAGGGTTGAGAGTTACCCACTCTTGGTGTCTTTTACATTCACTGTTTTATTATTATTATTATTATTATTATTGTTTATTGAGCATGGACCTAGCACTGAGAAACAAGGGAGTGCTTTACAGAGGTATACAACAGTACAGATGCATAATGGAGCACTTTTCAGAGGTAACAACAGAACAGTTATACAGTGGGGGTATGATACAGAGGGACACAGAGGAGGGGTACAGCTTTACAGGGTGGTGGGGATGAGAGGGGGATTGACAGCGTCTAGCAAGTCACGTGGTGCGGGGGGAGTGACGTGATGGCCTAGGTGTTGAGGAGGAGAGACTCCTTGAAGAGGTGGGTCTTGAGTTATTTTCTGAATTGTTGATGCTTGTTGCAAGTCTGATGCTGATGGGCAGGAGGCTCCATAGTCTTGGGGTGTAGGCAGAGAGGCTTGTTTTCTGGTCCATTCCTTTTTGTAGCGGTGAATTATAATTCAACACAAGTCCTGGCTTTTGGTGATGTCCTGTCCACCGGAGATGCAGAGTTTCTCTGTGAAATAGCTGTATGACTTGAGGGTAACTGCCTTATAGGTGATGTAGCAAGCCTTGAAGGTGATTTGTGCATGCAGTGGGAGACAGTGAAGGTCGATGAGGGCAAGGGTGCTGTGGTTGTATTTGTGTAAAATCTTCATGAGGTGTGCAGCCGCGTTTAGGACACTTCTCAGGGGAACATTTGAGGACAATGGGGGGCCTTTGGGGAGGGCAAGAAAGGCTTGACTTTCTGTAGGAGGGAGCTGATACCAAGCTGTCCGAGTTTCCTTAGCTATGTGTGTCCTGAAAGAGAGGTGTTTGTCGTTGTGGAACCTGAGGGACTTGGCACAGGAGGTGAGCTTGAGTGTGAAGCCCTCAAGGTTCATGGTTGATAGCCAGGTCTGTATGTCAGGGTGTTCGGTGTTGTTGGTGAGGAGTAGGAATTCAGTATTGAAGGGGCTGAGCTTCAAGTATGCAATGGACATCCAATACTCGGTCAGCGAGAGGCAGGTTTTAGGCCTGTGGATGTCCTTGATCGAGTCGATATTGAGATATTGCTGTATGGGAAAGGATGGAACCCTGTGGGACTCATTCTCTCCTTGCTTGATTCACTTTGTGCTTTTTGTTCTTAACACTTTCAATGATTTCTCATTAAGTGGTCTCCCTACTCTTCAAAATGTTCTTTTGTTTCCACTTTCTTACTGATTCACAATCATCCTCATACTACAGTTTTTCAAATAGCTCCTCAGAAATCAAGTTATACTCATTTATTGTTCTGTTATCGCCCTTGTCACAATCACAGTCCCTTCTCTGTATTGCCTATTGGCCTCCTGGTTCTACAGTTCACCCCTGTGCCTTTGATTGCTGTGGGGACCCTGGTGGGTCTCTGTGCTCAATCTGGGATGTCGGTTTGCTTTCTCACTTCTTCCATTTGGGCTTCACAAGCGTAGCAGTCTCGGCGTCTCTGCAACTGGCCGCGTTCAGTGAATGACATGGAGTGGAGCTGTCAACACTCCCTACCATCCAGGTTTTGTAATTTCTAAAGAAGAAGAGATTGATGTATTTTAGTATATCTTGTGTCATTTTGCTAAAGGTGGATGTTGTGGGATGTATTTACCCATGCATCCGAGCCCTACCTCAAAACTGTGCAGTACTGACATGAAAACATCATGATGGCCAGAGCTTCCCAGAAAATGCACAGGGAAATGCAGGAAGAATAGGCTGCCACTCATTTTTGCCGATGTTATGGGCACAGAAGGACACTGCCTAAAACCACCATTGGACTACCCACACAGTAGTCTGAAACCATTGGGAATGGCAATGCTGATTGCCAAAAGCAAACCCATAACTGTTGGGAATTCATTTTCTTAAATCCCAAAAAGGGGTGCAGTACCACTACTCACCACTATCCAAAAGCCGGCGTTTTAAAACCACCAGATTTTGTAGAAAACTGAATAAATGAACCCAAAACAGGCCAAAGAAAGACTTACTGAGAGGTGGATCCAATGTAAAGTTATATTCTGAAGTGACTTGAAGGTTTATAACAAGACTGGCTGCGCTGTGGATTTCAGCAGTTTAAGTAAATTTGGACTGAAAGACACTAAAAAAAAATCTAAATGTTTAAATTGACTGAGTGACCTACTTTTGAGTGTCACATAGGTTGCAATTGTTTAAATGTCATAGTTTTAAACTTAGAATCAGCCTTCTAGCTGCATATGTGAAAATGTTTAGTTTTATTTGAATGCAGAAACTGGGGAACAGAAATGACAGCTTAAAGAGATTCCAATTTGCCTGGCAACTACCCCCATCAGGAGTGAAACTTGAGTCACAGCTGTGTTCCCAGGCCTAGCTGCCCTTTTGCTGCTCACACTAAGGATATGCCATCTATCTGATAATTGAATTACCTGTGCTCTGCAGGAAAGTGAACAAAGCCCTGTCCTGGCTCAGGCAAAGGTTTTATTGGCAGGAGTCGTAAATGGTCGTAAAAAGTGGCTTCCTCCTGAGGAAAGGGGAGGAGCACTGCCTGTGAGAGCAAGCTGGCTTGGCAGAACTGGAAAAACCAGAAATTCAACCTTGTGCTGAGGGTAAACCACACCCCTTTGGAGCCAGAACATAACTTTAAAAAGATGAATAACTCATAGAGCGGACATGTGAAAATTTTATAAATGATACCATAATTCTTGTGATTTTTCTGCCCACATTTTAAGAGGTTTTTCGACCCGGTGGCATGTTCAGGGGGGTTTTAGCGGAAAAGTGGATATTACTCTAAATGTATGCATGTTAAAAATCTGAAACTTCATCAGTTAATGTCCCTACTCCCTGCACACATGTATGTAAAGTTGGGTCAATGTCAGAAAGTGAAAAATCAGTTAAAAAGTCAATTATCTGCCATTTCTGAATGCAAGCTCTTAGAAACAGCAGATTTGGACAGAGACATGGCTAAATTCAGCCACACCATGTATATGTAATTTCAAACAACTGTGTAACTCTGAAATATGTCTTTTATTATCAAATATAGAATGTGTGCAATCTGACAGAGGAGTGTCCTATCTGCAAGCCATAAAATGACATCCCTCTGACTCACAGTTCATTCCCCAATCAAATGATAAATGGAAGTTTGACCAATTAGAAGCTGAGAGAGAGGTAGGGTCAGTGATGCTAGAACACACCCACATTCTAAACACATAAAAGCAGACAGACAGGACAGATAGGGACCTTCAATTCCATTTGCTGCAACGCACTCTGCCGGACCATACAACATCCAGAAATCCATACTTTACCTCCATCAAACCTCCAGAGAGCCAAACTAGAGACTTTAATCTATCCAGAACTAGAGACCCAGACCAGAGAACCAGAGAGAGCTGACCCAGATCACTGTGAAGTGCAGAGACCAGAGGCGAGTTTAAAACCTGACCAGATCCATGGCGAGGCCCATTTCACTCAAGAATATAGTGTGAGTACATAGTAAAACTGTGTAGAACCCATCTCTTAGTTAAAATAATACAATTCAATCCATTTTAACCTAAGTAGAACTGCAGCTTAGCAATTGTGTTATCCTGCCATCATTTTTAAAGCTGAAAAAGTGTGCGTTTAAAATTTCAAATCTGAAAAACGACCTTTATTCAATCGTTCATATCTCCGCAACCGTTTGTGCTAGAGACTTGCAGTAACTTTCATTTTGAAGCTGATATCCTAGGCTTTCCTAGGACCCCAAAACGATAGAGATAGTCCTTGTGGTTCCTCTGTAATAGCGCTCGGCGCATCCGCGAATTTTACCGCGATTTGCAAATTTCTTCACATGTAAAAACTGCTGCTGCTTGCCTTCCATTTGCCAGAATTTCGTTTAACCTGCTAACTATCCCTGCATCATTGCTAGTGTGAGCCTGGACTAATATTAACTAGATACCACTCACCCTGAACCTCTGAAAGGGAATTAAAAGCAATTTAGCATATTTTTTAATTCATTGCCAGCACATATCAAAGCAATTTGGGCCTGTGTTTTTAAACTTCTGTTGTCTAAGCTTGCCGGGGTGAACTGAATCACATTTGATTGCATTTCTGAGAACTGTGTGTTTCCTTCCATTTCCTTGCCTTGCATCAAGGGGGGGAGGGGATTGCCAGAGAAAAGTGATTACATTGTTTTGTTGAAATCATATTGAGTATTTCTATACTGCATTTCATTCATTCAACCTTGCATCCATGTGAACTCTATAAAGCATTTTGTACCACCTTCTTCTTTTGTTCCTATTTACCATTGTGCTACCTTATCCATTTCATGTCAACTCATTAGTGATTATAAGAAGTGTGCTAGTGCCAGATTCTCCGTTGTTGATCTTTATCATATCAGATTAAGTGTGCTATTCAATTATTAATTTATTATAAAGTGTGATATATATATATTTTAAATTATCAAATAAACCTTTTAAACTTGCAAAACAGAACTACTTCTTGGCTCAGTGGGGTCAGGGGGAGTCCAAGAGAGGGGTGTTATATAGGGGTAGTCATCCAGAACGCATGAACTGGACATAAAGATATATCAATAAGGGTTTCCATTCAGTATCCCAGACTAGGCATTGACTTAGCTGTAGTGTTGAATTGAATCCTCTTACAAATTGGGGGCTCGAGCCGAGACGTTGGGTTAGAATACCACTTGTGCAGCTTAATACAGTGTGCTAACTGACGGGATACATACATCCGGTCGGATCACCACGCTGCATTACGCTGTGAAGCATTCCTCAAAAGGGACACTCCAAGAAAAGTTCTGTTCTGCAAAAATAAAATACTAACTTCTGTAAGTCAGGACAGAGATCAATCTCTAGAATGACGACCTTAGTAGACATGAAAATAGCCAGAGAGCACCTCTTGCATAAGCTATTTGTGAGAGGTGAATGGACTGAACAGGGCCAGGATGCGTGGTTGCAGGCCATCACACAACAGGTCACTGAAACAGGGTCAGATATATATAGAGATCAGGGTCCCTTACATGTGGCCCTGAGTGAACTATATATGGCTCCTAAAGCCAAAGAGGAACACAATAAGATTGCCAGGATAGCAGCATACCTGTACCTATATATGGGAGACATGCAGGATAGATGTGCTGAAAGCCAAAATCTGGCAAATAGGCAACAGATGGTGTTAGAGAAGGCCCAATCTGACCTGGTCTCTTCTGAGCAGAGGCTGCAGAGGAGCCAGGAGTCAGAAGATGATAGTAGGCAGCACATCATTAAAATAAAGAAGGATTTGGATGTGCTGCAACAGGAAAAGGTAGAACAGGATACTAGATTTCTGGCCCTGCAGAAGGAGCACCAAGACAGTTTGGACTCCTTACTGCAGAGCCAGAAAAAGCTGGAGCAACAATTAGACTTTAACAGGGCATGCACGGAGCAGGTAGCCACCCTGCAAAGTCATCTAGATAGAGTGAAGGTAGAGAGCAACAAGCTGATCTTGAAAGACCTGGATACCCAGGCAGAGTTTGATGAAGAACGCCAGAAAGCTGGTGCCTTTCAAAGGCAAAGGGACGACCTGGCAGCACAGATGCAGGCTCTCAGTCAGGAAAGGGATACCTTAGGCCAGGAAGTCTGCCATTTAAAAAGAAAAATGGAAGAAAATCACCTGACCCACCAGGGACTGGGTGACCTCCAAAAAGAACACCAGAACTTGCTAGAGCACACCATGAGGGTGGAGGATGCTCTAGCAAGAAAGGAGCAGGCCAATAGGGACACAGCTCAGGAGGTAACCCTCCTGCAGCAAAGACTGGCCCAGTTCTCCAGGACCAATCAGGAAGCACAGAGAGAGAATGAGGCTCTCTGCCAACACAATGATAGGCTCCAACAACAGGTAGCGATGCAGGAGAGACTGATAGAGTCTAGTAAGGCCTTAACTGAGGAACTGAAGGCACAAATGCAGGCTCTTGCATTGCAACAGGGAGCAGGGGCGGATAGAGATGAGGTCCGCTGGGAAAGAGAGACTCCTGACCATAACCGCAGGAGCCCTAACACCAGGGGCCTTCATCTCCCCCAGTCCCTGGACTCTACCACCCCCATGTCCCCTGGCGCACATGAGCACAGGGCCGCAGGGATGGCAGATTACTATCCAGCTAAGAGTATGGGGCTCATAGGCCAGTACCACTCAGGAATGGAGGGGTGGGCATCCGGGTATGGGCACCCAAGTACAGTACAGTTCAATGGGGAACCCCAGGAGAGTAGGCCCATTAAGGGCATCCTGAAAACCTCTGCCCAGTTAGGTCAGTGGAGGGGGTACCCATCAAATCCTGGCAGCAAGGAGGAATCTGAAGACTCCTCTGAACTGCGCAGGACACAGGAGACCAGGTCCCCACATTCGGCCAGCCATTCCCAGGCTCGCAGAATCCGGGAAAACCTGGAAGAACAGACGGGAACCTCTGGGAGCAGTGCCTCTGAGTCCGAGGAAGAATGGACAAGGGTTACCCGAACTAAAAAGGCCAATAAGGCAAAAAGGGCCTTGCTTAAGGACCCCTTAAAGCAGATTAAGGCGATCAGGAGCGTCATCACGCCTTACCATAAGAACGCTAAGTATTCTGTTTGGGAGCACTTAGAGTTGTTTGAACAAATGATGGAGACTTTCCATTTGAAGGACAGCCAAAGCTGTATTCAATATGTAAAGTGGACCTTCTCCCCGGAATACTCCAGTTTCTTTGCGGGGCTGGAGGACCAAAATCATTCAAGATGGTCCACCTATAAGGCGGCCATCTTGAAACATTTTTCTGTTCACAGAAATCCTCAAGAGGCTCGCAAGGCAGCCTACAATTTGCAATGTGGGGAG
Source organism: Ambystoma mexicanum (assembly GCF_040938575.1). Lineage (NCBI taxonomy): Eukaryota > Metazoa > Chordata > Amphibia > Caudata > Ambystomatidae > Ambystoma > Ambystoma mexicanum. Next base: position 955,523,920 of record NC_090924.1, on the reverse strand, counting down.
GATCAGGCCCCACAAGAATTTGTGCAGGAGTTAAAGCGTGCTTTTGCACAGACCACAAGAAGGGTGCGCACGGATAGCAGGGAATTTATTAATACGTTTTTCCATGCCTTGCCCAAATATATCATGACCCAGCTCGTGAGGGATTTTCACGAGAAAAGATCTTTAGACTGGGTCATTGAACAGGCTACCCGGATCTATGAGGTGCAGAAACCGGTAGATAGCAAAAGTAATGCCCAGAAAAACCCCAAAGCCAACAGCACCCCTGCTGCTGCCAAGGTGGCAGAGGTAAAGGTCACCCCCGTTTTGGATTTGGAGATGGGGGGGCCTAAAAACCTACCTGCACCTAATAATGCTAGGCCCAGAAGGTCCTCGGGCCAGTCACAGACAGGGAGCCAGGGAGGCAGCCCCACAAATGGGGTCCCTCGCTCTCCTGATTATGTAAGTCCCCGTTACAAGGGAAATCGACCCATCCTGGGTTATGTGTGGACTCCTCCAGCCCAAGGGGGGGGATCCAGCCAAGCACCTAACCCAGGGAACCTCCCTCCAAACTTCCCACAGGAGGGCAGAAATTTACCAAACCCTGGGCAGAACTTTTTCCCCAGATATCCACCCGACTTTCAAGCCCAAAATCATCCATCCTTCTTTCCCCAATTCCCTGAGCCCAGACCACTGAATCCGGGAGAGGGGAGGCCAAGGGTGGAGGGGTACCCAAATCTTCCCAACCCGGGGTATTACCAGAGGAGGGACAGCTACCCTTCCCGGGATCAGCCCAGGGGAGAAAACAGGGCCCCGTATCAGCCTGAGCGGGTTTCCCAGTTAGAGCGCCAGGTTCAAAACATGGCGCGGGATCTGGGTCACATACTGAGGGCTCAGCAGAACCCTCAGATAGGCGTGCCGGCGCAGAACGCACCCAACTCTGGACCTGGTGCTCCAGAACAATGACGGGGGCAGCACCCCGATAACTCACCGGTTCCCAGGGAGGAGGCACAAAGGGAAGGGGGGTGTAAAGCCTTGGAGGAAGCTTCCTTCCTCACTTGTAAACAGCCCCTGGAAACCCAGGAACCGGAAACAAAATCCCTTGCCCCTGAAAGTCTGCCTCCTAAGGAGCAGAGGGGGGGTAGGAGAAACAAAAGACCCAAACAGACTCAGTTTGAGGAGGAAGTACAGATCTTCCAATTTGAAGGAGAGGGATCCTCAGAGGATCCTGGGAAAAGGATCTTCTCCTTCAGAGAGGGGGGAACTCCTTCCAAAGAAAAATGGGTCCCTAGGGATGCAAATCCAGACTGGGGAGATGTGGAGACTGAGCTACCGCCGCCCACCATCTCATCCCAGAACCAACAGCAAGAAAATCCCCTGGTTCAAACCCATCCTGGTGACTGCCTCCAAAAAGGGGGGGGCGGCCCAGAACCGGAGCCAGGGGAACCCACAATGGCTCTGATCTCCAGTTGCCAAATTTTTCTTTCAGATTCCCAAGGCTCTCCACAGAATTCTGCCCAAATCTCTTCGCTAGCAATGTCCAAAACCAGAAAGTTAGCCCACCAGTTGTCCAAAAATGTACATTATCTGTGCCCCCTTGAGGAGAAGGAGGGAAGATATTATGCCCCGGTACAAGTACAGGAACAGGGTACAATTTTGGCACTGGTGGACACTGGATCTCAAGCTACCCTTCTGTCCAGAAGGGCCTTTGATGAACTGAATCCAGGGAGGGGAGGGAATTACCAAATTCCTCTCACCTCTCTTCCTGGACAACTCCAGAACTTTGACGGGAAGGAAATTCCCGTCGAGGGGACGGCAGACTTGGACATTAAAATTGGGCGACACAAGTTGAAACACCCGGTCATAGTTGTGACTCCAGAGGGCACACCTTGTTTACTAGGGAATGACCTCCTGAGAAGGTTGTCACCCCTAATAGATTGCGTAAACAAGGTCCTCTGGACCCAGACTAGCCGACCAATAAAATTAAAACAGAGTGTCAACCATGTTAGTTTAAACGGCACATGCCACATGGTTGAACAAAAATCTGACCAAGTAGAATTTCACTTCCAGAATAGCCAAATTCCAGACGTGACAGTAATAGCAGTAGGACAACAGACTGGTGATGGGGGGTCCTCTCTATTTCTGAAAATCAACCTTCCTTCCAGTCTAAAGTGGTATTCCACGCTGGAAGGAAACACTTTGAAATTCTATACCAATCCACAATCTGAAACTCCCACTCCTATAGTCCAGAAAGATGTGAAATCAGCTCAGAGCCTGGCTGATATTCAGCAAATTGGAGAGCAGTTGTTCATCCCTGTTCAGTTAAATGATGGGAAGGACTCTGTTCTCGCTCGAGTGTGTGTGAACAACGGTAAGAGCTTCATCAGCGAAGCCATGTTCCGCCAACTCCCAAAAGATCCAGCCATTCCCACCTTCAAACTGATAGACAAGTGGGAAATGGACCTGGAAGCACCCAATTCAAAACATCTCCTGCCAAGCAGGTGTATGCTCAAAATCTCCATTGGCAACAAGAGCATAGTCCACAATTGTTGGGTCGTGCGAGACGTCCCTGCCGCCTTTTACTTAGGCAGTGACATTCTCAATCGCTTTGCCATTAGTTTGGACCTAATAAACTTCAAAGCTTGGTCCCGATTAGCAGATAATCCCATGGGCTTTGATGATCCAGAAAAAGCATTTAGGTCAGCTCAATTGCTACCTTATGCAGTTGAAATTCAGATCAAAGAGGAAGTCACCATCCCAGAAAGGACCCGACAATTCTCCCTGGAAGTGAAAGTTAAAAGAGGACAATATTTGCAAAACCCTGATGCTTACATACATCTAAATGCTTCTCTCCAACTGCAAGGGTTAGGGGTAAACCCAACTCCATTAGTCAACATAGAACATGACACCATTCTAATAGAGGTGGATAACAGCGACTTAAAGAGTATTACTCTAGCCGCAGGCACCATTATTGGAATGGCGGTTGATGACCGACATTTTTCCATCGACTTAGTAAATGAACTGTTAGGACCAATCCCCAAGGACTGTTTTGACAGTGACAGTGATGACAATACAACACCAGACAGGATTTTTACCCGGCATGGGGGGAACTTCCTGGTGTACACTTCCTGCCCCTATGGTAAGGAAGATGTGACTTGTGACTTCAGGAGGGAGGAGGTGATTTTCCAAGTCCATGAGGGCTGCCTTTTCCACCTGAAGCCTCCAGTCCAAATCAGCACTCTGACCAGGGACTTCTCCACCCAGCTGGAGGAGGCCGCTGAGATAGCCAAACCAGAAGTCTTTCCAGGCTTCAGGCAGATGGTGGAAGAGAGAGTCAACCTAGCTGATGCCTGTGTGACTCTGGAACAAAAGCAAAAGTTGAAACAAGTTTTCTTGGATTTCCAAGATCTCTTTGCGGTAGACTCATATGACTGTGGTCGCACTGACATCCACACAACAACAATCCCCACGGACCCTGGCATGACTCCTGTGTTTGTGAAGCAATATCGCTTGCCTCTCGCATCAATGGAGTCCCTTACTGAAATAATTAAGAACCTTGAGTCCCGGGGAATAATCCGTCCAGTCCACAGCACCTTCAATAATCCGGTGCTGGGAATATTGAAGCCAAACGGCCAGTGGAGACTCTGCGCCGACCTCAGGGAGCTCAACAAACGGGTCCATACTTCCCGATGGCCTCTGCCCTACATTGACCAAGGGCTGGCCCAGATTCAGGGGTCACAGGTATTCACTGCAATAGACCTGACAAATGGATACTGGACCGTGCCTGTCAGTAGGGAGGACCAATACAAACTGGCTTTTACCTTTGGGGGCCAGCAATACACATGGACCCGGACTCCCTTCGGATACCTCAACTCCGGCAATGAATTCAACATTTTCCTACATAAGGCCATGCCCAACCTGGGTGCGAGGGGTAACCTGGCTTATGTAGATGATGTCCTCATCAAAAGTTCATCTGTGGAGGAACACATAGCGGAGATCCGTTATGTTCTGACGCAGCTGAGGGCCGCCGGAGCAAAACTTTCCTTTCAGAAAGCACAGTGGTGTAGAACCCGTGTTAATTTCTTGGGGCATGAGATTACTCCTCAGGGCCTCTGTCCCCAGGAAAAGAAAGTGGAAGCACTTCAGAAACTGAAAGACCCCACAACTCTGCGGGAACTAAGGAGCCTCCTTGGACTGACTAATTACAGCAGAAAGTTCATTGAGGGCTACGCAGAGATCACCAGACCCCTGATTCATCTCCTGAAGGGGGGGGTCAAGTGGGAATGGGGTCCAGAACAAGCCGAGGCAGTAAAACAACTCAAAAGAAGCCTCTCACAAGCGCCTTGCCTAGCTTACCCTGTCAGAAACAAGGAGTTCTTCCTGGAGACGGGGTTCTCTAATACGTGCTTGACGGCAGTATTATACCAAAAGCATGACAAGGTCAATAAAGTAATCTCCTATGCGAGCAAAACTTTATCCTCTGTGGAGGAAAAATTCAACGATTGTGAGAAGGCACTCCTGGCAACGGTGTGGGCATTGAAGAATTACCGCCCGTTTATCCAGGGGGAACACATCATAGTGGAGACTCCACACCAGCCTCTGCAATATCTCCAAAGTGACAGAATCCGGGCCGGAAATGTGAGTAATTCCCGAATTACTTCCTGGATTCTGTCAATGCAAGGCTTTCCTGTGGAGGTCAGATATGGCCAAAACAAGAAGAGTCCCCTCGCGCAAGGTCTGGCTGACTTGCATGATTGTGCCAGAGAAAACTGTCTCGAGGACGAAAGTCTAAAAATAAAGGACAACATGGAGGCATACCTTAATTCCCCCCACAAAGTCTTTGAAGAGGACAAGTGTGAGGGAATGCCCACAGTGTATGTGGATGGATGCTCTTAACATGTTGACAACGACGGGGAGAAAGAACTGGTGGCTGGCGTAGGGAATGCATGGGTGAATGAGTCCCCAGAACCCTCCGCTGGATACAAAATTGGTCCCCGAAGTAGTCAGGTGGCAGAATTGATGGCTGTGCATCAGGCCATCCTCACTGCTGTCCAGCATCAACTCCACGAACTGGTCATAATCACAGATTCGGATTATGTACGGAACGGGTTCGTGGAGCACCTGGTTAATTGGAAAACCAGAGGCATGTTATGTGCTAACAACAAACCCTTGAAACATGGGAAGTTGATCCAAAACATTGATGATCTGGTCACATCGAATGAGATGACCATCTACTGGAAAAAGATCAAGGGTCATTCCAAAGTAGAGGGACCAGACAAAACTGGAAATGACTTAGCTGATCAGCTGGCCAAAACCGGGGCCATCCAAGGGGATCTAATTGAGATTGAGTCCCTATTGGGGGAAATCCAGGTCACTGCTATCACTAGGTCCCAGACAAATGCTCACAACGACCTTTCAATTGCACAATGGAGCAAGGAGACCCCTGATGCTGATTTGATTACCGCTCAGAAGGGGGATCCAATAATTGGTAAATTTTACCAGCACCTTGAGGACCCTGAGAACTTTCCCCTGACGGATACCGATTACATTGGGAAAGAGGACCTAAGAGTGTTGATGAAATGTCCAAAAATGTTCCGAATCCAAGACGGTTTGTTGGTAAGGAAATCCAAAGCTGGCCACGATCAGTGGGTGGTTCCTACCTCATTCCGAAGCCTGATGTTAAGTCACGCCCATGATGCGGCCACCGCCGGTCATAGGGGGTTTCACACAACATTGGAAATCTTAAGAGAGGTTGCATACTGGCCACACATGGGCCAGGACCTCAACCAATATTTGAAGGGTTGTCTTGTGTGTGCACAATTTCAGCCGACATCCCTCACACACCGGGCGCCTTTACAAAAGAGGGGAATGACACTGCCATGGTCAGATTTACAAATCGACTTTGTAGGCCCTGTGATTCGCTCGGCTAGGGGGAATAAGTACATGTTGACTGTGACATGCTTGTTTACCAAGTGGGTGGAATGTCTCCCAGCCCCAAACTGCAAGGCAGAAACGGCAGCTGCCTTGATGATTAACCACATCTTTTCCCGTTTTGGTCTACCTCAAAGGATTGAGTCAGACAGAGGTAGCCACTTCACCAGTGAAGTAATGACAAAGATGTGGGAGATACTGGGGGTCAAGAGAAAGCTACATATTGCTTATCGGTCAGCTTCTTCTGGGGCAGTAGAGAGATATAACCGAACCATTGTGAGCATATTAAAGAAGTTTGTGGCAGATTCTGGGCCAAGTTGGGATATCCGATTACCTCTGGTCCTAATGGCCATCAGATCTACCCCTTCATCTGCAACCAAAATGTCACCATTTGAGTTGATGACTGGGCGCAAGATGGTGCTTCCTCAGCATTTGCTCTACAGGACCCAAGAGCAGACACTGATAAATGCCTCCACTACTCATGAGTATGTAGAGAATTTAAGGAAACACCTCCAACATGCTTTTGCTTATGCTCAGCGGAATCCAGAAAGATCAGCTGATAGCATGAAGACCCACTATGACCTGAAAACTTCCAGGAAGGAATATCAGGTGGGAGACCGGGTCTATCTATACAACTTCCAAAGGAACCAGGCCAAGCAGCGCAAATTTTTGCCTACATGGAAGGGACCCTTTGAGATCATCGACAAGATCTCCCCTGTGGCCTACAAAATCCACATCCCCAAAGGTCCTTTGGCAGCGGGGGAAGACAAGTGGGTCCACATAAACCAGTTGAAATGTTGCCATCCCAGGCACGCTCTGCAACAACTGGAGGAATCCTCTGGAATCCTAGCGGGTACTGTCTCAGACTAATTCAGTTCCAACCATAAAACATACCACATCTAGTCTCTAAAATATTGTGATTTGCATGAAACTGTCTCTTAGTTATATTGTTTTTTTTTTTCAAAATAAGAATGTAATGTTTTGTTATGATGAAATGCATATGCTGCCCCACTATCTCAACAGTGGTGGAAAAAGTCTATGAGTAGGTATTGCCGCTCTTCCTTTGTCGTCCTAGGAGAAAGAAAACCTGAAGACGGGCCAAGGAGGATGATACGGAGACCGGGAACGAAGATCCAATGGGCCCAGTGTACCGCCCAATATTCCCATCAGGACCGGCGAGGAGAACCGATCGATCAGTACCGGATGGAGAAGAAGATGCCGAACTGTGCCATCTATTGGAAGAAGATGAGGAAACATCCCAGATCTTGCGAGTCCCATCAGTGAAACCGAATGGCCATCGCAAGAGGGGGGCTTGTGGGATGTATTTACCCATGCATCCGAGCCCTACCTCAAAACTGTGCAGTACTGACATGAAAACATCATGATGGCCAGAGCTTCCCAGAAAATGCACAGGGAAATGCAGGAAGAATAGGCTGCCACTCATTTTTGCCGATGTTATGGGCACAGAAGGACACTGCCTAAAACCACCATTGGACTACCCACACAGTAGTCTGAAACCATTGGGAATGGCAATGCTGATTGCCAAAAGCAAACCCATAACTGTTGGGAATTCATTTTCTTAAATCCCAAAAAGGGGTGCAGTACCAGTACTCACCATTATCCAAAAGCCGGCGTTTTAAAACCACCAGATTTTGTAGAAAACTGAATAAATGAACCCAAAACAGGCCAAAGAAAGACTTACTGAGAGGTGGATCCAATGTAAAGTTATATTCTGAAGTGACTTGAAGGTTTATAACAAGACTGGCTGCGCTGTGGATTTCATTAGTTTAAGTAAATTTGGACTGAAAGACACTAAAAAAAAATCTAAATGTTTAAATTGACTGAGTGACCTACTTTTGAGTGTCACATAGGTTGCAATTGATTAAATGTCATAGTTTTAAACTTAGAATCAGCCTTCTAGCTGCATATGTGAAAATGTTTAGTTTTATTTGAATGCAGAAACTGGGGAACAGAAATGACAGCTTAAAGAGATTCCAATTTGCCTGGCAACTACCCCCATCAGGAGTGAAACTTGAGTCACAGCTGTGTTCCCAGGCCTAGCTGCCCTTTTGCTGCTCACACTAAGGATATGCCATCTATCTGATAATTGAATTACCTGTGCTCTGCAGGAAAGTGAACAAAGCCCTGTCCTGGCTCAGGCAAAGGTTTTATTGGCAGGAGTCGTAAATGGTCGTAAAAAGTGGCTTCCTCCTGAGGAAAGGGGAGGAGCACTGCCTGTGAGAGCAAGCTGGCTTGGCAGAACTGGAAAAACCAGAAATTCAACCTTGTGCTGAGGGTAAACCACACCCCTTTGGAGCCAGAACATAACTTTAAAAAGATGAATAACTCATAGAGCGGACATGTGAAAATTTTATAAATGATACCATAATTCTTGTGATTTTTCTGCCCACATTTTAAGAGGTTTTTCGACCCGGTGGCATGTTCAGGGGGGTTTTAGCGGAAAAGTGGATATTACTCTAAATGTATGCATGTTAAAAATCTGAAACTTCATCAGTTAATGTCCCTACTCCCTGCACACATGTATGTAAAGTTGGGTCAATGTCAGAAAGTGAAAAATCAGTTAAAAAGTCAATTATCTGCCATTTCTGAATGCAAGCTCTTAGAAACAGCAGATTTAGACAGAGACATGGCTAAATTCAGCCACACCATGTATATGTAATTTCAAACAACTCTGTAACTCTGAAATATGTATTTTATTATCAAATATAGAATGTGGGCAATCTGACAGAGGAGTGTCCTATCTGCAAGCCATAAAATGACATCCCTCTGACTCACAGTTCATTCCCCAATCAAATGATAAATGGAAGTTTGACCAATTAGAAGCTGAGAGAGAGGTAGGGTCAGTGATGCTAGAACACACCCACATTCTAAACACATAAAAGCAGACAGACAGGACAGATAGGGACCTTCAATTCCATTTGCTGCAACGCACTCTGCCGGACCATACAACATCCAGAAATCCATACTTTACCTCCATCAAACCTCCAGAGAGCCAAACTAGAGACTTTAATCTATCCAGAACTAGAGACCCAGACCAGAGAACCAGAGAGAGCTGACCCAGATCACTGTGAAGTGCAGAGACCAGAGGCGAGTTTAAAACCTGACCAGATCCATGGCGAGGCCCATTTCACTCAAGAATATAGTGTGAGTACATAGTAAAACTGTGTAGAACCCATCTCTTAGTTAAAATAATACAATTCAATCCATTTTAACCTAAGTAGAACTGCAGCTTAGCAATTGTGTTATCCTGCCATCATTTTTAAAGCTGAAAAAGTGTGCGTTTAAAATTTCAAATCTGAAAAACGACCTTTATTCAATCGTTCATATCTCCGCAACCGTTTGTGCTAGAGACTTGCAGTAACTTTCATTTTGAAGCTGAGATCCTAGGCTTTCCTAGGACCCCAAAACGATAGAGATAGTCCTTGTGGTTCCTCTGTAATAGCGCTCGGCGCATCCGCGAATTTTACCGCGATTTGCAAATTTCTTCACATGTAAAAACTGCTGCTGCTTGCCTTCCATTTGCCAGAATTTCGTTTAACCTGCTAACTATCCCTGCATCATTGCTAGTGTGAGCCTGGACTAATATTGACTAGATACCACTCACCCTGAACCTCTGAAAGGGAATTAAAAGCAATTTAGCATATTTTTTAATTCATTGCCAGCACATATCAAAGCAATTTGGGCCTGTGTTTTTAAACTTCTGTTGTCTAAGCTTGCCGGGGTGAACTGAATCACATTTGATTGCATTTCTGAGAACTGTGTGTTTCCTTCCATTTCCTTGCCTTGCATCAAGGGGGGGAGGGGATTGCCAGAGAAAAGTGATTACATTGTTTTGTTGAAATCATATTGAGTATTTCTATACTGCATTTCATTCATTCAACCTTGCATCCATTTGAACTCTATAAAGCATTTTGTACCACCTTCTTCTTTTGTTCCTATTTACCAGTGTGCTACCTTATCCATTTCATGTCAACTCATTAGTGATTATAAGAAGTGTGCTAGTGCCAGATTCTCCGTTGTTGATCTTTATCATATCAGATTAAGTGTGCTATTCAATTATTAATTTATTATAAAGTGTGATATATATATATTTTAAATTATCAAATAAACCTTTTAAACTTGCAAAACAGAACTACTTCTTGGCTCAGTGGGGTCAGGGGGAGTCCAAGAGAGGGGTGTTATATAGGGGTAGTCATCCAGAACGCATGAACTGGACATAAAGATATATCAATAAGGGTTTCCATTCAGTATCCCAGACTAGGCATTGACTTAGCTGTAGTGTTGAATTGAATCCTCTTACAATGTCATTCGCATTATGCGCTCAACATTAATTATTGTTATTTGTATTAGTGTAACTTATTTTCTTTTGTTTCCCTTCTAGATATTTAGCACTCAATTCTTTATCTGTGGCATACTGCACATCTGGGAATTGAGTTATCTCTTCTGTTAGAGTTAATCATTACAGATTGTCACGTTGCCCAGTCTTAAAAATGAAGCACACTGTAATTGGCGTTCCCCTGGCCGTTTTTACCAGATGGGTTTTGTTAACGTGGCAGTTTTCATTCTTGACAGACCAATATTATCTCATTAGCACTCATTGCGCTTATGTGCTGGTACTTACTTCCGTGGTTGTTGAATCCAAGGTTCACAAGATGCTCACAAATTCATTCGATCCACTCTCTGTGTATCACAGTGTTCACGTGTTTATCTTTACAAATATAGACGGTGCGGTACGCAGTTGCATTCTGCTAGTGGTGGCACTCTTTTGGTTCTCTGCGCTATATGGTGACTGCTATTTTGACATCTTATATTTTGTGAAGAAACCCTGTTCTTAATAGATCCTAATGATTCCGCCATCTTTGAATGGTTTAGTGTTCCTATCGAAGGACTGTCAGGCATAGACTTTCTTCTATGTAATTTCAGTCTTACATTCAGCAATCTGCATTGAAGTCTGTGTTATTAACTCTTCCCTATTCATGGTATCCACTTGTGAAAATTATACACAGCAATCAAATGTTGCTTTTAAATTTTATTTTAAGCGCTCAATGTTCGCACTTTAAAATCCTTCATTTTATTGAAAGTCCGTAACCTTACAGCTCAAGTGGTTCCGCCATCATTGGAAATTATTTTTTATTACATTTAGTAATGTGCAGGCTATTAAGTAGATGAATGCCTATTGTGAGCCATGTCTATATAAGGCATATATATGTACAATAGCCTTAAAAGGATAGGGATCTTAAACAACTCAGCCTATCTTGTCAGGCAACATTATATATTATATCCATATACTATTATTAGTGAATATCACAATAAATCCAATGTGATGTTAATAGAAATTGTGGAGTAGACAAATATTATTGAGTTGGTATTCTTGAAGTACAGTATACAGACTGATTTCCTCTGGATCAAGCAATCCTATAGGTGCTCATTAATTATTTTTAATCTTGTGCCATTGTATGGCTTTGTTGAGGCCTTTGATGTTGCTTTGTGACATTTATATACGTTCCTGCTCTTTTTTAAGCAATGTATTGTGTCTTATGTTTTGATTTTCTCCTTGTATTGCTAGTAGTACTGTCCAATTGAATTCCTCATGTCCATGGTTTTTAGCCAGAAATTTTTTGACCATGGGTGCTTGTTGTATTTTATTTTTAAGGCAGGTCCTGTGTTCTATTATACATGTTTTTATCTTTCTGTTCGTTGTTTCTATGTATAGTCGTCCATAGGGGCATTTGATCATGTAAATAACATTATCAGTATTGCAATTTGAAAAATTCTTTTATTGCCATTTCTTATTGGTGCCTATATCTACTTCTTTAGTATTACCAGTCATTTTACATATGCTAAATTTACTGCATAGGTAGTGTCCCTTAAAGTGGTCCATACCTCATAGTGTGGTGATGTTTTCAATTGGAGGTTCTTTTATTTAGAGTTTACTGATACTGACACAATTGCCTACTGAAGTGCTTTTTATAGGCAAAAATAGCTGGTGGAAGCTTTGATGCAGCTGTAGTAAAGATATTCCAGAGTTTTTGTATAATATTGTGTATAGCTAAGCTATGATTAGTGAAAGTATTCACAAACATAATTCTATTGCTTTTGGGTTTTTCAATTTTGTCTTCTAGTAATGCGCCCCTATTGTTATTCAAAGATCATTTTGATGCTTTTTTTACTAGCTTCTTAGGGTAAGCCCTCTTTTTAGCAATGAGCATAGTTGCCTTTTCTTCATATGGCATGTTTGTACTGCTATTCGTTTTTAACCTAAAAAAATGGACCAAACGGTAAATTATCCCTTAGGTGTTTGATATGGTGACTTTTGTAATTACGAAGGGAATTGTGATCTGTTTTTTTATGGTAAGGTTTGTAAGGTATCCCAACTTACAGGGGTTCCCCTTAATTATACCGGTACTCCTAATCACGCTGACACCGGAGTAAATGAACCCCTCCAGGGAAGCAAGGCCAAGAGTCTTATCTTGCAAGGATAACACGTTTAATCTGTACAGAAATCAGGATGGGGCAAAGAACACTGCTCTTTGAATGGAATATTATGTACCTCAACCACTCCATTCTCCTGCAGATTTGAGCCAGACTGGATCTTATTTACTTCTTGACTTGGTCACTGAATACTGGCATGGCTCCATCCAAAACTGTCCTTCTTCCCTACAAGGGGTGTTGCAAAACCTTCCTTTATTCATCATCAGCTATTTCTGGCAGCCATGCCACTTATCATATTAATACCTTACATAGACACACACTGCAGCCCTGCATAGTTTTACAAACCTTGAGGCCTAGCCCCAGGAAAAACTAAACATTTCTATAACTAATTTTCATTCATACTCCACTCATCTTACTCATATTTTTATGTGGTCCTGTAATTACTTTTAAGCATGATTTTCCATAATTCTGTGTGTCGTACATTGAGCATGTACAATCCCATTTTAGCATACATGGGGTTTTAACAGACAGAAAACTGCTGCTGAGTTACGCGCTGGCCTGCCAGAGCTAGCCAACACCACACCAATGCCTGTAGTCAATTATTAGCACATGCTGCATTCATTCCGGGAAGGGAGGGGGAGTTTTTCTGACTCATACCGTGCTAAGAACTATATAGGTTTTAACATTTACTAATGTATTCAGCTAATAGTTATTTGCACTTTATATTTAAATACTGTCTTCTGTTTTTGCCTGCCCATGTTTATGTGTGATTATATTTGCATGAAAAAGCTTTTCTCAATGTTTCTCCTCCCCCTGGTCTCTTTGTAGTGCCTAGAAACAGTAAAAATAAGTCTTGCCTAATTCTAAAGCACTTGGGAATGAAGGAAGGTGCTAGCTCCTTCCCAGCAGGTTTTACCAATATTTCCCCTTCCTCATGAAAAATGGTAAGCTCAAGGAAATTTGTAGATTTATTATTGATCGTCATAGTAAATTTAAGGTGACAATTGTGTTTGATTAACCAATTGGCCTGTTCCAGTGTGCTTTTCCAGATAACTAGAACCTTGTCTATGAATCTAGACCAGATCTTTATATGTTCACTATAAGTGTTATTTGATGCATATATATTTCTTAATTTGAATATCGATGTATTTTTCTAGATAATTATGGATTCTTTGAACTGTCAAAATATCTATATAGCTTTATAATTGCTTGAAATTACCTACACTCGGAAAAAGGTAGGGATTTTGCTACCTAATTAGTAAAAATCAGGACTCCCCCCTAAATCTATAGTAACCACAGTGGCTATTAGTGACAGGATTTACTTTACAGTGGGAGGCTCGGTGTGCATCCTTTCTCATAAGCTATCCCCTTCTATATACACATATAAAATGGCAGAAGACAAACTTTTGGCCTTCAGTAACGCTTATGCAGCCACTTAATGACTGTCATCTCCATTCTCAACAACAGCGAGTTAGGAGAACTAAATCAAAAGCCCAACGCCTGGGACAAAGTATACCAGTTAAGAAAAAGACTAATTTGCTTCCAAATACACAGAGCAATCATGTTGGAGTATTTAAAAAATAAATCATTACTCCAAGGATTGATTGTTCAAAATGAACCTTGATTGTTCCTTGACAACGAGAAATGTAAGGTACAATGGAGTTATATTGCCAATCAATGTGGCAGAGATTGGCTTATTCTTATAATTGATGCAGCTAAAGAAACAGTAGAAATAATAGAGCTAGATCTTAAAAATATAGGAGAAGACATAAAAAGTAAAATTTCTAGACAATTACAAAAATGAATAGAAGAAATAGAAAAAGAAATTAAAGATTTTAAACAAAAGAATACACAAGAACATATTCCAAGACTTCTGCCAAATTTAGCCATGAGAAGGTGTTTCCATACATACAAGATGGATATAAAAAACCCTCATTATCACAAGGGGAAGACAATCAAACAAGAAGGGTAAGATTTATAGCTACCTCCTACAGCACCAGCAACGACAGTAGTGATATGGATGATGCAGCAGAGGGCACTTCAACTAATAAAACCTATAACAGGGGAAGGGGACAACCTAACAGAAGACAAGGAAGAGGAGGGTGCAACATGTCGGCACAGCCTTTTTTATACAGATGACAGAACAAAGGGAACTGGGACGACGTGCAGAGACAGACGAGGAGCACGAATCGCTCATTGTCAATCTTTCAGATTATGATCTAAATGAAATTGAACATCAAGTCCGCCACAAACGTCTAGGATTTATAATCACCAAACAATATGACCCGTTTGAATTCCAAACTGACTTAATGCATGAGAAAGATCCATATTAAGGAATTTTTCAATGATAAAATAGATGAAACAACAGTGACTGTACGTAAGAACTGTACGGGCCTATGATCTCCCTCCAAGTTCTATCCACCTACACACACCGTCTCCCCATAATCACTGGTGTTTGAAAGGAAAGTCCTCACAGATGTTACTAAACTGAAAAAGATCAACACGAAAATCTACCAGAATTTGAGTAAAAAAGAAAGAGAAGCCCTTAAAACACTAGCTGAGAATGAAAATATATTAATCAAAAGAGCAGACAAGGGAGGACGTATAGTAATACTGAATAAAACAGATTATGTCAACAAATGCTTGAGTCAAATTGAGAATACCACAAGCTACAAAATATTACCTGAGGATCCCACTAAAGATTTACTAAAACTTATAGAACCAAGGTTTACAGAAGCAGAGAGTAGAGGATGGATCAGTAAAGTGCAATTTCTTATCAATACAGATTCTTCCATTCCCACTTTCTACGGCTTACCAAAGATACATAAGACCTTCATAAAACCTCTGGGTGGACCAATTGTGGCTGGCATAAATTCTGTGCTAGAACCACTCTCGAAAATTGGCAGATCATCATTTGAAGGGTTATGCAAAAACAATTACATCTTATTTAAAAGATACCACTGAAACTATAAAAGAATTTGAACACCTGGAATTTGTGCCAGATAAAAACTACCTAATTGGGTTGGATATAATTTCTTTATATACAGATATTCTTCAACAAGAGACTCTTTCGACAGTTGAAGAAATACTTCTCAGCAGGACAAATAGCGATCCAGTGCCCACTTCATTTATAATGTGGTACATAGAACTTGCCCTTATGAAAAACTATTTTGAATTCCAAGGAGAATTCTTTCAACAAATAGAGGGGACGGCCATGGGAGCAACCATTGCCCCTAGTCTGACGAATCTCTACATTGAGATGTTTGAAAAAAAGACATATATATGCATCCAATAACCATTATAGTGAACATATAAAGATCTAGTCCCGATTCATAGGGCCTCATTACAACCCAGGCGTTAAGGGGTTAACGGCACCGTAAAAGGTGTCAGCGCCGTTAAACCCTTAACGCCTGATTACAAGGTCCCTTTGCGGGTTGCACTTTAACGCCTGCTTTTAGCAGGCGTTAAAAACCCAACCCGCAAAGGGACCTAGGAGCTAATTACGGCACTGTAATTTACAGTGCCGTAATTAGCGCCTTGCCCATTCCTATTGAGCCCTATGGGCCAAAAATGGGAATGGGGAAGGGGCCATGGTGAATGGGGAATTACCGCCCCGCCAACCTTGGAATGGGGCGGTAATTCCGCCATTCACCATGGCGGACCCCGGCATGGACCATGGTGCTAATAGCACCATGGTTTAGTGCCGGGGTCATAATGAGGCCCATAGACAATGATCTAGTTATCTGGAAAGGCACACTGGAACAAGCCAACACGTTTTTTGATTGGATAAATAAACAAAATGGTCACCTTAAATTCAATATGATGATCAATAATAAATCTACAAATTTCCTTGACCTTACCATTTATCATGAGGAAGGTTAACTATTGGTAAAAACTTACCATAAAAAACAGATAAAAATTCCCTTTTTAAGTACAAAAGTCACCATATCAAACCCCTAAGGCATAATTTACCCTTCGGTCACTTTTTAAGGTTAAAAAGGAATAGTAGTAAAAACATGTCATATGAAGAAGAGGTAACTATGCTCATGGCTAAACTTAATAAGAGGGGTTACCCTAAGAAGTTAGTTGAAAAAAGCAGCAAAACAAGCTTTTAATAACAAAAGGGAAGCATTACTAGAAGACAAAATAGAGAAAAACAAAAGCGATAGAATAATGTGCGTGAATACTTTCTCTAATCACAGCTTAGCTATACGCAACATTTCACAAAAACACTGATCTTTACTACAGCTGCATCAAAGCTTCCACCACCTATTATTGCCTATAAAAAAGCACTCCGATAGGCAATTGTGTCAGTAGCAGTAAACTCAAAACAAAAAAAACTCCAACTGAAAACATCACTACACTATGGAGTATGGACCCCATTAAGGGACACTACCCCTGCCGTAAATGTGGTGTATGTAAAATGACCAGTAAAACTAAAGAGTTAGATATAGGCATCAATAAGAAATGGCAACATAATACTTTTTCAAATTACAATACTGATCATGTTATTTAAATGATCAAATGCTTCTGTGGACTACTATACATAGGTAAAACGAACAGAAAGATAAAAACACGTGTAATAGAACACAGGAGCTGCCTGAAAAATAAAATACAACAAGCACCCATGGTCAAACACTTCCTAGCTAAAAACCACAGACATGAGGAATTCAATTGGACGGTACTACTAGCGATAAAAGGAGAAAATCAAAACATAAGAAACAATACATTGTTTAACAAAGAGCAGGAACTTATATACATGACACAAAGCCACATCAAAGGCCTCAACAAAGCCATAGAATGTCACAAGATTACAAATAATTAATGAGCACTTATAGGATTGCCCGATCGAGAGTAAATCAGTCTATATAATGTACTTCGCGAACACCAACTCTATATTATTTGTCTACTCCACAATTTCCATTAACATCACATTGGAGTTAAGTAGATATAGAAGACAAAATGTTTGATTATCATACCAAGAACTAATAATAGTATATGGATGTAATATTTAAGGTTGCCAGACAAGATAGGCTGAGTTGAATAAGATCCCTATCCTTTTGAGTCGTTTGTACATATATATGCCTTATGTAGATATAGCTCAGAATAGGCATTCACCTACTTAATAGCCTGCATATTACTACATGTAATAAAAATTAATTTCCAAAGATGGCAGAACCACTTGAGCCGTAAGGTTAAGCACTTTCAATAAAATGAAGGATTTTAAAGAAAGAACATTGAGCACTTAAAATAAAATTAGAAAGCAAAATGTGATTGCTGTGTATCCGCGGCATCTATATTTGTAAAGATAGACACTTGAACATTGTGATGCACAGAGAGCGGATCAAACAAATTTGTGAGTATCTTGTGAACCTTGGATTCAACAACCACGGAAGTACCAGCGCATCAGTGCAATGAGAGCTATTGAGATAATATCTGCATGCCAAGGATTAAAACCGCCAAGTTAACAAAACCCATATCGTAAAAACGGCTGGGGCAACGCCAATTACAGTGTGCTTTATTTTTAAGACTGGACACCATGACAATCTATAATGATTACTCTTACAGTAGAGATAACACAATTCCCATTAGTTGACCTTCAGTTTACATTCACTAGAGATGTGCAGTATGCCACAGATATAGAATTTAGCGATAAATATCTAGAAGGGAACACAATAAAATAAGTCATACCAATATAAATGACAATAATTAATGTTGGATTGAGCCCATAATGCGAACGACATCCACCATTAGCAAAATAACACGAGATATACTAAAATATATCCATCTCTGCTTCTTTAGAAAAACAAAGCGGTGGAACACTGTTTTCCATTTAAACAAAGGCAATTTGGAAACATAATGCATAAGGACACAAGGACACCTAGAGGGAAAAACAAGATCTATCAAAATTGAGGAAATTCCAAAGCTCACCTTATACAGGTAGGTATATGGACATAGACCATGTTTATATGGATGGGAAAGCTAGAGAAAGGCATCAGAAAGAGTTTCATAGTAGTTACAACAGATCCAATTGTATCTCTTTACAGATGCAACTGAAAGAGTGTTCTAATTACAAGTCATCCTGAGAACTTCTAATTTATTTGTATATCTTCATATCACCACTCCCCCAACTATATCAGGCAATTATAACCTAGATATAGGTTAAACAGTCGAACCGACTGTAATAGTAATTGAACAATCATAGCTAATACTGTTGTTGTTTGGTTTTTATATTGACAGCTCAAAGACCCAGTGCGAACATAGATAAATGAAGGGAAGAACTAATCGAACCCCTGAATAGCAAAGTGACAATTACGTTTTCTCCTGATGAATGTTCCTCATTTAAAGCTTGCGAACAGAAACATGTTGAGATATACCCTGTACAAATAAACTACTAGGGCCATAATGTAATAGGTTATATGAATAACAACCAGAATAAGAATTAGAGATTCTCTCTTATCCACCAATGAACAAACTCTATGTTATAGAGTTTCAATAAAAGGAAAAATCAGGTCACAGACTGTTTTTTACAATAGTTTTTATAGGTATTAATGTATAAATTGATGCCATACAATGTATCTACCTTTTATACGATGTGTTAAATAAAAATTGGTGTGTTTTTCTAGATAATGGTGGATTCTTTGAACTGTCAAAATATCTATCTACCTTTACAATTACTTGAAATTACCTACACCCGGAAAAACTTTGGCATTTCACTACGTAATTAGTAAAAACCGGGACTCCCCCCTAAATCTATAGTAACTTCCTTCATCATGCCACCACGTTGGATGGCTTCTAGACTCCATCCTGATAATGACATTGCCGTTGTCTGCTTCACTAGACATCCAGCGACTGTGATTGGCATTCTTGCCCTCTCACAGTTCCGTTGGTCCCACGTTTCAATTCTTTTCTACCTCTCCACAGCGTTGTGATGTGAGGATGTTTCCCCTCTGCACTGTTCTCTCTCCTCTTTCCTGATCTACTTCTCCCACTTTCATACCCCCTTTCATACAAGTTTCTTCTTAAAGGGATATTCCCTTTTCCTTTAGACAGCATGCTGGATTCACCATTGACTATAGTCAAATAGAAGGAGGACACAGTGTTCTTGGTGGAAGGCAGTACCATATATGGAGATAAAGTATCCTGCATATGGAGTTTCCTTTTGGAATCGTGGTGCTTGTCCCCTAAGGGGGTGTCACGCCCATTTAGGTCCCATTTGCGCAGACCCCTAAGGAGGGTCTTGCGGAAAACGGGCTCCCCTCCCTAGCCTCAAAGGAGATGGCTCATCCTTGGGGAGAAGAGACAAATACTCCCCATTCATCACGCTACCAAGAATTATAGGGATTTTTCTCTGCAAATACCAGTAACTGTTATTATTTTGTCTAGCCACTTAAAAGCAACACATTTAGTAAAAAGACAATGGGCCTGATTTACAAAGCATTTTCCAATGGGATTGCGCTGTTGTAAAACACTTTTGTAAATCAGTCCCAGTGAATGTTATCTTCTCATGCCTTTCAAGAATTATAAGACTTGTACTCTGCAACTACTAATATCTAGCACTTCGTCTGGCTACTAAAATATGTCACACTTACATCCTCGAAAGATAATCTCTTCTTGACTATCAAGAGTTACAAGCTGTTTTCTTTGCAACTTCTAACATATATTTGGTCTGCCCCCTATATATAGCACAGTGTCTTACACCCATTGTATGTAATAACCTCCTGCTTACCACATATCATGAGACACTTTCTCTGCAACTACTAATAATTAGTATGTGTTATGGTCACTTGCAAATCCACTTACTTGCAAGTACTAAATTGAATTTGATCCTCCTTTCCAAGAATTGTAAGTCTTTTGTCTGCAACTAGTGTTCGGTCTGGCCACAAAACTACAATGCACTAAGTTACAGAGAGTGAAAATAATCTTCTCCCGGCTGCAAAGAATTATAAATCTTCTTTCTCTGCAACTGATAGCTGAAATGTGGGATGGCCAGTAAAGCATGTTACTGTCACTTACAGCCAATGAATGGCATTTGATATCCTGCCTACCTCTAACGAATTGCGTGGTAAGCTCCTCCCCACACTGACAAAAAATGTAACATGTATCTATGTCATGAAAAGTGGTCTCTAGGTTATCGTATAGTCAATTAAGGTGCAAATATATGCCTATACTACATAATTTGCATACCCGTTCCTCAACTAAATCCTATTTCATTGTGAGCCCCTTTGCTCCACTACATCCTATTTTAATGTTCTACCTGTCCCCCAACTAAAGTCTATTTACATTCTCTAACCCTCTCTCGGCTCTTTTCTATGATTGTTCTACCGCTCGCTCATCTATTTCTTCCTTGAACTGCACCAGCAACCTCTTTTCTCATCTGTCTAAAAACTCTTCTGACTTCAAAATCAGCCATGTCTGCCCTATTTATACTATTTTAGCACAATCCACCCAAATAATTTTGTCTGAATGACTGATAATGTGCAGAAAAACTCAGTTTACCACAGATTTGCAATATTAGGGTATACGGTGTATGCCTGAAATGTTTCACCCACGCTTATTCATACCCATGAACGAGCTTTGAGGTGTACGTTGTCCATTTATCAGTGTTTCACTGAAAAACCTCTAAGTGACGTTCACATTAAGTGCAAGGATATGACAATAAGGGGTACGTGTGGCTCTGTGGCAAGGATTAGAATTGCTACTGAATAGCATGCCACTCTGAGATTGTGACAGTGCAGGTTCTCTGGCACAGTGTTTCTTTCATCATGCTAAACGTCACATTTTAGTTTCAAACATCAATCATGTTAACCATGTTGCATCATCAATATTTCCACAGAACTGTGCTTTATATTAGCACTAGCAGTACCACCTGGCGTTGCCCGGGTCTGTAGCTGACATATATGTGGGGGTCTGCTATAGCCTTGCATATGTTTTATTGTGTCCTATTTTTGAAAGATCCGAAATCTGCAATCTCCCGAAATTGCCTATACTTTTTGCACAGGGCCGGACCCCTGCCCAATGCAGGGTGAATGGGTGGGGTTGGTCAGATTTAACTATCACCAGTACACCCCAGACTGGTATGACAAACTCGGGCCAAAACATCAGCCCACCAACTGTTGTGGGGCTGGAGCCAACAATCACAACATTGTCAATCTCCCAAAATCATCCATTCTAATAGCACAGAGCCGGACCTCGCACTGTGCAGGGCGCGAATGGGATCCGGTAGGTAAAATTTCACTATCGCCAGTACTCCCCAGACTGGTATGCCGACCGTGGGCCAAAATTTCAGCCCACCAACTGATATGGGGCTGGAGCCAACCATAAACATACAAACAGGCTTTCCCAAATATATTAACAGAATGTGGAAAGAAGATGAAGCCGAAGAGGTCTGGTTCGAACTTCTTTTCCTGAGTGAATACGTCTCGGCAGTCTTAACCATGCCAGCCTCTCTCCTCTCTATTCATTGTATGTAGTTCACTAAAGCAGCTGAAGCAATGACTATTCTGAACCTGCATCTTCAACAACCAGCGCAGTGTAATTACCTTTCTTCAATATTCTTTAGAATTGTCAAACAGCAATTTTCTGCTAGAAACCAAGCTTTTGAATAATGCAGAATACATACATTGCTAAACATCAATGCTAAAAATCTAATTATAAGTATTTCACATGTGCTGTAAGTTTTAGCAGCTTAAGTGGATTGTGCAGAAGAGTTGTATTATTTTGCTTTATATGTTCGCTGACACCATTAGCAAAATAAGCAATATTGCCTGTTTGTATCACATTGGTATGAATTATTGTAAGCAATTTTACATACTGCACACTTAAATGGCGTTTATTTCAAATAATGTTTTCATTATTGACTCAGGTGCCTATTATCACGATTGTCAAACGATACTTCAAAAGAGGACTCTATTGATTTGTACATTCTAGCGAGGTAGTTTTATTTTGAATTGAAAGAGCGTGGCCGGGAAATGTTTGTGGCACTTTACCAGTTTACTTTGAAGGCTAAGATGTATATGTATGGCACTGCTGACTGTCTTCTTTAAAGCCGACACCGAAGAATAGCGATAATTCGAGACGCAAACACTGGAGCAAGTGTGATTATAAGCTCAAAACAACTGAACGGGTTTCTCCAAATGCGTCACACTTGTGGTGCGAAGTGTACGTACCCATGCTGTGTTTTTAACCAACTGAGTGAATACTTGTTTTAGCGTGATATCTTTTTTATTTTTATTTTTATTGATATAGCTGATAAAATCAACTTTATAATATAATGAATTCATTAAAACAAATATTTGAAAATACATAATATCATACACACAATAACAAATAATCAATAATCAATTTCATAACGATCAAATATACAAAGTAAAAGAAAAAACAAGAAGAATAATGAGAGTCAAAATCATAAAATCCACTTTGGCAATTCATTAACAAGGGAGATGTTCAGGAATACACATAGGATAAGTTACAAATATCCTAAAACATATTAGCATTTGCCTCATGAAGTTTTAGATTATAGAGAAGTGCCAAGGCCCTGATTCGTACAGTCATGGAGTATCCCGAATAAATCATTTTCCACAATGTTTCAGAAGTGCGGACTCCATACAACTCTACTAATGACTCAAAACGTATCCTACGGTGTTTAACCAATGCCACACATTTAGTTAGAAGATGTTTTAAATTTTCCACAGTATTTTGTTGCTGACAAAAACGACAATACTTCACCGAGTCTTCTTGAGTGCTGCGCCGAGCCAGAATCTGTCTGGTAGGCCAAAGATTCAGCCTCAAATGCATTAAGTCATGAATGTGGATTAAAGACAGTGCTTTAATTAGGTATGCTTCCGGGATGCTATGTTTTTTTCTAGGAAATAACTGTGCATCAAAATCACGATATTTAGAACAATCAGCACTATTGCTTTCCCAATCAAGAGCAAACAGTCTAGTTTTGACCTGTATCGGGTTTTGAAAAAGCGTTAGTGAAACATCTACTCATGCCAGTGCCTGGACCACCTGAGACCGCCATTTGGTAAAGAAGGCATTGTTCGATGAAAAAACATGGTCCGCCAAAATGCCCAAAACCGATGTTGTGTTGTAAGCGAAGAGGCATTTTCTGAACAGTGCCACCATTTTCCAAATGTATCTCATATAAAGAGATATTAATCCAAGCTCATTTCATGTAAAAGGGAGAGGAGTGCAGGATGGAAGCCTAAGTACCCCACACCAAAATATACCTTCCAAAATTGACCAGAATTTGTTGTGAAGTATGTCTGGTTTCTGCTGCACATAGTAATATTGGCGTTGTCTTTTTATGATAGTATTTCACTGCAGGCGCAACTGAAAACTTCACATATTTGCGTAGCAAAATCTTAGTCTGCTGTATGGCCGTGATGACTTTGTGAGTTAGAAGTTGACCATACAAGAGAAAACCTCCATGGCTTGCTATAAGTACTCCCATATATGTGTAAGTTTGTACTACTTGCACTTTGGTCCCCATAAGAGTCCAGACACTTGACTTATAATCACGTTTTTTAGAAGGATTAAACAACATGATCTTGGTCTTCTCAAGCTTGATGGACAGATAATTAGTCGGGGTATAAACTGCAAGAGCATCCAATGCTCTCTGGAGCCCCTTTGGAGTCTTAGACGTTGGGCCTCATTCCGAGTCCGGCGCTAACCAATGGCGGTAGTAGCGCCTTGGTCGGCACCGGACCCGTACCGGCACCGCCCTGGTGGAATGTGAAATTACCGCCCTATTCTGAGTTGACCAGGGCGGTAATTTCCCATTCCCCAGGGCTCTTCCCCATTCCCAAGTGAGCCCCCATAGGACTCAATGGGAATGGGGAAATTGCAAATAACGGTGACCGTACTTTGCGGTCACCGTTATTGGCTAAAAAGCCCCTTTGCGCCCTCGTCCCTAACGCCTGGCATTAAGGATGAGGGCGCAAAGGGAACTCGGAATGTGGCGGTAAGGGATTACCGGCACCGGTCTCGGTAACGGCGACCGGTTTCCGTTACCGCCATACTCGGAATGAGGCCCATTATCACAAGATCATCAGCATACATTAGGAAAGGTATTGGTTTATTGTTCAATTTGGGTGGGTCAGTTAAAATGTTATCAAATGCACTCCCCACATCAGAAATGAAGAAGTTGAATATGGCCAAAGCCAAGGTGCACCCTTGTCTAACCCCTCTGTGTGTAGGTATCGAAGTTGATAATTTGCCATCAGCCGAGAGTCTTACTTGCATTGAGTTGTTTGTGTGAAGATCTTTGATTAAGGAGATTATGTGAAGTTGACAACTCTGGTGAATCAACTTGTGAATCAGTTATTCTCTCGAGATGGAATCGAACAAAGCTCGTAGATCCACAAAAGTAATAGATCGAGGTTGCTTTCTGGATTGGTGAAGTGAGATTATGTATGTCAATGTCATAAGATTCACAACAGTCCCCATACCAGCCATAAACCCTGTTTGCAGAGGACCTGTTTGTCCCGCTTCCAAAGTCCACCTGTTAAATTCTATAAGTATGAATTTTGAGAAAATGTTCCAGGTGCATCAAGTAAGGAGATAGGTATGTAGTTACTCGCCACAGACCTATCACCCATCTTGAAAATTGGGACTATGACTGCAGTTCGCAGAGGGTAAATGATGACTTGAGACAATATGATTAAAGATGGTATATAACATTTTCAACCACATTACTCGATGTTGTTTAAAGCCATAGGGCCTCATTACGAGGTTGGAGGTAACCATGGCGCTATTAGCGTCATGGCTGCCTCCAAAACCTTACTGACTCCGCCCTGGTGAATGGAGCAATTACCGGTCCATTTCAAGGTTGGCGGGACCGGTAATTCCCCATTCACCAGGGCTCTTCCCCATTCCCATTTGAGCCCCCATGGGGCTCAATGGGAATGGGGAAGGCGCTAGTAACGGTACCGCAAATTGCGGTACCGTTATTAGCTCTAAAGTCCCTTTGCAGGTCCTGTCCTTAACGCCTGGAAAAACCAGGTGTTAAGGGAGGACCCGCAAAGGGAACTCATAGTAGGGCGGTAAGGGATTACCGGCACCGGTGCCCTTACTGGTGCCGGTAATCCCTTACCGCCCACCTCGTAATGAGGCCCATAGTTGCTTATCCCATCTGGGCCAGGGGCACGGGAGTTGTTCAAGTTTTGTATATAGAATAGAACATCTTCTTCCTCTATAGGCAATCCCTCATAGTTGGAGCCTTCTAAAGAGCCATATGAGTCTATCACCATTGGTTTTTGGTACATGTTGGAGAAGTGTGTAACCCACTCCGTTACATTAACACCGTTGAGTTGAACAGATTTTTGTGACATATTATTATCTAAATTGATCATAGTCCAAATTTGTGCAGTGTTTTTAGATAAAATTCTGGCCAACATAGTTTCACCATCTGTTTGGTACAGTTGGCTACGATGTGAACGTAACCATTTGCTGTACTGACAACAAAGCGCGCAAATACATTCTTGTTTATTTACACAGTTCGAAAGTGCTACCACGTTTTTGTTTTTACGTAAGGTAGATTTTTTTAATTGAACCATTGCATCATATTCATGCCGAGGTTTGTATTGGACATTAGACGATGACTGTACTTTTTGTTGGTAACTGTATAAAAAACAAGTGTAGTCACCAGAAGCAGTGTTCGCGTCATAACAGGAACTTTCCACCTTTTGTCGAAATGCTGTCAAAGAACGGAGATTCCATTTTAGGCACGTTCTTGCATTATTAACCAACATTGATTGGGGGAAGTATTCACAGCGATCATTGTTCATTTGGACTTCAGACCACCAAGTTAAGTTCAACATGTTATGGTCGCTATACGTTTGTGGTATTATACTTAAACTCAGATTACCATTAAACATACTGCGATCAACAAAGGTGTAATCAATGATGGAAGCAGACTTTCCTCTTTGCCAGGTCATTTGTGGAGGGATATCTCCCATGATAGACCCATTGCAAATAAGAAGTCCTCTCTCCTTCATGAGCAGATGCCATCTCAAACAGGATAAGTTGTATTTGGGATTGTCGACAGGTAACAATTGCAGATTCAAATCCCCCTTTATAATGACATTCATTATATCAGTAGATTCCAAAATGAGATTGAATAAACATTCTAAATCATTAAAGAAGACCTCATCCGATAGCCCCTTCGGGTTGCGATAGATATTCAAGATTGCCACTGTCGCAGCCGGACAAATAAGTTTTGTCAACAAAAGATAGAAATTTGGGGCAGCCCAACAAGACAAGAGCCAATTTTGCAGCATGGCAAACAATAGTATGGCCTTCCCAAGTAGGTTGTGCTGTTAGCCACGTCTCTTGTAAAATGATTATGTCATGTGATGCTAAAAGAACTGCACTGTTACCTCATAAATGGGTGTGCCCACAAGTGTTCCAGCTAATCATGGAAATCTGAAGCTTTCTCTTGTCATTTGTTAGTTATAGGTTAGGGTTATGTGTTGGAAGTTGTTTCGGGGTCAAATTTTGGGGGTTCCAGTAGTAAGATCTGATTCACTAAATGTACTCTTCGACAATGCAGGCATTCCTGGCTTGTTCACACTGTTTTCAAGGGTTAAATTCCCTTCAGAATCAAAAACGAATGGATCTCTTGCCAGGACAAAGCCCAAAGCAAAGATGTCCATCCGCGCCTGCCATCAGGTGTTTCTAACTAAATTTGATTGAAGCCCTACTCTAAAAATGGAACTATCATTATGTTGGACAAACGCAACCTGTTCTATGTCTACAGATGTTATATCCTGAAGTGTATTCACCTCCTCGCATATTGCAAGTAGACTAGTTCTATTCATGACATAGGGAGCAAATGGAGCTGGTCGACATTTCAGTATTAAACGATGAAGTTGTGCTCGTCTTTTGTGATTAGCACTGAGTTTGACTGATCGCCCAGTAGCCATATTCTGAAACTCTGTTTCTCTACATTCAGAACCAGTGTTAGAATTATGAACTGTGGCTACTGTTCCCTGACTCCTCTGCTTCACTTCAGCATGTGATGTATTGGCAGAACGTTCACTCCACGATTTCTGAACGGTTAGATTCTGGCTAAAGTAATTACGAACCGCTCTTGTAATTTGATCTTTAATCTAAAGCATGTTATTATGTTCGTCCACCTTTTCTACATAGATCTTACCGTCAGAAGCATTTGTTGCAATGAAAGCTTCTCGAGAATTTTGACCAACCATTCGGTCCTTAATGTTCTGACGTGCATCAACTCTAACCGTCAAAAAACCCTGTGGTGAGTTCACTCTGGGTGAAGCTAGGGGAGCCATCAACGTCCTCGAGTACGGGATTAGTTTGCCCACTTCTTGATTATAGAACGCGACCTGTGAGTGAGAGGGGACCTGACCATGCTGTATTTCATCACTCACTCTCGATGTAACCGGCACACACAGTGGCTCAACCTGACAGTTTGGTTCTGGTTCAGGTATCAACACTGATAAAGGCTGCTTGCCTCTTGTTGAGTTTTCAATCTGCAAGCGAACATCAGCTAGAATAGAAGGATGTTCTTCACCCCGTTCAGCAACTTTACTGTTTTCCTGATCATTGATTAAATTTGATTCTGAAGCTTGCGACTCATGAGGGATAGATTGTATATCAGAGATTGACGCTATTAGGTCATTTAGCGCAGGATATTCCTTGACCTCATTCAGCTTCTCCGCCACTTACTTCTCAGAATTTATTATTGGAGGTGCACATTTTTTTAATTTAAGTTTGGGTGCCCTTGTTTTTCCCCCTGTTTTCATTTGAGGGGCCAACCATTTCATTAATTGTTTTATGTTAGCTCTCGCTCTCAATGGAAGAGCTTTTTGATTGTTAGTCTTTTTGAGTATGTCAGATGCCACAACTCCTTGCCGTTCTACTTCTTTAGCATGAAAGAGATTTTAAGAAGGCTTTATTGACAAGGCTCGTCCATTGGTGTATCATCAGTATGTATAACTTCGCCCAACAGTGGAGGAGCCTTCTCAGGAGGTACCACACAGTTTTCCTTATTAGTCAGCTGGAGATTGGCACTAATGGAGATTTTGTGCATCAACAGATGATTTGGTACAAAAGGTGTACACGAATCAGCAGCAATGTTAAGTGATCGATCGACCCCAATTACGTGGGAGAATATGGGCAAAACTGTGGGCAAAACTGTCTCTAGCGTTGTCGGTGGTGTTACAGTGTTGCCGCACTACTGACATTGTGGAGTGACATTGTGTGTGCCCTGTTTCACCCATTTTCCATATGCATTAGGAAGCACATTTTCATGCTGTAACAATTCACTCATCCATATTGTTAGTTGGTCAATTTGCTTAGATTGATTCAAGAGTTTCACATTTAATGTTTCAAACAATTTGGTCAGCGTAGATATGCTTGTGCTCATCGCATTTAGAGTAATTTCTAATAGTTTGAATTGAGAAGAGACCAGTAACTTATTGTTGGGAATGTCAGTACACCTACGAGAAGATTGACCATCTGCCACAAGACCCGCTAGAGACATATGAACAGTATGTACAGAATCATCAAACAAGGGATTGATAAAGAATATTTCTTACTGAGGAAATGGATGACGATGAAGCAATCAAAGAAATGTTTTACACATTAAAGCTCGACTCCTCGGCGAGCTGATCATTGAAATTACTAGCGAGCGGAGGAGATGTTAGATCACATATAGCTTTCACTGAATCAGGTGGTTGCGACACATCATGTTTTTCTGCACTCTGAAAAAAGTTGGACCGGCCCACAACCTCATTTGACGCAGACATTTTATTTACAGGAATTGTGTCCACACCAGCTGTTGTAGAGGGGATAGGCAAGCCTTCACCCGCCAATAATTGCATGTCAGTGATGGAAATGTGGCCCGACGGATTGGGTACCTCACTTCAAACCACGGGAACTTGTTGATCAAGAGGGGAGGACAGTCCAGTGGTACTCACTGAAGCTGGTCTGCAGAAATCACGAATGTCACGAGGAATTTGTTTTTTTCCATCATTTGTTAACGCATTTTCACAGTGTTTGTTGTTTGAAAGAGAAGCCAATAGATGGCGACGAGGAGTAGATTTGAGGACCAGTGAGGTACTTGAGGTTTTAAGGGCTTTTGGCATGTCATTTGTAAGTAAGTAACCTCTAAATGCCATGACAGTTTTTTTTTAGATGTGTTCCAAGCAAAAAAGTAAGACTGAGAGCAGCCACAGCCCTTGATTGTTGAAAGGGCAGCTCAAAGGGACAAGCCCCGCAGTTGCTGCCAATTCTTGCTGATCAGGAACGAGAAACCACCAGCTTCTTGAAACAGCCAGAAGGGCCAATAGATGGAGGGCAGCTCAAAGGGACTTGCCCCACAGTAACTGCACCTCTGCTTTAGCCCTACTCATTTGAGTCTCAGTATGTAGAGCCAGCAGTGTTTTTACTGCGGTCCAAGTTAAGAAAGTAAACGGCCACAAATAAGAAGCAAAGTAGGTTTCTAGTACTGTCTTCCAAATGCTTGTTCCAAGTTATCTGCACTGACTGTTCAAAGGGTCAAGCCCTGCAGTCACAGTCATGCAGCACAGAAATATTATAGCAAGGACTGAAAGTCTTGATAGGCGTAATAGGGGTTTCCAATAGTCAAAAATGCATGCCAAGGCCCTTTAAGTTGTTATGGCTTTGTCCAGATTAATAAGTAAAAGAATATAACAGGAAACTGTACAAATTGAGTCCCTTCGTTATAATAGAAAGGTGAACAAGAGTCTTACCAAGGGGACCAACATAAGAAGACAGCCCTCACCGCCTGCTGGATGCCGGACACCAGACACACTGCTCTCACACCGCGCAGCACTCCGCGCATGCGCGATGTAGATGTAGGAAGAGCAGTCAGATGACAGACACAGAAAGAGGACTGGCCGTATTCCACACCACCAAGAAAAAGTTCTAAAGTTCTTTGGTAGTCCGGGGAGCATTCACAAAGCACCTCCTTCAAACTCAAACCAGACACATTACTCGCACACCGACGTGATATCAGTTTGAATGGTTCTGGTGCGGCATACTTTAAAGATCACTGATTTCCCTCTATTTAATATGTGCTGTTTTTGCAGTAAACTTTAGAAAGAGTGCATTCCATATTCGTAAATAATCTAAAATATACGCATCTCACCCTCACCAAGAAATGGTATGTGATCTCTCACCTGACATGCCTGA
Source organism: Ambystoma mexicanum (assembly GCF_040938575.1). Taxonomy (NCBI): domain Eukaryota; kingdom Metazoa; phylum Chordata; class Amphibia; order Caudata; family Ambystomatidae; genus Ambystoma; species Ambystoma mexicanum. Next base: position 955,493,371 of record NC_090924.1, on the reverse strand, counting down.
AATTAATCGGTTGCTGCACATAGTACGCCCTCTTCGCTGAATTCAATGCACCTCTTGGTCTGGTTGCCTACTTTCTGCTGGGACCCATTAAAAGGAATGCACCATTAGATTTCATACATTTACAGGTAAATTAGTCTTTGATAAAACAAGCTCATTTTCTGAAACTTAAAGTGGTATAGTTGTTCTATAAAGGGCTTCCCTCAACAGGGATTTCCTGTAGAGGTGGAATGATTTCCCTGTGCATTCAAATCAATAATGGATGCTCTTTAGTTATATCTGGAGAGTCGGTAATCAGATTCCAGATACATACTTAAATCAGGTGATATTAGGTTAGCCCATGTTGTTTCGCTGTGGGTGGTGCGCCTACAATGCGTTTTGTATAGAGATCAATAAATGCAGCTTCTATGCATTTTCCATGGTTAAAAGGCAATCCAGGCCAACACATAAATACAGAAAACCATATCGATGATCTCTCTGGATTTCTGGGCCTGCCCTGCAACTGATCCGGTGTTCCTCACCAATCAGAGGAAACCGTCAGAATCAGATTCAACTTGTCATCTGCTTTAATCGCCATGTGGAGTGACCACCAAGATTCCCGGCTCTCATTGCGGCCCTTTTTCACTTATGTAAAATCACAGGCCTTGAAGCAGGTGACCATCATCAGATATGTTTCCAAATACTTTTACATGATGTACTGACCCACACAACACTGGAGAGAGGCTTCTAGCAGCTGAACAAGCTTAAAACATACCCACTTTCAGGTGGGCAGAAAATACACACGTCCAACTCGGTTCAAAACCAAGTTATTGATGATGGAACACAATAGAGGAAAATTGTCCAACGACTCAAAGTGAAAACTGGGAATGGCACGGAACTCTTAAATAAGGGTAGTAGACGTCGGGTTTATGGGTCACTAGGTTGTCCCCATGTCTGATAAGCTTTTACAAAATAGTCAACATTTTAGGAATTGGCTTCAAAGCGACTTCTTTGTAGGAGCAGGAACACTTTTCTGATTATGGTTGATGCCATGGCAGGCGAGTTTGCAGCTGAGGCAAATAATTCTATGGGAGAGCAAGAGAGAGAGTGTACAAGTAAAAATCCCTTATTTCTATCAGGGGATCAGAAAATAATGTGAGCCGAAAAGTTGAAAGAGAGGTTGGAGAAGTGATGGGATAGAAAGAAGTGAGGGAAAAGAATAATCGAGAGAGGAGGTAATAGAAGATGAATCAAAGGAAATACTGTTAGACATGAGAGGAGGCAGACATTCTAGACGATCGGCCTGATTTATAAAACATCAATCAATACGATTTTACCAGTGAACAACTATTTTGTAAATCAGGCCCAACATGCGTGCACCCGTTACACCAATGTTGATCCAATTGTGTCACCATCAAAATGCATCATCATTAATGCCCCCGATTACTTAGCAGGAAAAGACCCGATGTATGCTTGAAAAATATCAAACGCTTCACATTGCTGTTGAAATGGGTACATCAACTATAAAAACAAGCATTGGAATTGTCAATAGTTTTGGCGTTTACAGCTGTTGTTTGCATTTTTAATTTATAGGCATCAGGGTGCGAGGAAGGTAGTGCAAAGTGTGAGAGGAAGGATGAGAGGGGATAGAGAGAGAGGGTAATGTGGGTGTTCTAGAGAGAAGGGTGTATGTAGCATGGGTGGTGCTAGAGAGGAGTGGTAGCATGCATGGTGGGTTTACAGAAAAAGGGCTACGTTTGAGTAGAGGTTAAGTGGGTGGGATGAGTGGGGGTAGAGATGGAATGTAATCACTCGCGAGCTTGTGATTATAGTAATGCTTTTTGAACCAATCAGGATCCAACAACGTTTGGTAAGTAGTCCTTGTCATGGTCTCTCATTTTGCTACCCCTCCATCATCTGGTGTGCACACAGTCCCAAACCACCTCATATTGTAAAGGAACCCCACCCAGGGATTGCCTCCACTGCCTGTAAACATATTCTGTGCATATTCATTGCAAGTCACATCTGTTCAAAATATCCTTATCTATACAATAAAAACTGAACTGCCTGTAAACTGACGTTTAATGTTTACATCAGTAGTTTATTCAAGGTTTTCAAATTAAGGTATGGGGTTGGTCTCTGCCTCAGAGCATGTTCTAAGAGCATTAATGACCTTTGTAGAGGGCACTATAGTGAGGTAATTTTCCTTCATTTCCGTCTCAAGTCTTCCACGCTGGGTGGCTGTCAATTGTCTCGAGATAGTGCCCTGCAGAATGCCCAGTGATTAAACCCCTCCATTTTCTAGCCCGAGTAAGAAACACAATTTTACAAACACCAGCTTCCAATTATAAATGACAAGTCAGGGCGCAGAGTCTTAGGCTTTGACTACGGAGAAAAGTAGTGGAGAGACTGCTGGAATTCGATCTGTTTTGCCGTGGAGAAGAGAAGCGAAGTCTTTCCTCTCTGTTTGCTGTTCCCCTCCAGACCCACCCCCTTGCCCGAAGACCTGCAGGACTCTGCGGAACGGCAGCAGAATCAGGGCTCAGGGTCTCAGGGCTTTGACTGCAGAGGAAAGTACTGGAGAGACTGCTGGAATTCAATCTCTTTTGCCATGGAGAAGAGAAGCAAAGTCTTTCCTCGCTGTTTGCTGTTTGCCTCCTGACCCACCACCTTGCCCATAAGACCTGAAGTACTCTGCCGAGCGGCCGCAGAGTCAGTGTGCAGAGTCTTAGAGTCTTCGGGCTCTGTGGGCTTCAGTAACCAGTCTGCCGTACCGTTAAGCTGAGAACTTCTGCACGGCGTGGCGTGAGCATATAACACAGGAAAACTCAGAACCCTTAACCAACTATTAAACAAGCCAAGATCGACATGAGAGATAGGACCGCAGAAAAAACGTTGGCTACGGCACATAAAATCATCTGGAGAATGGTACGTAGACAAGCTAGAGTTGTATTGCACTGTGACCCCACTTAACAGAATTGCCACAAACCCTAATGATAGCCGACGAACAACAGACACCAGGGTACATACCAGAGCTGACCGGACCGCGAGCGTGGTTAAAACAATTGAACTGATCATTTCTACTACTACTACTACCCTCCCCCCCATGGCCATTGTGAGGCAGAAAAAGTACATACAACGAGAAGCTATAACAACGTGGCAGCCAGCTATGAACCTGGATACCTGGAAAGGAAATAAGATGTCTTCACCAGCCAAGTCGCCTGACTTTGACACGCTGTCAAATGATTTTCAATTTGAGGAAAGATGCGAGCAGAGGAGGGAACAAATATATTCCACACCGCTAGACACTGAGCATAAAACTGAAGCTCAATCTACCAAGTCAAAACCACCACATGCTTTAATAGTCGAATATGTTAAACTGTATTCGTATAATACCTCCTTGTTATGAATATTGGCCTAAGCCCATTTGCGTTGCACGGAAAACCATGTTTGAAATGCTCCGATGCAAATCAACTTCCGCCATTTTGATTTTAACTCTTGCTTGTGTCCTAAAATGGTAGACTGTGTTTTCAACTACAGCCAAGTCAAATGACCTTTGAGTTGTGTCAACATTTAGGCTGACCGAGAGCAGACTGTTTGTTCTGTGTGAGTGGAAGGAGGGGGCATTCTGAGCCCCCCCCACTAGTCGTACACTTCCAGGGTAGGCCCAGCCACGGCTGCTTTGGGTTCAGGGCCCCGGCCCCGGAGTACTCACGTGGGAATACCCCTAGGAACTGTGACCCCCTTGTAACACCCCTCATACTAGTGTTAGGCTAGAAGTGAATAAGACTCCATTTTGTAAATCTCTGACTCCATTTTACAATGTTAAAACAGCTGTGAAGTTTTCACACAAATCTTCAGCTCTCCCCATTAGGCGCGTACAGCGAGCGAGTTCCTTCCCCCACCTCCTCCCCTGTGCCGTCTCCACGACTGCTCAGTTCCCATGAAAAGGCTGGCTGCGAGAATGCAACAAAATCTACACTGTATCTTCTGCCTTCCGTCCCACTTCACTAACTCAGATGCAGCCCAGAGCAGGAGCCAGAGCAAAAGCTATTTGTCTCTATAAACCTGCCCCACACCCCGTAGACCCTGGCCATAAAAACATAATCCCCATGCTCCCTGGGGCAGAACCAACAGTTAAAGAAAAAAATCATTGAGTCTACGCACCTTTCTATGAGGAATCTTATAAACCTAATAGTGGAGTAATGGGGCCAGGAATGAACAATACAAATGCATACGCGTGTATAATTAGAAGTCCCTATGCAAACCCGCCACGAGAAAGCATGATACATGTGAATTTGTGAAATGTTCATAGTAATTGACTGTAACAGTCCAATACACAACTAAATGTAAAACTGTACACACCGGCATCACGCTACCTCACTTTTGATAGGTTCAGATGCAAATTTATATGTAATACCGTGTAAACACAACGTGGAAGTTACTCAGTTTCAGTAAGCCAAACGTCCAGTTTCAAACGAACCCACAGGCCCTAAGATGCAACCTGCCTTTCCTGTACGTAAATGAATGTCGAGTTAAAGATAGGTTTTATTTCTTGATGTGTTCTCTCCTTTCCCTTCTGTTATAATGAGAGAGTCTAGTTAAATGGAAAATGTATTGTGTTAGAAACCAGTATGACTTATGTGCAACACAGCAAGCCTCGTGCAAATAGCCTGCATGTAAAATTGTGTTTCAAAGGCCCTAATTTATTTTTGCAAGATGGAACCAACTTGCAAAGAGGCCTTGAGTCTCTCCAGTCCATTGGGTGTCAAAAGAGATTGACAGAGAGTTAGTGATGTTTGGACATTCAATCACTGAACCTCCATGAGGAAATGTATGTCTATAATGATATGCACCTTTTTGTGACCTGGTTCTTTCAGCCATCTATTCTGAAACCCCTTTGTTGTTATCAAACAGACACCTCCGACCATTCAATGACCCCATGAGCTCTACCCTCTAGCCAGTATATTTAGAATTGGTTAAACAAGGGAAGCACCACATTTGGTGGAAGACAGCTAATTCATGACTAGTAATAAATAACCTGCCTTTGAACCCTGTTTTCACAAGTGCTCAGATACAGGCCTTTCCTCTGGACAAACAGATCAGAGTTCTGAATGAATGAGAGTGCATGGCCACAAGGGTAAATGTCATGTGGCTAGGATTTCAAAAGATACATAAAAAAGCAACATGGAATACCAGGCTGATGAGCCCAGCTGACCGTGTGACCCCAGACACCACGTCATCTCATCACGTGCCCTCAGGCCAATCAGTCGCTTCTGACCCTATGGCACCTATAGGTGCCTTCCCTTAGTGTCCAATCCCAATCTCTCTTGTGCCCCCTAGGCCTTCCCACGATGATGAAGTTTTTTGTGAATATAACCAAAGTGTAACATGTTTTCTGCAGAGCTCTCTTGGCGTAAGCAGAGTAGATTCTGCTTGCCCTAATTTAAGATAAAAATCCTTTAATATCACTCTCACTTGGTCTTGGTCTCATTCCCTGCTGGGATGTGTTCTTATTGACTCTGTTGGGTGATTTACCAGCATTATTGGGGGTCTCTCACTTTCATTGGTGACCCTGACGCAATTGCGTTCTTCCTGTCCTTCTGGCATGAGACGCCCCCCTGCTTTGACCCAGAGCACGCTCCCTCAAGAGCTACCCACCAACGGTAACCGGTACACCCAGACGTGCGCACGCAGTAGGGCGAGAGGGTACGGGATCCCCCTTATCGAACCCATCGTACCACTCGCCGAGCCAGGCATGGTCTTTGAGCAAGGAGCGGCGCACTGACTGATCTGGTCCAGAGGGTCTCGGATTAAGACGGACACGTGAGTATCAAGTGCGGGTGATATTGAAAGTACGGGTGGGAGTCAGATTAGGAGGTCTTGGGACAAATGGTATATTTTAGGCAGAGAAGTTGTGGAAATCTGTAGCATAAGGGGAAAGGATCTTGGGGGCCTGGGTCTTTTCTATATTCCATCTTATTTTCAGACTATCACATATGGCCATTAGGACAGTGACGAAGTACAAGGTGAAAAGAGGTTGACAGGGATCCTGTCTCCGGTAGGAGGTGGAAGGCGGCGCCCCGCAGTGCTATATCGACTAGTACAGGATATATGAGTGTGAGGAATCGTGGTAAAAAGGATAACGTAGGGGTCCCAAGGGGAGACCCGGAAGAATATTTAGAAATGCTTTTTTCCCAACTTTATCCTATCTATCCCTTTCCTCTCCCAGTGGGCGGATTAGACTAAGGTGAAGGGAGAGAACAAGTCCAGGGAGGGACGGGGAGCTAGACAAAAGTAGGAGTGTTGTATTGGGTACAGTGAAATATAATTCAAGTTGTTTTATGTTGTTTTGTTGTCTATGTGAATTGTTAAACGTCCATCTTTTTATGGGAAAGCGTCTTTGGTGTATAAACATTGGTGAATGAATTTGATAATATGTAAAAATAAGAGTTGCATTCATGTTATTGCAGTAACAAGAGATTGAAAAATAAGCGAATAGTTCATTTCGTCTGAAGAAAAAATTGCAAAATCTATTTGAATCGGTCACATGAGAAGTGCATAAGTAGAAGCTAAAATTGTCAGTTAAGGTGTAGGGATAGTCAAGCACAATGGTTGCAGAAACAACCCTTGCCCATATTTGTACAGCTCTACCAGGGATTGCAGACAAAATCATTAAGTACCATAACCAATGGATCGTGGAGTTGAAGGGAGAAGGATTACCCCAGGTATGGCCAGAGGGTGGGTCCTTTGATAAAGCGGTATTAGACATGGTCGCCACCTGCCTGTCTATAAAATATAAAGGGAAACAGTTTCAAAATAGGAGAGAAATATTAGATTTGTGGTGCCTGTTGGAGAAGGTGCCCCCACAAAAAGGCAGCGACCACAATGCGTCTCCCCTGACAACAACTGGCAGTAGGGGGCTAACCACACAGGATGAGAAAGCAATAGAGGTCACAAGTGTTTATCCTTTGCTATCAAAGACAGTACCTGCGGAAGGGTATAGTGACCCTGTATATGTAGCAGAGCCCACGGCCCCGTCCATACATAAGCCATCCGCCACAGCACCACCCCCGTAAGAGAGCCAGGGCATAACAAGACCACTAGAGACGCCTAAAATCAATATTGGAAAGCTTGCACAGGATTTAGACTCACAACTAACAATGGCCCGAACTGAGCTGTCCCGCTTAAGGGCCATGGAAATAGGTGGGGGTTATCCACCCCCCGGGTAGAACGTGATGAAACACCCCCGCCGAGTGTAGGGGCAGGGGAAGACGGGTGGAAAAGGGGAGAGATCCTATTCAGAATAAATGACACCCCCACGCGAATAATAGAAATAAACACATCCGACAGTGAACGGGAAGTAGAGGAAGGAGGGGTAACGTCAGACAGAGAGGATGAATATTGGAGCAATTTAGAGGAGCAGGAAGAAAAGGTAAGAAGTCTAGGAATTGCCACTGGTGGGGCCTCATTTGGAGACGGGTTGTCTCCCATGGAGGAATGGAGGGGGAGGCTAAGAAACAGAGCAGGGCGTATGGCTGTGATCGGAAAGAAAGGGAAGAAGGTGAGTACTAAAAAGAGGGGGAAGAATTTACAGCTGCCTGTAATACACATGGGAGTGGGGAGGCCAAACTACATACCATGGGCTCAAATAGACAAGGCCAACTTGCTTAAACAGCTACCCCCACTATCCGGAGGCACCAGCAAGTGGATATATGCTTTTGAAAAACACACGGCAGGAGTGCCATTGGCAGTGGGGGATGTGAAATGCATGCTGGTATCCGCAGTGGGAGACCAGGCTAACAGGGTCTGGGAAAAGGCAGGGTTCCCAGGAATAACGTTTGATTGTGACCAGCACAATGGGGCCTCATTCAACACAGTGTGAGCCCCCGTGTGGGATGCATTGAGGGAAACATTCCAGACACTCCATATTTGCATTCAGTGATGCAATGTACAATGAATGATGAGGAAGATGCTATGTCTTTCATTCTCCAGATGCAGGACATGTGGAGAGTGGAAACAAGTACGGCCTGGGACCAATCAACGTCCCTGTTTTACTTCATTATAAAAAGGGGGCTCCCAAAGGAAGTGCAGAGGCCCTTGATAAAATAGCTGGGATAGAAGTCATGGAGTGGCCTGGAATTCAAAGCATCATAGTACACCACTGTAAGAGGATCAACGAGAAGGAAAAAGAGATAGCCCAGCGGCAGTTGGCAGACAAAGCTAAATTAGTGCAAAGTAAACTACTGAAGGTCAGTACAGTGGCAACTACCAGCGCAGCAGGAAGGGAGCGGGAGGAAGAAGATGCAGATGGTGGCAACCTGGACAGGTAACAGCCAGGACCAATGGTCAGGGGAAAATCAATATGAGGGACCAAATTGGCCATCGAGAGGAAGGCGAGGCAATTGAGGAGGATTCAGTGGATCGCTGGGAGGGGGTGCGGGGTATAGAGGGCCAAGAGGGGGCATGCAGGGACAATGCTGGAATAGTGGGAGGTGGGGCCATTTCATGAGAGAATGTCGAAGCAGGCCCAACAATTCATATCCAAATGAACACCAAATCAGACACCCCCGCCCAGGAAGCCCTTTACGGCATGGGTGCACAACATACGGCCCGCGGGCCAGTTGCGGCCCACCATGCTCTTTTGTCCGGCCTGCGAGGCACAAACACTTTCCTAATGGCCGCCCTCCATTAAGAAAGTCTTTGTTGTCTTCCGGGCCGGACAAAACACTGGCCCTCATTGGCTCAGCACACACGCACCACGTTGCTCCTATGAGCCACGTAGTGCGTGTGTGCTGGACCAATGGAGGGCCAGCACTACGGCTGGCGTGGTCCATGAGGATTGATGCCGGAAGGCATTTCAGCCTTGGACCACGCCAGCCATAGCACGATTCCAGTTACCTCGCCAGCGTTCCAGCTTACCTGCCTTCCAGCACATCTCTGGTAAGTGGTCAGTTTGTGTTTGTGAGTCGGTCTGTTTCTCTGTATGTTTGTGTTGTGTATGTTGGGGTGGGAGGTGTCGGGTGTGTATGAATGTTTGGTTTTGAATGTGTTTTTGTGTATGTTGAGATGCGGGGTGTTGGATGTATATGAATGTTTGGTTTTGAATGTGTTTTTGTGTATGTTGAGATGCAGGGGTGGGGGGGTGTCAGATGTGTATGAATGTTTGGTTTTGAATGTGTTTTTGTGTATGTTGAGATGCGGGAGTGGGGGGGTGTCGGATGTGTGTGAATGTTTGGTTTTGAATGTGTTTTTGTGTACGTTGAGATGCAGGAGTGGGGGGATGTCGGATGTGTATGAATGTTTGGATTTGAATGTGTTTTGTGTATGTTGAGATGCGGGGGTGTCGGATGTGTATGAATGTTTGGTTTTGAATGTGTTTTTGTGTATGTTGAGATGCAGGGGTGGGGGGTGTCAGATGTGTATGAATGTTTGGTTTTGAATGTGTTTTTGTGTATGTTGAGATGCGGGAGTGGGGGGGTGTCGGATGTGTGTGAATGTTTGGTTTTGAATGTGTTTTTGTGTACGTTGAGATGCGGGGGTCGGGGGGTGTCGGATGTGTATGAATGTTTGGTTTTGAATGTGTTTTTGTGTATGTTGAGATGCAGGGGTAGGGGGGTGTCGGATGTGTATGAATGTTTGATTTTGAATGTGTTTTTGTGTATGTTGAGATGTGGGGGTTGGGGGGGTGTCGGATATGTATGAATGTTTGGTTTTGAATGTGTTTTTGTGTATGTTGAGATGCAGGGGTTGGGGGTGTCAGATGTGTATGAATGTTTGGTTTTGAATGTTTTTTCTGTGTATGTTGAGATGCGGGGGTGGGGGGGTGTCGGATGTGTATGAATGTTTGGTTTTGAATGTGTTTTTGTGTATGTTGAGATGCGGGGGTGGGGGGTGTCGGATGTGTATGAATGTTTGGTTTTGAATGTGTTTTTGTGTATGTTGAGATGCGGGGGTTGGGGGGTGTCAGATGTGTATGAATGTTTGGTTTTGAATGTGTTTTTGTGTATGTTGAGATGCAGGAGTGGGGGGGGTGTCGGATGTGTATGAATGTTTGGTTTTGAAGGTGTTTTTGTGTATGTTGAAATGCGGGGGTGGGTGGTTCGGATGTCTATGAATGTTTGGTTTTGAATGTTTTTTTTGTGTATGTTGAGATGCAGGGGGTGAGGGGGGTGTCAGGTGTGTATGAATGTTTGGTTTTGAATGTGTTTTTGTGTATGTTGAGATGCAGGAGTGGGGGGGTGTCGGATGTGTATGAATGTTTGGTTTTGAAGGTGTTTTTGTGTATGTTGAGATGCGGGGGTGGGGGGGTCGGATGTGTATGAATGTTTGGTTTTGAATGTTTTTTTTGTGTATGTTGAGATGCAGGGGGTGAGGGGGGTGTCAGGTGTGTATGAATGTTTGGTTTTGAATGTGTTTTTGTGAATGTTGAGATGCAGGGGTGGGGGTGTCGGATGTGTATGAATGTTTGATTTTGAATGTGTTTTTGTGTATGTTGAGATGCGGAGGTGGGGGGTGTTGGATGTGTATGAATGTTTGGTTTTGAATGTGTTTTTGTGTATGTTGAGATGCGGGGGAGGGGGTGTGTCGGATGTGTATGAATGTTTGGTTTTGAATGTGTTTTTGTGCATGTTGAGATGCAGGAGTGGGGGGGTGTCGGATGTGTATGAATGTTTGGTTTTGAATGTGTTTTTGTGTATGTTGAGATGCGGGGGTGGGGGGGTCGGATGTGTATGAATGTTTGGTTTTGAATGTTTTTTTGTGTATGTTGAGATGCGGGGGGTGAGGGGGGTGTCGGGTTTGTATGAATGTTTGGTTTTGAATGTTTTTTTGTGTATGTTGAGATGCAGGGGTGGGGGGTGTCGGATGTGTATGATGTTTGGTTTTGAATGTTTTTTTGTGTATGTTGAGATGTGAGGGTGGGGGGTGTCGGATGTGTATGACTGTTTGGTTTTGAATGTTTGTGTTGTGTATGTTGAGATGCAGGGGTGGGGGGTGTTGAATGTGTATGAATGTTTGGTTTTGAATGTGTTTTTGTGTATGTTGAGATGCGGGGGTGGGGGGTGTCAGATGTGTATGAATGTTTGGGTTTGAATGTTTGTGTTGTGTATGTTGAGGTGCAGGGGTGGGGGGGTGTTGGATGTGTATGAATGTTTGGTTTTGAATGTTTGTGTTGTGTATGTTGAGATGCGGGGGTGGGGGGTGTCGGATGCGTATGAATGTTTGTTTTTGAATGTTTTTTTGTGTATGTTGAGATGCGGGGGGTGAGGGGGGTGTCGGGTTTGTATGAATGTTTGGTTTTGAATGTTTTTTTGTGTATGTTGAGATGCAGGGGTGGGGGGTGTCGGATGTGTATGATGTTTGGTTTTGAATGTTTTTTTGTGTATGTTGAGATGTGAGGGTGGGGGGTGTCGGATGTGTATGACTGTTTGGTTTTGAATGTTTGTGTTGTGTATGTTGAGATGCAGGGGTGGGGGGTGTTGAATGTGTATGAATGTTTGGTTTTGAATGTGTTTTTGTGTATGTTGAGATGCGGGGGTGGGGGGTGTCGGATGTGTATGAATGCTTGGATGTTTGTGTTGTATATGTTGAGATGCGGGGGTGGGGGGTGTCAGATGTGTACGAATGTTTGGTTTTGAATGTTTTTGGGTCTGTATGTTTGCATGTTTGAGAGTGTGTTGATTTGGGGGGTGGGGGGTTCAGATGTGGGGGGTTCGGGTCTGTTGGGTGCTTGTTTGAGAGTGTGCTGATTTGGGAGTGGGGGTTCAGGTCTGTATGGGTGTATGTTTGAGTGTGCTGATTTGGAGGGTGGGGGTTCTGGTCCGTATGGGTGCATGCTTGAGTGTGTGTGCTGAGTCGGGGGGTGGGGGGTTTGGGTCTGTATGTTTGCATGTTTGAGAGTGTGCTGATTTGTGGGTGGGGGCTTTGGGTCTGTATGGGTGCATGCTTGAGTGTGTGTGCTGAGTTGGGCGGTGGAGGGTTCGGGTCTGTGTGGGTGCTTGTTTGAGAGTGTGCTGATTTGGGGGCTGGGGGGTTCAGAGTTGGGGTGTGGGAGGTTTGGGTCTGTATGGGTGCTTGTTTGAGAGTGTGCTGATTTGGGGGGTTCAGGTCTGTATGGGTGCTTGTTTGAGAGTGTGCTGAGTTGGGGGTGGGAGGTTTGGGTCTGTATGGGTGCTTGTTTGAGAGTGTGCTGATTTGGGGGGTGGGGGATTCGGATTTGGGGGTGGGGGTTTGGGTCTGTAAGGGTGCATGTTTGTGTGTGTGCTGAGTTGGGGGGTGGGTGTTCGGGTCTGTATGGGTGCTTGTTTGAGAGTGTGCTGATTTGGGGGGATCGGGTCTGTATGGGTGTATGTTTGAGAGTGTTCTGAGTTGGGGTGGGGGTTCAGGTCTGTATGGGTGCATGCTTGAGTGTGTGTGCTGAGTTGGGGGGTGGGGCGTTCGGGTCTGTATGGGTGCTTGTTTGAGAGTGTGCTGATTTGGGCGGTGGGGGTTCGGAGTTGGGGGTGGGGGGTTTGGGTCTGTATGGGTGCATGCTTGTGTGGGTGCTGAGTTGGGGGTGGGGGGTTCGGGTCTGTATGGGTGCTTGTTTGAGAGTGTGCTGATTTGGGGGTTCGGTCTGTATGGGTGCTTGTTTGAGAGTGTGCTGAGTTGGGGTGTATGGGTGCATGCTTGAATGCATGTGCTGAGTTGGGGGTGATTTTGGGTCTGTATGGGTGCTTGTTTGAGAGTGTGCTGATTGATTGGGGGTAAGGGGGCCCTGGGGCATAGTGTTTGGTTGGGGGTGAAGGGGACATGGGTCATAGTGTTTGGTTGGGGATGAGGGACATGGGGCATAGTGTTTGGTTTGGGGTGTGAGCCATGGGGCATAGTGTTTGGTTGGGGGTGAGGGGGCCATGGGGCATAGTTTTTGGTTGGGGGTGAGGGGGCCATGGGGCATAGTGTTTGGTTGGGGGTGGGAGCCCTCGGGCATAGTGTTTGGTTGGGGGTGGGAGCCATGGGGCATAGTGTTGCACTCCAAGAGTGAACCCAATAATAAAGCTAAAACAGGCACAGTTAGGAGATGTACATCCTTTGCTTTTCGAGGAAACCTGACTCAACGAATGCCATACTCCTCTTGGGCAACACAAACAGCAAACTCTAGCAGTCCAAAATAACAGAATGTCCAATCTAGGGTCAATAAAATGTATATAATTTAATTAAACAGACGAGATACAATAACTAAATAGAAATAAATTAGAACAATGGAAAATGTGTAGTACAAAATGTAAGTTTGAAATGCAAATAAAAATCGTTACCCCTCAAAAACATATTCTTTTTCCATGTGTTTAATACAAATTGGGGATTGAAAAAGCCTCCTGCCACGCCCTACCTACCGCCCCGCTCACATTTACTTTTCGGCCCACTATAGCCCTAATGTAAGGTACTTTTGGCCCTCTGTCAAAAACAGTTGTGCACCCCTGCCTTACGGGCTGCTCATGGGAGGGAATAGACGAGATAGTTAACCCGACCCAAGATACATGAACGAGCACCCAATGCCCCCTCAAGACACGTCCTCACACCCCCAGTGTCATAATCATGCCGCTCCCATACACAACAACACTTATGATACACGGCAAATGGGCACCAACGACACCGTGCAGGGGGACAACAATGGTGACAGGGAATGTTTTTGATGTTGATGAACTCCCATGGCACTTAACATAGGACAGCCACAGAGAGCACTTGCGTGTCCAATACTGTCGACGACCCTTAACGCAGCAGAGGAACCACTGGTAGGGGCGGCGATAGGAAACAAACAATTTATTTTCATGGTGGATTCGGGAACAGAAAAATCATGCCTCAAAGAAGGCAGGTTCTCGCTTTCTAATCGGACTTTGGAAACGCAGGGGTTCTCTGGGGTGGTGGTCGAGGTTCCATACACTAAAGAGCTAGACATAACGGTGGGGGGGAACTGTGCGTGCGCCCCTACTGTACCTATCAACTTGCTGGGAAGGGATCTTCTCAGCAAGCTCAACATGACAGTCTCCTTCACTGACAGAGGAATAGTGTGCTCCACACCAGGCATATGCGTGATCCGTGCCATGTTAGTGATACACACCCAGGTAGACTTTTCACAAACATGCGGCAAACCTGCAAACCCAGACATGTTTATACAAGGGTTGAGGATACTAGCAAGGGTAGTGCCAGTATTGAAAAATAAAAAATGGAAGGTGCCATCGGAATTCATTTTCCGTCCAATTGCAGACCCAGAAATAGTACCAGGGTCCATAGTGTCCCTGGATATACATGCAGTGCAAGTGTCAACACAAAGAATAACGGTAATAGCAATGGACATGCAGGGATGCCAGTGGAGAACAGTGCTGTGCACTGACACCAGTAAGGCCCTGCAAGACCTGACAGATGAGGAGCTCTTTTGTGACACAGACGATGATGGGGAAATAGTAATGGAAATTGCAATCCCCTGTGATGTTATGATTCAAAGAAGAGAGGTGTCACTCCCCCTCGTAGCAGTGATCAGAGCCCTACCAGCGTACTTCGAGGAGGACATGTCCCACGTGCCACAGCAGCTGTGGACCACAGGCCCACACGATGTAGGGTTACTACACGAAGTGACACCAGTAAAGATCAAACTCAAACCCGGAGCCATCCTACCCCGGGTGAAGCAATACCCCTTATCCAGGGAAGCTTAGGAGGGAATAAAAGACACAATCTATGCATTAATGGTACAGGGCATTATAATCACATCTAGCTCGCCCTGCAACACTTGCATTTACCCAATCAAGAAAGGGAAGGGAGGGGTGTGGAGGATGATCCAAGATCTACGCCCCCTCAATGACATAGTGCAGAAGGAGTTCCCTCTTGTCACAAATCCTGCCTCATTCCTATGCAGTATCCCAACAGAAGCCACCCACTTCACGGTAGTGGACCTACCCCACTCGATCAAGGTTCATGGTACCTTACAGCATTTACGCTGGGAGGGAAAAGATACAAGACTGCCCCAAGGGTACTGCGAAAGCCCTAGCATTTTCAACAGAATTTGCACGAAGACCTCGGAAACATAAACCCAGTGAGTCCCACAATTCAGTACGTAGACAATCTGTTAGTCTGCGCTAGAGACGAGATGGAGTGCAGAGAGGACTCCATTACCCTGTTAACACATCTCGCACAAAAGGGGTATAAGGTAGACAGACAAAAGTTGCAATACTGCCTGACAGAAGTACGATACCTAGGCCAGCTGATTTCCATAGATGGTAAAAGAATTATACCTGACAGAGCAGCGGCAATAAGAGCAGTGAAGGAGCCCAACACAGTTAAAGAGATGCAAAAGTTCCTCGCCATGTGTAACTACTGCCGAGCTTGGATATTGGACTATGCTTCATACACCAAACCCCTGTCACAGGCACTCAAGGAAGCACAGCTGGAGAGCAGCAAGTTACAGTGGATACAGGAAATGCACACAGCTTTTGACACACTCAAAGTGATGGGATGCTTAGTCACGTTATATGTAGAACACTCCCTGTTTGCCATTCTTGAAAGATCAAAAAGCACATTGACCACTCAAAGAGCCGCAGCATACAAGTTAATCATCTCTAGTGCTAACATTGATATTGTGCGGTGTAAAAGTGTAAACCCATCTACATTCATCACAGAGGCATGCACAGTTGAAGACATGCAGCAGCACGACTGCGCCACATACACAGGGGATGATGATTACATGTCAAAAGCGCATGAAAATGCACTATCAGAATGGGAAATTTACTTCTGCTGTAGGAGCAGCAGTAGTTCGGGTGGAGGACGGAGAATTTGAAGTAATTGTGCAGAAAAGATTACCACCACACTTCTCAGCCCAAGCAGCAAAACTATTGGCGCGCATAGAAGCACTGCACACAGCAGAGGGGTGTAGAGTGACCATTTATACAGATTCTGCCTATATGGCGACAACAGTACATGTAGGGTTAACAAGATGGGGAAGGAGGGGATTTCGAAGGGCAGACAGGTCCCCAGTACAACATCCCGCATTACTAGGAGAGCTGAGTGATGCATTGAAGGAACATATGCTTGTAGCAGTTGTGAAATACCAAGCCCATACACGAGGCAATGACGTCATCTCATTGGGAAATGCAGCAGCGGAGGCTGGCGTGAAAGAAGTCTCCTACTTACCAAAAGCCCCAACAGGTAAGTACATACTACAGAAAGTAGTAGAAGAAACACAACCAGATGTGTTTAATTTATTACCAGTCTCTCCAATAATCGAGCTCCAACAAGACGCACCCAGCAAGGAAAAGGAGACGTGGGTAAAAAGGGGGTGCAGCCAATCGTCCACTGACTTACTATGGAGACAAAATAACACTGGCAGGGTGGTGATGCCAGCAAAGTTGCTAGAGGTAGCATTTAAGCAGTTACATCACCCAGCTCACAACACAAAACAACACATCATTGCAGACATACAGGAAAATTGGTTTGCCCCGGAATACAGGAACATGTCACAAAGCTCATAATTGAATGCATCACTTGCCAAACATACAACTTCGGCATGACATTACAAACCCTCAGAGGAACATTGCCAAAACCAGAAGGGCCCTTCAGAGAACTGCATATAGATTATGCAGACATGGGAGAGAGGTGTAACGGGGCTCAATATTTGATTGTTGTTGTATGCCCCTTTTCCCGTAGGGTGGAGGCTGGCCCTTGTGCTCATCCAGATGCACGGTGTGCCACCAAATTTCTAGTGAGAGAGGTGTTTCCCCGCTGTGGCATCTGTGATGTCATACGTTCCAACAATGGAACGCACTTTGTGAATGACATGTTCAAACATATTACTTCAATGTTGGGCATAACCCACAAACTTTGCACGATTTATCTTCCGCAATCGAATGGAATTGTGGAAAAAATGAACGATTGCTTAAGAATAGATTGTCGAAGCTGTGCCACACACTCAAAAAGAACTGGGTGTATTGCTTACCCCTGGCGTTTTTCAAAATAAGAAACCAACCCAGCAAGGACCACCACCTGTCACCGAATGAGATAGTAACAGGTAGGAGGATGCACACAGCTCACTCACCCTTGCGTAGGCCATAAGACGTACACCAAAGCGCCACTGCATTAGGGGAGGAGTTCCATGAGTATTTGACAAGAGCGGCACAAGCCATAGCCAAACAAATAGCACCCCCATTTACACAGAGCAACTCTACTGACACAGTGACGCCAGCCACAGGGAGCCCAGACTGCCAGTTGATGACAGGTGACATGGTGTACGTGAGAAGTTTTGTGCGGAGATGGAACGGGCCAAGATTTCATGATCCATATAAGGTGATCTAATGTACGTCCACAGCAGTGAAGGTACAGGGACTAAGATACTGGGTACACTTGACAGATGTGCGTAGAGCCTGTGGGGGCACAAATGGCACTGACCCAGGAGAAGGAGAGAATGAGGGTAGCACACAAACATAAAGAATAAAAAGTATACAGGGACAGATACAATATGAAGCATGTGAAAACCTCAAAATTGGGAAACAGTGTAAATAGCAGTGCAGCATAATAATGTTTTGATGTGTGTATGACAGAAGTGAGATAATGATGAACTCTCTCTCTCTCTCTCTCTCTCTCTCTCTCTCTCTCTCTCTCTCTCTCTCTCTCTCTCTCTCTCTCTCTCTCTCTCCCTCTCCCTCTCCCCATTTAGCCCTTCAGTCTTATTGTACAATTAAAACATGTGCATGAAAATAATATTTTTTCTTCCCCATCAATGGATTCAAAAGACAGTATTTTGCCTCCGTGGGCTCCCCTCCCCCAGACTTGAGGTGTGGGGGAGGCAAACAGAAGGACGCGGAAGAGCAAAGAACGTATATACATATATAAAGATGATAATGAACCTTGAATACGACTAATGCAGAGAAATTATTATGACCCAGAAAAGATCATTTAACACATACAAAATAATGATTGTAAAAAACACACGCGAGTTATGTGTACGATAAACAATTGCTCATATTTCGTTTATTAGGAGTCTCAATGGGCATGGACGAGGCCCCAGCAGCAACAAGTGATAATGTAGATAGGAGTAGACAGAGGAGAGAGGCGTATCCTAGTTATTCATATGAATGTGTGCGGTTTGTGTGTGCAGTAGTATTCTCTTCAACATTATTTGGCCTGTTTTTATATTGGATAATTGTATATATATATCAATTGATGTTGGCCAGGGGGGTGTGGGCCTGGAAACAATTAAGAAAGGGGCTCATCTGACCTGGGTCGGCGCCAAGTTAATATGGGGTCATGAGACTCCAGAGGATGAATATAATAATGATACCACAAGTGTTCCACACATCACCACGATACAGCCACCCCACAGTCCCCACAAACAAATGAATCCCATTTTAGTGTGTATACAATGAATGACAGAACTAACATGGGAGCAAAATCACCCTTACCCAACGACCGTGCCAGTTTCAGAATTGGCAACATCTAATGGCCCAACCACTAAAGAAGGGGGTAATAGGAGTGAGCACATGGTAAGCACGTACTACAACGTATACACTCAATGGGATGGCAAAATGGGTGACAAGCAAAGCCAGAAGACTGAGGGAGGGGGGGCCTAGAAGAAAAAAGAGGGAAACACCACGAGAAAGTTGGGAGGAGCATTATAAATACGTCCTAGACACAGTTGATGATCCCCAGCACCCCCACCAAACAAATAAGTGGTATGCAGACATGAGCAACACGGCAAAACAGACAACTAATGAGAACTGCTATGTCTGCTCACTCATACCCTATGCCTCAGGCACTCCCAAGGTATTACTGCCACAGGAATTTCCATTTGCCGAGGTCCAGTGTCTCCTACATCTTGCGCTCTGCACAATCAAAAATACTTTTCAAGCGCACACAGTTTCATTCGAATTTTGCAGAACAAACTGACATGTTACTGCCGGCCGCAAGGAGTGATTTGCATTAAAGAGCCTTTTCTGGAAATAAAGGGAATGTTACACATGGACAATAAATGGCAGAAGGAAGAAATATTGTGCAAAGCAGAAGCACTGCGAGGACTGTCAGAAGAAAAACTCTCATGGGTACAGAGAACATGCGCTCTCATTTGGACTGAACACATAAGCAAACTCACCAAACTGTATGGGTGCTTGTTTGAGAGTGTGCTGATTTGGGGGGTTCAGGTCTGTATGGGTGCTTGTTTGAGAGTGTGCTGAGTTGGGGGTGGGGGGTTTGGGTCTGTATGGGTGCTTGTTTGAGAGTGTGCTGATTTGGGGGGTGGGGGATTCGGATTTGGGGGTGGGGGTTTGGGTCTGTAAGGGTGCATGTTTGTGTGTGTGCTGAGTTGGGGGGTGGGTGTTCGGGTCTGTATGGGTGCTTGTTTGAGAGTGTGCTGATTTGGGGGGATCGGGTCTGTATGGGTGTATGTTTGAGAGTGTTCTGAGTTGGGGTGGGGGTTCAGGTCTGTATGGGTGCATGCTTGAGTGTGTGTGCTGAGTTGGGGGGTGGGGCGTTCGGGTCTGTATGGGTGCTTGTTTGAGAGTGTGCTGATTTGGGCGGTGGGGGTTCGGAGTTGGGGGTGGGGGGTTTGGGTCTGTATGGGTGCATGCTTGTGTGGGTGCTGAGTTGGGGGTGGGGGGTTCGGGTCTGTATGGGTGCTTGTTTGAGAGTGTGCTGATTTGGGGGTTCGGTCTGTATGGGTGCTTGTTTGAGAGTGTGCTGAGTTGGGGTGTATGGGTGCATGCTTGAATGCATGTGCTGAGTTGGGGGTGGTTTTGGGTCTGTATGGGTGCTTGTTTGAGAGTGTGCTGATTGATTGGGGGTAAGGGGGCCCTGGGGCATAGTGTTTGGTTGGGGGTGAAGGGGACATGGGTCATAGTGTTTGGTTGGGGATGAGGGACATGGGGCATAGTGTTTGGTTTGGGGTGTGAGCCATGGGGCATAGTGTTTGGTTGGGGGTGAGGGGGCCATGGGGCATAGTTTTTGGTTGGGGGTGAGGGGGCCATGGGGCATAGTGTTTGGTTGGGGGTGGGAGCCCTCGGGCATAGTGTTTGGTTGGGGGTGGGAGCCATGGGGCATAGTGTTGCACTCCAAGAGTGAACCCAATAATAAAGCTAAAACAGGCACAGTTAGGAGATGTACATCCTTTGCTTTTCGAGGAAACCTGACTCAACGAATGCCATACTCCTCTTGGGCAACACAAACAGCAAACTCTAGCAGTCCAAAATAACAGAATGTCCAATCTAGGGTCAATAAAATGTATATAATTTAATTAAACAGACGAGATACAATAACTAAATAGAAATAAATTAGAACAATGGAAAATGTGTAGTACAAAATGTAAGTTTGAAATGCAAATAAAAATCGTTACCCCTCAAAAACATATTCTTTTTCCATGTGTTTAATACAAATTGGGGATTGAAAAAGCCTCCTGCCACACCCTACCTACCGCCCCGCCCACATTTACTTTTCGGCCCACTATAGCCCTAATGTAAGGTACTTTTGGCCCTCTGTCAAAAACAGTTGTGCACCCCTGCCTTACGGGCTGCTCATGGGAGGGAATAGACGAGATAGTTAACCCGACCCAAGATACATGAACGAGCACCCAATGCCCCCTCAAGACACGTCCTCACACCCCCAGTGTCATAATCATGCCGCTCCCATACACAACAACACTTATGATACACGGCAAATGGGCACCAACGACACCGTGCAGGGGGACAACAATGGTGACAGGGAATGTTTTTGATGTTGATGAACTCCCATGGCACTTAACATAGGACAGCCACAGAGAGCACTTGCGTGTCCAATACTGTCGACGACCCTTAACGCAGCAGAGGAACCACTGGTAGGGGCGGCGATAGGAAACAAACAATTTATTTTCATGGTGGATTCGGGAACAGAAAAATCATGCCTCAAAGAAGGCAGGTTCTCGCTTTCTAATCGGACTTTGGAAACGCAGGGGTTCTCTGGGGTGGTGGTCGAGGTTCCATACACTAAAGAGCTAGACATAACGGTGGGGGGGAACTGTGCGTGCGCCCCTACTGTACCTATCAACTTGCTGGGAAGGGATCTTCTCAGCAAGCTCAACATGACAGTCTCCTTCACTGACAGAGGAATAGTGTGCTCCACACCAGGCATATGCGTGATCCGTGCCATGTTAGTGATACACACCCAGGTAGACTTTTCACAAACATGCGGCAAACCTGCAAACCCAGACATGTTTATACAAGGGTTGAGGATACTAGCAAGGGTAGTGCCAGTATTGAAAAATAAAAAATGGAAGGTGCCATCGGAATTCATTTTCCGTCCAATTGCAGACCCAGAAATAGTACCAGGGTCCATAGTGTCCCTGGATATACATGCAGTGCAAGTGTCAACACAAAGAATAACGGTAATAGCAATGGACATGCAGGGATGCCAGTGGAGAACAGTGCTGTGCACTGACACCAGTAAGGCCCTGCAAGACCTGACAGATGAGGAGCTCTTTTGTGACACAGACGATGATGGGGAAATAGTAATGGAAATTGCAATCCCCTGTGATGTTATGATTCAAAGAAGAGAGGTGTCACTCCCCCTCGTAGCAGTGATCAGAGCCCTACCAGCGTACTTCGAGGAGGACATGTCCCACGTGCCACAGCAGCTGTGGACCACAGGCCCACACGATGTAGGGTTACTACACGAAGTGACACCAGTAAAGATCAAACTCAAACCCGGAGCCATCCTACCCCGGGTGAAGCAATACCCCTTATCCAGGGAAGCTTAGGAGGGAATAAAAGACACAATCTATGCATTAATGGTACAGGGCATTATAGTCACATCTAGCTCACCCTGCAACACTTGCATTTACCCAATCAAGAAAGGGAAGGGAGGGGTGTGGAGGATGATCCAAGATCTACGCCCCCTCAATGACATAGTGCAGAAGGAGTTCCCTCTTGTCACAAATCCTGCCTCATTCCTATGCAGTATCCCAACAGAAGCCACCCACTTCACGGTAGTGGACCTACCCCACTCGATCAAGGTTCATGGTACCTTACAGCATTTACGCTGGGAGGGAAAAGATACAAGACTGCCCCAAGGGTACTGCGAAAGCCCTAGCATTTTCAACAGAATATTGCACGAAGACCTCGGAAACATAAACCCAGTGAGTCCCACAATTCAGTACGTAGACAATCTGTTAGTCTGCGCTAGAGACGAGATGGAGTGCAGAGAGGACTCCATTACCCTGTTAACACATCTCGCACAAAAGGGGTATAAGGTAGACAGACAAAAGTTGCAATACTGCCTGACAGAAGTACGATACCTAGGCCAGCTGATTTCCATAGATGGTAAAAGAATTATACCTGACAGAGCAGCGGCAATAAGAGCAGTGAAGGAGCCCAACACAGTTAAAGAGATGCAAAAGTTCCTCGCCATGTGTAACTACTGCCGAGCTTGGATATTGGACTATGCTTCATACACCAAACCCCTGTCACAGGCACTCAAGGAAGCACAGCTGGAGAGCAGCAAGTTACAGTGGACACAGGAAATGCACACAGCTTTTGACACACTCAAAGTGATGGGATGCTTAGTCACGTTATATGTAGAACACTCCCTGTTTGCCATTCTTGAAAGATCAAAAAGCACATTGACCACTCAAAGAGCCGCAGCATACAAGTTAATCATCTCTAGTGCTAACATTGATATTGTGCGGTGTAAAAGTGTAAACCCATCTACATTCATCACAGAGGCATGCACAGTTGAAGACATGCAGCAGCACGACTGCGCCACATACACAGGGGATGATGATTACATGTCAAAAGCGCATGAAAATGCACTATCAGAATGGGAAATTTACTTCTGCTGTAGGAGCAGCAGTAGTTCGGGTGGAGGACGGAGAATTTGAAGTAATTGTGCAGAAAAGATTACCACCACACTTCTCAGCCCAAGCAGCAAAACTATTGGCGCGCATAGAAGCACTGCACACAGCAGAGGGGTGTAGAGTGACCATTTATACAGATTCTGCCTATATGGCGACAACAGTACATGTAGGGTTAACAAGATGGGGAAGGAGGGGATTTCGAAGGGCAGACAGGTCCCCAGTACAACATCCCGCATTACTAGGAGAGCTGAGTGATGCATTGAAGGAACATATGCTTGTAGCAGTTGTGAAATACCAAGCCCATACACGAGGCAATGACGTCATCTCATTGGGAAATGCAGCAGCGGAGGCTGGCGTGAAAGAAGTCTCCTACTTACCAAAAGCCCCAACAGGTAAGTACATACTACAGAAAGTAGTAGAAGAAACACAACCAGATGTGTTTAATTTATTACCAGTCTCTCCAATAATCGAGCTCCAACAAGACGCACCCAGCAAGGAAAAGGAGACGTGGGTAAAAAGGGGGTGCAGCCAATCGTCCACTGACTTACTATGGAGACAAAATAACACTGGCAGGGTGGTGATGCCAGCAAAGTTGCTAGAGGTAGCATTTAAGCAGTTACATCACCCAGCTCACAACACAAAACAACACATCATTGCAGACATACAGGAAAATTGGTTTGCCCCGGAATACAGGAACATGTCACAAAGCTCATAATTGAATGCATCACTTGCCAAACATACAACTTCGGCATGACATTACAAACCCTCAGAGGAACATTGCCAAAACCAGAAGGGCCCTTCAGAGAACTGCATATAGATTATGCAGACATGGGAGAGAGGTGTAACGGGGCTCAATATTTGATTGTTGTTGTATGCCCCTTTTCCCGTAGGGTGGAGGCTGGCCCTTGTGCTCATCCAGATGCACGGTGTGCCACCAAATTTCTAGTGAGAGAGGTGTTTCCCCGCTGTGGCATCTGTGACGTCATACGTTCCAACAATGGAACGCACTTTGTGAATGACATGTTCAAACATATTACTGCAATGTTGGGCATAACCCACAAACTTTGCACGATTTACCTTCCGCAATCGAATGGAATTGTGGAAAAAATGAACGATTGCTTAAGAATAGATTGTCGAAGCTGTGCCACACACTCAAAAAGAACTGGGTGTATTGCTTACCCCTGGCGTTTTTCAAAATAAGAAACCAACCCAGCAAGGACCACCACCTGTCACCGAATGAGATAGTAACAGGTAGGAGGATGCACACAGCTCACTCACCCTTGCGTAGGCCATAAGACGTACACCAAAGCGCCACTGCATTAGGGGAGGAGTTCCATGAGTATTTGACAAGAGCGGCACAAGCCATAGCCAAACAAATAGCACCCCCATTTACACAGAGCAACTCTACTGACACAGTGACGCCAGCCACAGGGAGCCCAGACTGCCAGTTGATGACAGGTGACATGGTGTACGTGAGAAGTTTTGTGCGGAGATGGAACGGGCCAAGATTTCATGATCCATATAAGGTGATCTAATGTACGTCCACAGCAGTGAAGGTACAGGGACTAAGATACTGGGTACACTTGACAGATGTGCGTAGAGCCTGTGGGAGCACAAATGGCACTGACCCAGGAGAAGGAGAGAATGAGGGTAGCACACAAACATAAAGAATAAAAAGTATACAGGGACAGATACAATATGAAGCATGTGAAAACCTCAACATTGGGAAACAGTGTAAATAGCAGTGCAGCATAATAATGTTTTGATGTGTGTATGACAGAAGTGAGATAATGATGAACTCTCTCTCTCTCTCTCTCTCTCTCTCTCTCTCTCTCTCTCTCTCTCTCTCTCTCTCCCTCTCCCTCTCCCCATTTAGCCCTTCAGTCTTATTGTACAATTAAAACATGTGCATGAAAATAATATTTTTTCTTCCCCATCAATGGATTCAAAAGACAGTATTTTGCCTCCGTGGGCTCCCCTCCCCCAGACTTGAGGTGTGGGGGAGGCAAACAGAAGGACGCGGAAGAGCAAAGAACGTATATACATATATAAAGATGATAATGAACCTTGAATACGACTAATGCAGAGAAATTATTATGACCCAGAAAAGATCATTTAACACATACAAAATAATGATTGTAAAAAACACACGCGAGTTATGTGTACCATAAACAATTGCTCATATTTCGTTTATTAGGAGTCTCAATGGGCATGGACGAGGCCCCAGCAGCAACAAGTGATAATGTAGATAGGAGTAGACAGAGGAGAGAGGCGTATCCTAGTTATTCATATGAATGTGTGCGGTTTGTGTGTGCAGTAGTATTCTCTTCAACATTATTTGGCCTGTTTTTATATTGGATAATTGTATATATATATCAATTGATGTTGGCCAGGGGGGTGTGGGCCTGGAAACAATTAAGAAAGGGGCTCATCTGACCTGGGTCGGCGCCAAGTTAATATGGGGTCATGAGACTCCAGAGGATGAATATAATAATGATACCACAAGTGTTCCACACATCACCACGATACAGCCACCCCACAGTCCCCACAAACAAATGAATCCCATTTTAGTGTGTATACAATGAATGACAGAACTAACATGGGAGCAAAATCACCCTTACCCAACGACCGTGCCAGTTTCAGAATTGGCAACATCTAATGGCCCAACCACTAAAGAAGGGGGTAATAGGAGTGAGCACATGGTAAGCACGTACTACAACGTATACACTCAATGGGATGGCAAAATGGGTGACAAGCAAAGCCAGAAGACTGAGGGAGGGGGGGCCTAGAAGAAAAAAGAGGGAAACACCACGAGAAAGTTGGGAGGAGCATTATAAATACGTCCTAGACACAGTTGATGATCCCCAGCTCCCCCACCAAACAAATAAGTGGTATGCAGACATGAGCAACACGGCAAAACAGACAACTAATGAGAACTGCTATGTCTGCTCACTCATACCCTATGCCTCAGGCACTCCCAAGGTATTACTGCCACAGGAATTTCCATTTGCCGAGGTCCAGTATCTCCTATATCTTGCGCTCTGCACAATCAAAAAGACTTTTCAAGCGCACACAGTTTCATTTGAATTTTGCAGAACAAACTGACATGTTACTGCCGGCCGCAAGGAGTGATTTGCATTAAAGAGCCTTTTCTGGAAATAAAGGGAATGTTACACATGGACAATAAATGGCAGAAGGAAGAAATATTGTGCAAAGCAGAAGCACTGCGAGGACTGTCAGAAGAAAAACTCTCATGGGTACAGAGAACATGCGCTCTCATTTGGACTGAACACATAAGCAAACTCACCGCCATCGAGAAACCCTTCAAGCTGCAGAAAAACATTTCATATGAACTGTGCTTCCATGGATAAGGGAAAAGAGACATGGGGAACAACAAAAACTGCAGCAAAACTCTCCAAATACCTGACATGAAAAAGGGAACAGCGGCAAAGATGGATTGGGTCTCTGCAGCAGCATGGCGTACCTGCATCACCCGCAATCATGGCGAGGCACGTGCTCCCTGGCAACGCTGCATTCTGCGCTAATGGTGATCCCTGAGAGCCATATCCATGAAAAAAGTTAACATGCGGCAATCCAAGCAGAACCATACCCAACGCCGCCGGAAACAGTTCCTGTGTATGCCATAGACAAGGAAGGTGTACAACGTCCACTCCAGAGAAAGAAGTGAAACTCAAACTATATTTCAGCCAAGTCCTCAGAACCTTTGGCCCAAATACCGGATCAATTCCGATTCGTCAGCTCCATAGAGACATGTTTTCACGTCCCTCGTTCCAAGTATCCAATCGAGAGCAATCGCCAAATGGCTACAAATCACAAGGTGGGAACTCATCCAATTGGCCAACGACACTGAAGAAGGGTTCAATGTCATCAAGGTGGAACTTAGAGCCCTGCGGTTAATGACGATGTAGAACAGATACGTGCTGGATCTATTAACAGCAATCGATGGAGGTGTTTGCTGAAAAATCGGGAGCGCATGTTGCACATTTGTACCTTCTGCAGACGCAACGGCTCCCTCTCACATGTGATAGCAGCAGTGCATGACCTGGGCGAGCGGATGAAGGACGAAGGAGGAGCACAGACCAGCACCTGGTTCGACAATCTATTTTCATGGGTACCTTCCTGGCTCGGGATGACGGAAAATCTCTTCATACCGTTCATCATCTTTTGCTTCTCATTTTTTGTGTGTGTCAACTAGGACTCCGATGTTGCACCAATGCAGTACCAAATGGTGCACTGATGATGGTGACAATGAGATACACAAATGGTGTGGCACAAATTAAAAATGAGGCAGAGGTGCAAACAGGAGATAGTACAGAGCCCAAGTATAGAATGACTGCCATATACAACACAGGGCATATAGTTGATAGCCCATATCACACAACCATAATGGAACCCAGAGAATTACAATGGTACAAGGAAGCATGGGTGGACCTGGATGGGGATGGAGGGTGTATCTACATGAGCTGCACCCCTGATGAATACGCTAGAAGGGAACACAGCCTCAGGGCGGTATGCAGGGCATGGATGCCAATAAAGGGGACACCTGCATGGGATGAAGCTGTAGCAGAGGAGGAATAGTGTAAGAGATTGGGACAGTTACAGTATTTGTTAGTTAAGTAACAAAAGGGGGGAATGAGTGGAAGGAGGGGGAATTTTGAGCCCCCCCACTAGTCGTATACTTCGAGGGTAGGCCCAACCACAGCTGCTTTGGGTTCAGGGCCCCGGCCCGGAGCACTCACGTGGGAATACCCCTAGGAACTGTAACCCCCTTGTAACACCCCTCATAATAGTGTGAGGCCAGAAGTGAATAAGACTCCATTTTGTAAATCTCGGACTCCATTTTACAATGTTAAAACAGCTGTGAAGTTTTCACTCGAATCTGCAGCTCTACCCGTTAGGTGCGTACAGCGAGCGAGTTCCTCCCCCCACCTCCTCCCCTGTGCCTTCTCCACGACTGCTCGGTTCCCATGAGAAGGCTGGCTGCGAGAATGCAACTAAATTCACACTGTATCTTCTGCCTTCCGTCCCACTTCACTAACTCAGATGCAGGCCAGAGCAGGGGCCAGAGCAAAAGCTATTTGTCGATATAAAACTGCCCCACACCCCACAGACCCTGGCCATAAAAACATAATCCCCATGCCCCCTGGGGCAGAACCAACAGTTAAAGAAAAACATCATTGAGTCGTTAATTTTCAAAATGAATAGAGTCAACGCGCCTTTCTATGTGGAATCGTATAAACCTAATGGTGGAGTAATGGGTCCAGGAATGAACAATACAAATGCATACACGTGTATAATTAGAAGTCCCTATGCCAACCTGCCACGACAAAAGCATGATACTAGTTAATTTGTGAAATGTTTATAGTAATTGACTGTAACAGTCCTATACACAACTAAATGTAAAACTGTACACACCGGCATCATGCTACCTCACTTTTTATAGGTTCAGATGCAAATATATATGTAATACCATGTAAACACAACGTAGAAGTTATTCACTTTCAGTAAGCCACACTTCCAGTTTAAAATGAACCCACAGGCCCTAAGCTGCAACCTGCCTTTCCTGTACGTAAATGAATGTGGTGTTAAAGATAGGTTTTATTTCTTGATGTGGTCTCTCCTTTCCCTTCTGTTATAATGAGAGTGTCTAGTTAAATGGAAAATATATTGTGTTACAAATCAGTATGACTTCAGTGCAACACAGCAAGCCTCGTGCAAAAAGCCTGCATGTAAAATTGTGTTTCAAAGGCCCTAATTTATTTCTGCAAGATGTAACCAAATTGCAAGGAGGCCTTGAGTCTCTCCAGTCCATTGGGTGTCAAAAGAGATTGCCATAGAGTTAGTGATGTTTGGACATTCAATCACTGAACCCCCATGAGGAAATGTATGTCTATAATGATATGCACCTTTTTGTGACTTGGTTATTTCAACCATCTATTCCGAAACCCCTTTGTTGTCATCAAATGGACACCTCCGACCATTAAATTACCCCATGACCTCTACCACCTAGCCAGTACATTTAGAATTGGTTAAAAAAAGGGAAGCACCACATTTGGTGGAAGACAGCTAATTCATGACTAGTAATAAATGACCTGCCTTTGAACCCTGTTTTTACAAGTGCTCAGATACAGGCCTTTCCTCTGGACAAACAGATCAGAGCTTTGAATGAATGAGAGTGCATGGCCACAAGGGCAAATCTTATGCGGCTAGGATGTCAAAAGATACATAAAAAGCAACATGGAATACCAGGCTGATGAGTTTAGCTGACCGTGTGACCCCGGACACCACGTCATCTCACCATGTGCCCTCAGGCCAATCAGTCACCTCTGACCCTATAGTACCTATAGGTGCCTGCTCTTAGTGTCCAATCCCAATCTCTTTTGTGCCCCCTAGGCCTTCCCACGATGATGACGTTTATTGTGAATATAACCAAAGTGTAACATGTTTTCTGCAGAGTGATCTCGGCGTGAGCAGAGTAGATTCTGCTTGCCCTAATTTTAGATAAAAAACCTTTAATATCACTCTCACTTGGTCTTGGTCTCATTCCCTGCTGGGATGTGTTCTTATTGACTCTGTTGGGTGATTTACCAGCATTATTGGCGGTCTCTCGCTTTCATGTGCAAAGAAACCTTGTGACTCGTATGAACTGCAATCCAAGTGGTGTCTGCGCTCACAAGCCTCATCCTCATCTAAACAGTGAAACAATGTAGAAAAAGCTCAGACCATGGGTTTTTGCTGAACTGCATTGCATCGATTCTTGAAACAAGGCTTACTGTGGATTAGAGAACCAATGTTACCATTGTATCTTAATGGACAAGCAAACTTGTTAAATCTGTTAAACAATATTGTCATATCTGTCATGTGAACTAGGCACGAACCCTAGCATGTAAATTATTAGTTTGGAGAGGGGCTGGACAATAATTGGAACATGTATAAAAGAGACCATATTTAGATGTCCAGCACTCTCATCCCTCACTGTGTCCGCTGGTACACACTGCGAGATGTTGGAAGCCAGAAAGTTATATGTTTTGCTTTGAATGCTGTACAGAAATAAAAGATACTTGTATCTTTCAACCCGTGATTGGCAAATTTTATTTTGTGGTACTAAGCAACAATATTTCTTTGGTCTTTCAACTCAGCTCACTCCTGAAGAGGAAGTGTTGAGTATCGCCCCCACTCCAGTTTCCCCCTCCCTTTGCCTATTGAGTTCACACCTAAGTATGTGACATATGAAGAACAGTTAAATTAGCAGAGAGCAGCACATGGGCTCTGCCCAGTACCTATCAGTGTAACAGCACCTATTAATATACTGACACTTAAGAAAACCTGGACAGTAAGGTATCCGTTGAGAAAGCTATATCTACATCCTAGACAATATGATGGTTGTTTGAATGAAATACCCGAAGAACCAAAGAAGATAATGGAGGAAGATGAATGGTGACGTCATAAGAATTCGGACTAACGCACATACAGAAGATATAATGACCTAAGAATACTGAAAGGAGACAAAATATAAATAGATAACACGGATAAGTGACAGCTTGCGCTCAAGATGAAGAAACCTATGCCACATACATGATGATGATATGTAGGTAGTTTTAACGTGTACATATGCAAGTAATTGCAAGAGGCAAAGAAATCGTGAAGCTAGCTTATGCTTAATAGCCAATAAATTGCGGCAAGCGCCAACGTTTACAAGTATACACCTCAAGAAGCACTTTATGTATGAATGCAAGTCCACTACGCACATGAGCATAATTGAACAAAGGTTACAAAAGGCATCAAATGGAGTGTGTCACAGCAAGAAAATCAAGAATCGAGAGAGCAAACCTCAGCTGAGGATCACCATGCCAAGAAGCCAAGGTCTTATCTGGTTGTAATAGGCTGACGTTGGATACAATTCAGGAGAAAAGAGAACAAAGGATCCTGTTCAGAAAGGTCAAGATAAGCCATAGACGTCAGAGAACTGGTAGAATTAAATTAAATATATGAAAAGACACACAGAAAATCCAATTTCACAGTGTACAGTCACGTGACAAAGACAGGCTGGAAGAGGGAGACTTTCATACCTACGCATGGATCCCCGCAATGCCCATACTCTTACTGAGGTGATTATTGAGTGAAGCATAATTGGTGGGAAGCTGGGGAGCGGAAAAGCTTCTCTCCATTGATGTTCTTTCTGCATGCTGCTAAATGTAGATGGAAAAGTATGAGTGGGGTTGATGCCAACCCAATCATAGTGGACCATGTAATCTAGGGTCCTATAGTGAGTAGAGCCAATGGGATGTTGTACTTTTAGTGACGTTCATAGTGGCCATTTTGAAGGGAGGGCTTAGTTGCCCCACCTGACATTGATTATCCAATCCCCTCTCCCCATTACCATATACAGATATAGTACCTATATTAAGTTACCTTCCTATAAGCAATTACGTTGCATGTTAGGTTTTTAAGGTTGCCATGTAGAATGACGTTAGTACATGTGCAGGTTGTACGTCAGCAATGATGAGTTTTTGCTATAAATATTGTGTTTTTTCTGAAAGTAAGGAGAGCAAGAAGATCGAGCAATTGCTGATGTTCGTTGAACTCCCCGTTTTATGAACTTGTCATTAAACGGACTCACTTTGCCAAACTATTGAGTTGTCTGGATTATGTGATGCATGAGTATAAATCTGCATCCCCATTTATCTCGAGGGTACTGCTACTCATCTTAAAGGGCTGTTTGGAGATCATCCAGTTCACTCCCGTGGTATAACCTAAAACGCAAGATTGACAATAATTGCACAATCCCAAAAACGTTTGCATTTCTCTCACTGTGGCTGGGCGGGGAGTATTATGAATAACTTCTGTTCTTTATGGTGTCACTTTCCTTCCTACTGCTTATATAATTTTTCCCCAGTAAATCACCTCTTTCTGACAATACTGTACTTTTCCTTGTCAACCTTATATCCCTTTTCTGCCAATAACATTAGAAGCATCACTGAATCCTCCCTACATTGCTGTTCCATTATGTTACACACTAACAGATCATCAACATATTGTATCACTGTTCTCTGTGTCTACAAGTTTGCCCAATCCATCTGTAACACTCAGTTAAATACACTGGGGGATTCACAATACATCTGTGGTAATCTTGTGTGTTGGAATGTGTTCTGTATGTAAGTAAGTACGTATTGTGAGTCTGGATGCAATGGGATGGAAATGAAAAAAAATTCAAATCAATTGCTGTTAAAACCATGGCACTAGTTGGTATGTTACACAAGATTGTGGCTTGATTAGAAAGAATTGGGAACTCAGCGCCCACAATGTTATTGAAGGGGTCTAAAACTTGTATAAATCTCCATGACCCTCCGTTTGATTTTTTCACTGGGTACAGAGTGTTACATGGGGATTCTGATGGTACTATTATGCTCTGCTTTAGTGGCACAGCTATTGTCTTGTGCATTCCTTTGTCTGGCTCAATTGACATGGGATATCGCTTTACTCCGGGTAATATTGCCCCCTCTTCAATGTAATCCTAACGGCTCCTATGATTTTAAGGAGACCTACATCATAGGGATTACTGGTCCATAGTTCCTTGGGAAAATTCTCAAAATCTTTGTGAAAACATGGCAACATTTATTTAGCAAATAGTATTCTCTGGGGAACATCTATATACTCTATTTTGAGTTGGTATGGGATGCTTGTCTGGAAAATAAACTCATAATCATCAGCCTCATCTTGGAACAACTGTTCCTCAGTAATGTCAGTCAGTCTCAGTGATGGGTAAATTGTTAAAACTGTGCACCAATCAATGCCTTCTTCATCTGTTGCATGCAAAATGGCTTGGTCCTCCCTCACCACTGCTGCGTCTACATGCACCGTAATATCTGTTCAACATCCAATGTCTGTCTGTAATTTGAGTGTAAACAAAAACTCTGTGGACAATCATAACACCTTGTCTTTTATTCTGGGGACCCATCCCAGCAACACTTGTACTGAATAGGAGAACAAGTATCTCCTTTCATAACTCTCTGGCCACAAATGCTTGAATTAACGTTTTGGCATTCACATAATGAATACCTAAATCACTACCTAAAATATTCACTGGTGTGCTTAGTGAATATAGCAAGGGTACTGGCAATGTGCGTGACCCAATTGTAACTGGTAAATCTGCTGTAAAAGGAACCGTTAACATAGCCCCAGAAAATCCCTGTGCGTCCATAATCATGTCTGACAATGGAAACTCCCCCTCTGTTACAAAGGTCCTTGCTTCCCCGGTGCCTACTAAGAAAGAGAATGTCCTATTCCCTATCCTCACTCCCACCCTTGGTTCCTCTTCTGGTTATGGAGTTACTGAGAGTGCTGGACACATCAGAGCCCACTTTGTGCTGTCCTATTGTGGATACATGTTTGTTCCTGTAGATAAAAAGGGATTCTCCCCGTAACTGTGCCCCCCACAAAATGTGGTATGACACCTACTGGTATCAAATGTGTGTCCCACTGTTGTACTGTCTGCTGTGTGTGTGCTTGTAAAGCATGCAGTTGTTGTTGCACTTCAGACTGTGTCTGTTGCTGTTTATAATCGAAATTACTTGTCGGGGCATTCTGGCATCTGCTGTGCTTGTGGTGCATCATAAGAATACTGTGTCTGCTGCTGTGGAGGGTATATGGGTGCAGAATGTGCTGGCCTTCCTCTGTGGCCATGATGTACCAATCCATATGGTTCTATCTCTTTACTTCAGCATCCTCTCAGATAATGTCCTGTCATCTCACATGTCCAACATTGTCTTCCAAAATTCCCATAGCGACCAAATTTAGGTCTACCTCTGTCAAATCCTCCTCCATATTCTTGTTGAAATCCTCCTCCCCTTGTCCTCTGCGAGTTCCCGCTCCCTATGGGATTACACATTTGTATTCCTCTTCCTCCATTAAATCCCACTGGTCCTGCCTGCTGGTAACCCTGCTGACATTGTTCCTCTCCTTTGTTTGTGATCACTGCTCCCTCTACTGCTATTCTTGCCAACTTCTTTTGTACTCATTTTGCTTCCTCACTCTGTCTTCTACTTTCTTCCTTTCCTTCTCCTGTTTCAACCCACAAAAATGAACAATATGCAATTGTATTTTGTGCCATCTCTATCCCTACTACCTTTTGCAATTGAGTTTGCATGCTGTCAGGAAGGCTTTTGCATACAATGTGATAAAACACAGGAATATTTTGGTCCCGTCCCTCCCTAGTTTCTAAGCACAATTTGTCTATCAACTCCTCAATATACTGCATGGGATCCTCATCTGGTTGCATTTTTCACATCATCATGCTAGTCATGTCTGATGTATCTGGGTATATTACTCTTAATGCCTTCCCCATGTTCGCCCTACAATTATTAAATGGAGATCTAGCGTGCTGATTATTGTTTGCTGTTACCCCTGCATATCCTGCCCTGTTCCACAGGTCGTCTGCCTGATATCGCACTATCAAAGCAAATAAACTCTTCATATCTCCCAAGTAAACGTTATCCCTGCTGTTCTTTTTTCCAGGTCATAAATCCATTTGCCTGCCTCTGCTGTAAGGGATGCCAACTTAGTTATTAAATGATCCTTATCTGTCTGGAACCACAAGATGTACTGAGCCAATCATGTCCCCTTCTGTAACAAGAGAAACTGTGTACTCTGCTTCATGCATGTGGGAACATAATTTACCTTTTTTCATGTTGCTGCAGCTATATTGCCAGGCAGGCATTGATACCTATCTCTATATAATGATTCTCTTCTTACATTTACTGGGGGCCCAGGAAATGAGGGCCCTTGTAACCCCCTCTTCTTCCATTTACCAATCGTCACTCTGGAACTCGTCAAACTCCTCTTCATTATCATCCCATTCCTCTTCCTCGTCCCATTGCGCTGAATCAAATCAATACTGTGAGAACGTCCCACACTCTGAGAAATGCCTCTACTCCGTATTTGTTCACCTATTCTATCTGGCATGGTCAGTCAGTCCCCCATCTGCCTCTGTACATTTGCTTCCACTGGCATTCTGACTTGGGAGTCTTAGACAGCTCTGCTGTTGATCTTGAACATAATTTGTCCTGCTCTCCATTTATCTGGAGCTGCCTATATTCTTGCTTGCCACTCTTTTTGTAATTCCTCCTTTACTTCTCGCACCTGGTCTTCTAAATGCCACCGCATATCATTCTCTACATGCAATGCAAGAGCGCTTTGTGTGTCCTCCTTTATCTGCACTATCCTTTTGTCACTGTCTTCATTGGGGGTATAAACTGGGGATTGGTATATCACATGACTGGCTGTAACAGGATCTGTTTGGGCACAGTCGACACTGGAAAGCATTGTGGAGGAGGAGGAACAGTTGGCCTAATGCATATTTCATTGTGCTTCATGTTACCACAATCAGACTTGCTTTCCTCTGTTTCCTAAAACATCTTCCACAGTTTGAGAATACATCATCTGTATTTTTACTTTATTCCCTTATATGAGACTGTTAAATGTGTGTACATGTGCTGTAATACTTTGTGTGTGTTTCCTCCTTGGGCCATGGCCTAAACATGTTTCCCACTGTTTCCTGTATCCATTCTGTGGTATACGTAACTATTTGATCCCGATATTGCAGGAGTGATGTGCACATGTGTGCCAGCGGGGTGTCCATAATACACATTAATATATTCTACTTAACAGATTTATTATTCAACACTTTTCCAGCAGTGTACATCACTTTATTTTCATATTTATTTAATAAAATCACACTCCCACCTTTTGCTATATAGCCCAAAAAGTGCTTTAAACAAAATTACAATCCAACTCACATCATTTCATACTTATCAATACATCATTACAATCCTCAACTCTCCTCAAAACAAACAAGTCCTACCATACCAAAATACAACAATCAATTACTATACAAAATACAACTTCACTGCTATATAACCAGGCCCTCTCCTAAAATATGTGTCCGTCCTACATTACACAGCATGCCCTGCCCCCTCTGGAATATCATCTTTTCTTCACAATACTAAACCTATGTGATGCTGTATTCCCTTAATACAATAGGGCTATCCTCTTCTTCAATATCTCCTTATCTTTTCTACTTCTACAACCACATGGTCTCTACGGGTCACATCAAGAGGATATTACCAGAAATATCTCTTTTTCCTTTTCTTCTTGGCTTCAACACTTACAAATTATACATATATGAACCTCCCTCAACTGCCTACACATACTCTGGCCCAGCATGCAGCCCGCAGGTTTGGGCAGGACTCTTGTAGAAGTGCCTACTACTCCTTCATTTTGCGAATGTGTTTCCAGTCTTGACGAATCAACACCACTGTCCGACATGTGTGGTAAGTTCACCTCCAGAGGT
Organism: Ambystoma mexicanum; assembly: GCF_040938575.1. Taxonomy (NCBI): domain Eukaryota; kingdom Metazoa; phylum Chordata; class Amphibia; order Caudata; family Ambystomatidae; genus Ambystoma; species Ambystoma mexicanum. Next base: position 955,457,189 of record NC_090924.1, on the reverse strand, counting down.
CCATGGAGATCTCGCTGGGGCCTCTGTTTTGTAAATGAGCTCCCAATCATCTAGACCAGCCAAAATAAAGGAGCAAACCATAGTACATGAAGAACCCAGGTTTCTTCAATCCAATTGGCCAGTAGATGGTCCACAGATGTTCTCAATCACTTCCTAGTAGGCCAGGGGTCATAAACTAAAGCAAATTACATTGTCATTTTCATAAGAAACATTCACAAACCACCATTGGTTGTTAAAATAAACTCACAAATATTCTTGTATACATTTCTTCTTCCAATTGGTTAATCATTATCTTTGCGTCTGCCCAGAGTCCCTCCTACCATGCAAGATGTTATCTCCCAGACATCATAGGCCCATGCTCTAATTGGTTGGCACCACAACATGCTGACATTGTTACAATACTGATGCCTGTGTTAAGTATTTAAATCAGGCGATACACCCTGGTCTCAGCCTAGTTTGCAGCGCACAGCTGAAATGCTAACTTTATTATGTCTATAGGTTCAATATTTTGAGTGATATACCACTCATATCACACCCCTTATCAAATATCTGAGGTCACAATGCACCAGGAATCAGGCTGGTTGGTAAAGGTAATATTTATTTATTTATTTAAAATTCAAATCAAACATATACTTTTAATAGGGAGCAGCAATTACCAATGTTGTGACAATAACAGATAAAAAGGTATGTAATGCACTTAAATTCACTCTTTAGCAACACAGAAGGAAAACACCAGAGAAAAGAACACTTTTGGCTTGTTTGGAAAGATAGCATTTAAGTTAGGATTTCCCCCTGCAATATTCCTCAACCCACAAATAAACAATTCTATATAGATATAAGGAAGTAGCAGGTAATCAGGGATAAGGAATGGAACATATCATTCAAATCTACCCCTCCCTCTCCAAACAACAGAGAAAAACAAATTTGGAATCTTGCACTTTTAAAATGACTCTTGGAAATGGCTGTGTAAAAACAATGAATGTGTGCAAACATTCTTAAATCAGTACAAATCTCTATGGGAGCAAGATGGGAAAGATACTAACAATCATGAGCTATAGTATGAGCAAAGGTTAACACTTTGAATCTTAATGGCAGGTTACAAATAGTTCAGAACAGAAATCACACGTGTAAAACTATGCGAAAATGCGGATTCCCGCCTAAAATTAACCAAACGGTTTTTAAGAAAAACGGGTGAAAAACACTGATGTTTTTGGGTTAGGGTGTAGCTATAGGTCTTATGTATAAGTCAGAGTTGAAATGAAGTCTCTATCTATTAAACTGAGGAAGATATGCAATGTGGGATGAGAGGCATTTTTGGAAAAATCGGGTAGTGAAAACAGAAAAGTTTGGAAAAGAAAATATTTGCTATACTTTTACTCTATGACTAGAGCATTCCAGCTAGAATACCAAGGACGGGCAAAGTAAGCTCTGGAGTTGATTCATGACTTCAACACCAAATCCCCAGTGTCCTCTCGGGCAGAACCAGTCGGATCACTCAAAGTAGGATTGAGAGTTTTAAGATTTAAACAAGATACAAATGACTAAAGATATGGCGCTTAGCAAGATAAATCAAAGACAGCATTGCAATAAGGATTCTGACAATGTTACAAGTTCTTAAGGTAAGGATAGGATGGTTTAGAGATTTGGATGAGACAAGACAAGGCAAGGTATGCTATAGTTTTCTATGATTCCTATTAATACTTACAGTCCACTTTAATTTAGGATTTTGGATCGTCAAGGGTTCTGGTCATCACACGGATCGGGTCTAACCAAAGAGAGCTGGGCAACTCAGGCGGGACAGGATCAGGTGTGCGGTTCTGGTCACTGGACTGCACAGAAATGCACTTATGGTTACTGGAGACTGGAGATCAGTGGGATGGTGAGTTTCCAGGCATGCATTTAGTAGTAGCATTCCAGCTGGATCAGAATGCTTCCCTTAGGTTTTGGGGATTTTTAGAGTTTGAGGCCTAGCTGAAAAAGGTCCTGCAATGCATAGGCCTTGGCTTTGCAAAGAAAATCTGGAATCAGGATCAAGTAGGATGAAGAATTCAGGAACAGGACGTCACACAGGAAATCAGGAAGAAAGTCAGAAATCAGTGTGTTTGTGTGTTGTCAGGTTCCCTTATTTTTCATGCCAAATGACATCACTAAAGTATATGGCAGGGGCAAACTTACTACCCACACCCATAATGCTAGGATTGGGCAAGAGCATAGATTCCACCTTGCTCTTCGCTGATTGGGTCACAGAAATGTATGCAGTGATGATCTCTGAGAAAATCAGATACACAGATTACATATTTTGTGGTTCACATTTCAATCTAAACCCCCAGTCTGTAGGACCTGGTTTTGACTTTCTGCTACATTTAGGCAATTTTAACCATGAAAGATTTGGCCTAACATTTCCCAATATGGTACATAGATGTGCAATTACCCGTGGGATATGTGTACACAATGTTATTTTTGCAACATTAACACTTTCCGCGCAATCGGTCATTCTTTATAACTTCTGTTCCTTATGCAGTACTAAGTCCTACAAAGTCTTCAAATGAATAGCATAAAATTAGATTTCAAACTGCATCTTTTCATATTTTTCCTGATTGATGCTGCAAAGATAAATGTCTTTAAAGTTCAGTTACAAATAGGCTTTTTAAACCGAAAGGAAGTCTATTGTCACTTAGCAGTTTTTTTTCTTCTTTTCCCCAACTTCAAGCAACTGTCAATTCCTTTGAAGCACGATGAGGGGCCTCTATTTTGATTGAAGTTTCCTGCCCTTCACACTTGACAGGTGAGAGTCTTAGCCTGCTATTGTCTCAGCCTGAGGCAAAGATGAATGTCTGATGCAACTTGGGAAGCCCCATTGTCCTGGGTATTCAAAGCCTCAAAGCTAGCAATTAGCCTTTCCTGTGCCAGACGTTTATGAGTTGTCACCCTTTCTCAGGGCTAGCAACTGGCAGAGCAAGTTTTCCTTTTTGTTTAATATAGTTTGCCAACTCAGCCTGGGTTTTAGCTTTTACTTTCTTCTTTTAAATCTTAACTTCAAACCGATGGAATTAAAACAGTTTATGGGTGTATTTTTAACAGTAACACATCCTTTTACATTTCTAAGTAATCAAGCCTTTACACAACAATTAACTTTGAAAATAGGCGATGTTCCCCCTTCAGTCAGGAAAAAGCCCATTTTAGTATTTCCTTAAATTCAGTTTTCATTCCAGCAAATATACCCTTTGTGCAGTTTATAGTTCTTGTCTTGAGTGTTGAAGTTTTTGCAGCATGGATACATGTATCAGGCATGTGTTTAGAGTCTTTCTCTTACAGTTGATTCTATAGATACACTTGCAATGTGTATCCGCGTTTCCCATGTAAAATGAAAACACAGTGCCTGGTGGATTATTCAAGAATGCATTTGATAGGAGCTTTCATTCAAATGAGGCCTGGTTCCTCTGAGCCACAATGAATGATCCTAGGCATTGCAGGTCCTCTATGATCACAGTGGTTTATGAGAAAATGATGAATATAGCACCAAGCAGCACTTTTAAGGTTGAGAAAGTGTCATTTTAAAGAGGCATTTTGGGGTTTTCAGCACAATGATGCTGCCTCTTTTCCCTTCGCTCCATGTAAAATGTTGCAGAGCACATGGGCACATTCCTGCAGTGAGTACTCTGTTTCACCCCACCTGACATGTGTGTGGGAGGGTGTGCAGCAATTTTCAGGTTGTGAAAAAAAAAACACAGTTTAAACATCTTGGCACGCACAGGAGTCAGCACGGCCATTTTGTGCTGTTTCTTGCACCAATGCAGTAAAGTGATGTAGCATAGCACATCTAAGTGGGTCAAAATATCCCACAGATTCGCCACCCCCCTCCCTGACTTCACCTGGACTTCCAGTCATGGGGGAGTCGGGCAAGTGGGATTTTTTTTGTGAAGAAGCAGGTTCAGTCGGGTATGTGTCCTTCTTCCATTAGCAAATGATGCAACACGCTCTCCTCGCTGCCTCTGGTTGGAATGTGGAACGATACCCTCAGCCTTTTCTCAGGTTTTCTTTTCTGGTGTGGAGCGACACCCCGGCTTTCCTTGGGTTTCTCATTCCGGGTCCCCGTGGAGGTCCTCCTTGGTTATGACGGTATACCCAGTTCAAATCTATAAAATAGAACACAAACCGGTTATGACAATTTTCCCACTAACTGTCCTCCAATATGGATTTCAGCAGTGGGATATACATGCATTCAGTGAACATTAAAATATTTCTATGCTCCAGAAATATCCCCCACTGAGTTTTATGTAGGCTCCTCTATATGCTGCAAAGTGTGCATGAAGTGGCAACTCTTTAGCTTATTGGTGTGAACCCACTTTTCTTCTGTCAAGTTGCCCTTGGGGATGCAGATTCTGTAGGCGATGGTTGAGATTTTGTCCACAATTTCAAAAGATCTCCACCAGCCAGGCAAACATTTTCACTCTTTGGTTTGGTTCCTTTGGAAATTGTACAAGTAGACCCTGTCTCCTACTTGATATTCCTTTTTGGTGGTCTTTAGATCATAGTGGGTCTTCATGCTGTGTGCAGATCTCTCTAGATTCCGCTGAGCATATGCAAAAGCATGTTGAAGGTGTTTTCTCAGATTCTCAAGATACTCATGAGTTGTGGAGGCATTTATCAATGTCTGCTCTTGTGTTCTGTAGAGCAGATGCTGGGGTAGCACCATCCTTCGTCCAGTCATCAGATCGAATTGAGAAATTTTAGTTGCAGAAGTAGGGGTAGATCTGATGGCCATCAGGACAAGTGGTAATCGAATGACCCAACTTGGCCCAGATTTGCATATGGTTTTTCCCCTTCTGTAATGGCTTGGCAGGCTGAAAAACGATGGTCTGGAGGGTTGCCCAGAGCTTTGCCCGTGGTTATGATGAATTCAAAACCTTCCAGCCATCAACTTTCTGTTTTGCTAAAGTCACCCCGAGTGGGACGGGTATGCCCAGACGTGGGTCCCGAGTCTGCCGGGCCTAGAGACCCAAGCTACTCCTCACTGATGACGCCCAACAAGGCTGAAACATGTCTGGGGATGCTTGTGGTCTCGTGCAGAAGGGATGTGACCTAGCAGTTCGGGCTGGACTGCCCCTTTTGGGGTAGGACCAAGCCTGATTTGCATATGGTTTTTCCCCTTCTGTAATGGCTTGGCAGGCTGAAAAACGATGGTCTGGAGGGTTGCCCAGAGCTTTGCCCGTGGTTATGATGAATTCAAAACCTTCCAGCCATCAACTTTCTGTTTTGCTAAAGTCACCCCGAGTGGGACGGGTATGCCCAGACGTGGGTCCCGAGTCTGCCGGGCCTAGAGACCCAAGCTACTCCTCACTGATGACGCCCAACAAGGCTGAAACATGTCTGGGGATGCTTGTGGTCTCGTGCAGAAGGGATGTGACCTAGCAGTTCGGGCTGGACTGCCCCTTTTGGGGTAGGACCAAGCCTGATTTGCATATGGTTTTTCCCCTTCTGTAATGGCTTGGCAGGCTGAAAAACGATGGTCTGGAGGGTTGCCCAGAGCTTTGCCCGTGGTTATGATGAATTCAAAACCTTCCAGCCATCAACTTTCTGTTTTGCTAAAGTCACCCCGAGTGGGACGGGTATGCCCAGACGTGGGTCCCGAGTCTGCCGGGCCTAGAGACCCAAGCTACTCCTCACTGATGACGCCCAACAAGGCTGAAACATGTCTGGGGATGCTTGTGGTCTCGTGCAGAAGGGATGTGACCTAGCAGTTCGGGCTGGACTGCCCCTTTTGGGGTAGGACCAAGCCTGATTTGCATATGGTTTTTCCCCTTCTGTAATGGCTTGGCAGGCTGAAAAACGATGGTCTGGAGGGTTGCCCAGAGCTTTGCCTGTGGTTATGATGAATTCAAAACCTTCCAGCCATCAACTTTCTGTTTTGCTAAAGTCACCCCGAGTGGGACGGGTATGCCCAGACGTGGGTCCCGAGTCTGCCGGGCCTAGAGACCCAAGCTACTCCTCACTGATGACGCCCAACAAGGCTGAAACATGTCTGGGGATGCTTGTGGTCTCGTGCAGAAGGGATGTGACCTAGCAGTTCGGGCTGGACTGCCCCTTTTGGGGTAGGACCAAGCCTGATTTGCATATGGTTTTTCCCCTTCTGTAATGGCTTGGCAGGCTGAAAAACGATGGTCTGGAGGGTTGCCCAGAGCTTTGCCCGTGGTTATGATGAATTCAAAACCTTCCAGCCATCAACTTTCTGTTTTGCTAAAGTCACCCCGAGTGGGACGGGTATGCCCAGACGTGGGTCCCGAGTCTGCCGGGCCTAGAGACCCAAGCTACTCCTCACTGATGACGCCCAACAAGGCTGAAACATGTCTGGGGATGCTTGTGGTCTCGTGCAGAAGGGATGTGACCTAGCAGTTCGGGCTGGACTGCCCCTTTTGGGGTAGGACCAAGCCTGATTTGCATATGGTTTTTCCCCTTCTGTAATGGCTTGGCAGGCTGAAAAACGATGGTCTGGAGGGTTGCCCAGAGCTTTGCCCGTGGTTATGATGAATTCAAAACCTTCCAGCCATCAACTTTCTGTTTTGCTAAAGTCACCCCGAGTGGGACGGGTATGCCCAGACGTGGGTCCCGAGTCTGCCGGGCCTAGAGACCCAAGCTACTCCTCACTGATGACGCCCAACAAGGCTGAAACATGTCTGGGGATGCTTGTGGTCTCGTGCAGAAGGGATGTGACCTAGCAGTTCGGGCTGGACTGCCCCTTTTGGGGTAGGACCAAGCCTGATTTGCATATGGTTTTTCCCCTTCTGTAATGGCTTGGCAGGCTGAAAAACGATGGTCTGGAGGGTTGCCCAGAGCTTTGCCCGTGGTTATGATGAATTCAAAACCTTCCAGCCATCAACTTTCTGTTTTGCTAAAGTCACCCCGAGTGGGACGGGTATGCCCAGACGTGGGTCCCGAGTCTGCCGGGCCTAGAGACCCAAGCTACTCCTCACTGATGACGCCCAACAAGGCTGAAACATGTCTGGGGATGCTTGTGGTCTCGTGCAGAAGGGATGTGACCTAGCAGTTCGGGCTGGACTGCCCCTTTTGGGGTAGGACCAAGCCTGATTTGCATATGGTTTTTCCCCTTCTGTAATGGCTTGGCAGGCTGAAAAACGATGGTCTGGAGGGTTGCCCAGAGCTTTGCCCGTGGTTATGATGAATTCAAAACCTTCCAGCCATCAACTTTCTGTTTTGCTAAAGTCACCCCGAGTGGGACGGGTATGCCCAGACGTGGGTCCCGAGTCTGCCGGGCCTAGAGACCCAAGCTACTCCTCACTGATGACGCCCAACAAGGCTGAAACATGTCTGGGGATGCTTGTGGTCTCGTGCAGAAGGGATGTGACCTAGCAGTTCGGGCTGGACTGCCCCTTTTGGGGTAGGACCAAGCCTGATTTGCATATGGTTTTTCCCCTTCTGTAATGGCTTGGCAGGCTGAAAAACGATGGTCTGGAGGGTTGCCCAGAGCTTTGCCCGTGGTTATGATGAATTCAAAACCTTCCAGCCATCAACTTTCTGTTTTGCTAAAGTCACCCCGAGTGGGACGGGTATGCCCAGACGTGGGTCCCGAGTCTGCCGGGCCTAGAGACCCAAGCTACTCCTCACTGATGACGCCCAACAAGGCTGAAACATGTCTGGGGATGCTTGTGGTCTCGTGCAGAAGGGATGTGACCTAGCAGTTCGGGCTGGACTGCCCCTTTTGGGGTAGGACCAAGCCTGATTTGCATATGGTTTTTCCCCTTCTGTAATGGCTTGGCAGGCTGAAAAACGATGGTCTGGAGGGTTGCCCAGAGCTTTGCCCGTGGTTATGATGAATTCAAAACCTTCCAGCCATCAACTTTCTGTTTTGCTAAAGTCACCCCGAGTGGGACGGGTATGCCCAGACGTGGGTCCCGAGTCTGCCGGGCCTAGAGACCCAAGCTACTCCTCACTGATGACGCCCAACAAGGCTGAAACATGTCTGGGGATGCTTGTGGTCTCGTGCAGAAGGGATGTGACCTAGCAGTTCGGGCTGGACTGCCCCTTTTGGGGTAGGACCAAGCCTGATTTGCATATGGTTTTTCCCCTTCTGTAATGGCTTGGCAGGCTGAAAAACGATGGTCTGGAGGGTTGCCCAGAGCTTTGCCCGTGGTTATGATGAATTCAAAACCTTCCAGCCATCAACTTTCTGTTTTGCTAAAGTCACCCCGAGTGGGACGGGTATGCCCAGACGTGGGTCCCGAGTCTGCCGGGCCTAGAGACCCAAGCTACTCCTCACTGATGACGCCCAACAAGGCTGAAACATGTCTGGGGATGCTTGTGGTCTCGTGCAGAAGGGATGTGACCTAGCAGTTCGGGCTGGACTGCCCCTTTTGGGGTAGGACCAAGCCTGATTTGCATATGGTTTTTCCCCTTCTGTAATGGCTTGGCAGGCTGAAAAACGATGGTCTGGAGGGTTGCCCAGAGCTTTGCCCGTGGTTATGATGAATTCAAAACCTTCCAGCCATCAACTTTCTGTTTTGCTAAAGTCACCCCGAGTGGGACGGGTATGCCCAGACGTGGGTCCCGAGTCTGCCGGGCCTAGAGACCCAAGCTACTCCTCACTGATGACGCCCAACAAGGCTGAAACATGTCTGGGGATGCTTGTGGTCTCGTGCAGAAGGGATGTGACCTAGCAGTTCGGGCTGGACTGCCCCTTTTGGGGTAGGACCAAGCCTGATTTGCATATGGTTTTTCCCCTTCTGTAATGGCTTGGCAGGCTGAAAAACGATGGTCTGGAGGGTTGCCCAGAGCTTTGCCCGTGGTTATGATGAATTCAAAACCTTCCAGCCATCAACTTTCTGTTTTGCTAAAGTCACCCCGAGTGGGACGGGTATGCCCAGACGTGGGTCCCGAGTCTGCCGGGCCTAGAGACCCAAGCTACTCCTCACTGATGACGCCCAACAAGGCTGAAACATGTCTGGGGATGCTTGTGGTCTCGTGCAGAAGGGATGTGACCTAGCAGTTCGGGCTGGACTGCCCCTTTTGGGGTAGGACCAAGCCTGATTTGCATATGGTTTTTCCCCTTCTGTAATGGCTTGGCAGGCTGAAAAACGATGGTCTGGAGGGTTGCCCAGAGCTTTGCCTGTGGTTATGATGAATTCAAAACCTTCCAGCCATCAACTTTCTGTTTTGCTAAAGTCACCCCGAGTGGGACGGGTATGCCCAGACGTGGGTCCCGAGTCTGCCGGGCCTAGAGACCCAAGCTACTCCTCACTGATGACGCCCAACAAGGCTGAAACATGTCTGGGGATGCTTGTGGTCTCGTGCAGAAGGGATGTGACCTAGCAGTTCGGGCTGGACTGCCCCTTTTGGGGTAGGACCAAGCCTGATTTGCATATGGTTTTTCCCCTTCTGTAATGGCTTGGCAGGCTGAAAAACGATGGTCTGGAGGGTTGCCCAGAGCTTTGCCCGTGGTTATGATGAATTCAAAACCTTCCAGCCATCAACTTTCTGTTTTGCTAAAGTCACCCCGAGTGGGACGGGTATGCCCAGACGTGGGTCCCGAGTCTGCCGGGCCTAGAGACCCAAGCTACTCCTCACTGATGACGCCCAACAAGGCTGAAACATGTCTGGGGATGCTTGTGGTCTCGTGCAGAAGGGATGTGACCTAGCAGTTCGGGCTGGACTGCCCCTTTTGGGGTAGGACCAAGCCTGATTTGCATATGGTTTTTCCCCTTCTGTAATGGCTTGGCAGGCTGAAAAACGATGGTCTGGAGGGTTGCCCAGAGCTTTGCCCGTGGTTATGATGAATTCAAAACCTTCCAGCCATCAACTTTCTGTTTTGCTAAAGTCACCCCGAGTGGGACGGGTATGCCCAGACGTGGGTCCCGAGTCTGCCGGGCCTAGAGACCCAAGCTACTCCTCACTGATGACGCCCAACAAGGCTGAAACATGTCTGGGGATGCTTGTGGTCTCGTGCAGAAGGGATGTGACCTAGCAGTTCGGGCTGGACTGCCCCTTTTGGGGTAGGACCAAGCCTGATTTGCATATGGTTTTTCCCCTTCTGTAATGGCTTGGCAGGCTGAAAAACGATGGTCTGGAGGGTTGCCCAGAGCTTTGCCCGTGGTTATGATGAATTCAAAACCTTCCAGCCATCAACTTTCTGTTTTGCTAAAGTCACCCCGAGTGGGACGGGTATGCCCAGACGTGGGTCCCGAGTCTGCCGGGCCTAGAGACCCAAGCTACTCCTCACTGATGACGCCCAACAAGGCTGAAACATGTCTGGGGATGCTTGTGGTCTCGTGCAGAAGGGATGTGACCTAGCAGTTCGGGCTGGACTGCCCCTTTTGGGGTAGGACCAAGCCTGATTTGCATATGGTTTTTCCCCTTCTGTAATGGCTTGGCAGGCTGAAAAACGATGGTCTGGAGGGTTGCCCAGAGCTTTGCCCGTGGTTATGATGAATTCAAAACCTTCCAGCCATCAACTTTCTGTTTTGCTAAAGTCACCCCGAGTGGGACGGGTATGCCCAGACGTGGGTCCCGAGTCTGCCGGGCCTAGAGACCCAAGCTACTCCTCACTGATGACGCCCAACAAGGCTGAAACATGTCTGGGGATGCTTGTGGTCTCGTGCAGAAGGGATGTGACCTAGCAGTTCGGGCTGGACTGCCCCTTTTGGGGTAGGACCAAGCCTGATTTGCATATGGTTTTTCCCCTTCTGTAATGGCTTGGCAGGCTGAAAAACGATGGTCTGGAGGGTTGCCCAGAGCTTTGCCCGTGGTTATGATGAATTCAAAACCTTCCAGCCATCAACTTTCTGTTTTGCTAAAGTCACCCCGAGTGGGACGGGTATGCCCAGACGTGGGTCCCGAGCCTGCCGGGCCTAGAGACCCAAGCTACTCCTCACTGATGACGCCCAACAAGGCTGAAACATGTCTGGGGATGCTTGTGGTCTCGTGCAGAAGGGATGTGACCTAGCAGTTCGGGCTGGACTGCCCCTTTTGGGGTAGGACCAAGCCTGATTTGCATATGGTTTTTCCCCTTCTGTAATGGCTTGGCAGGCTGAAAAACGATGGTCTGGAGGGTTGCCCAGAGCTTTGCCCGTGGTTATGATGAATTCAAAACCTTCCAGCCATCAACTTTCTGTTTTGCTAAAGTCACCCCGAGTGGGACGGGTATGCCCAGACGTGGGTCCCGAGTCTGCCGGGCCTAGAGACCCAAGCTACTCCTCACTGATGACGCCCAACAAGGCTGAAACATGTCTGGGGATGCTTGTGGTCTCGTGCAGAAGGGATGTGACCTAGCAGTTCGGGCTGGACTGCCCCTTTTGGGGTAGGACCAAGCCTGATTTGCATATGGTTTTTCCCCTTCTGTAATGGCTTGGCAGGCTGAAAAACGATGGTCTGGAGGGTTGCCCAGAGCTTTGCCCGTGGTTATGATGAATTCAAAACCTTCCAGCCATCAACTTTCTGTTTTGCTTGGCCCAGAGTCTGCCACAAAGATTAGTAGTATGCTCACAATAGTTTTATTGTACCTCTCAACTCCACTACTAGAGGAGGGTGGTATGCAATGTGTAGTTTCCTTTTTACCCCAAGTATCTCCCATATCTTTGTCATAACTTCGCTGGTGAAGTGACTACCTCGGTCTGACTCAATCCTTTGGGATAGTCCAAAACACGAGAAGATGTGATTGATCATCAGGGCAGCTGCTGTTCTGCCTTGCAATTTGGGGCCGGGAGAAATTCCACCCATTTAGTAAACAAGCATGTTACGGTTAACATGTACGTGTTCCCCCTAGAGGAGCGAATCACGAGCCCGATGAAATCTACTTGTAAATCTGACCAAGGCAGTGTCATCCCCCTCTTTTGGAGGGGAGCTCGGTGTGTGAGTGATGTTGGCTGAAATTGTGCACACACAGCACCCCCACGGCAAGGGTAGAGGGCAGGAGCCCTCCCCCCCCCGCAGAAGCCACATCGCAGACACCACTGCCGCCTACGATCCACGAAGGCACAAGGTGCAGGGCTCGCCTGACCTTGTCCCTTCACTGTGCCTGACCTAGGCATGCCGGGCGCATCACGGCGCCATAACGAGGCTGAGCCTCGCTAACCGCGGCAATATTTGAATTGCACATCCGCCAGCAGGCGGAGACGCCGGCGCATTCGAAGGCCATACAAAGGCCCTGTTTTGCGCCCTGGACCCCATTCCAGCACCCCCACGGCAAGGGTAGAGGGCAGGAGCCCTCCCCCCCCGCAGAAGCCACATCGCAGACACCACTGCCGCCTACGATCCACGAAGGCACAAGGTGCAGGGCTCGCCTGACCTTGTCCCTTCACTGTGCCTGACCTAGGCATGCTGGGCGCATCACGGTGCCATAACGAGGCTGAGCCTCGCTAACCGCAGCAATATTTGAATTGCACATCCGCCGGCAGGCGGAGACGCCGGCGCATCCGAAGGCCATACAAAGGCCCTGTTTTGCGCCCTGTTCGGCGCATCGGAGGCGCGGCGCGGCCTACCCCTTTGTCCCTCCCTCCCGAAGATATCCTGCAAAGAACCCTGCCCTCTGCAAGGACGGACCCACACAACCACGGTAAGCCCGAGGGCCCCTTTCCGGCACCTCTAGCTGGAACCCTGAAAACTGCACGCCTTAGACTTACTCGGCACTCTCTAACAAAGGCCCCTATGCAACCCCTGCTGTACTTCGATAGCTGGGTTGCTTAACCCTTTCACTTGACCCTGCAGATCTATTGCACAAGGCTAACCTGACATCAGACCTTACCCAATTTGTGCCTTAATTTGTGTTGTGCCCTATGATCGCCAATCGACCACAATTGACCTGTGCCTTAATCTGTGCTGTGCCCTATGGTTGCCATCAGACTCTACCTGATTTGTGCCTTTAATTTGTGTTGTGCCTTATGGTCGCCAATCGACCACAATTGACCTGTGCCTTAATCTGTGCTGTGCCCTATGGTTGCCATCAGACTCTACCTGATTTGTGCCTTAATTTGTGTTGTGCCCTATGATCGCCAATCGACCACAATTGACCTGTGCCTTAATCTGTGCTGTGCCCTATGGTTGCCATCAGACTCTACCTGATTTGTGCCTTAATTTGTGTTGTGCCTTATGGTCGCCAATCGACCACAATTGACCTGTGCCTTAATCTGTGCTGTGCCCTATGGTTGCCATCAGACTCTACCTGATTTGTGCCTTAATTTGTGTTGTGTCTTATGGTCGCCAATCGACCACGATTGACCTGTGCCTTAATCTGTGCTGTGCCCTATGGTTGCCATCAGACTCTATCTGATTTGTGCCTTAATTTGTGTTGTGCCTTATGGTCGCCAATCGACCACAATTAACCTGTGCCTTATTCTGTGCTGTTGCAGATAGTACTTCACCAGATTTGCGCCCCGACCTGTGCCCCTGCCCCATGGTTGTCATTAGGTATAACACTGCCCTAGCCACTTTATATACCTCAATGTGCTTCGAGTTGCCCTGACATACTTAGGTGACACACTACCTAGCTAGTCTTCTACACTTGCCTAGTTTGCCACTGCTTTGCCCACATAGAACCTAGCCTGGTTCTCGCCTAGATCACCTAACAGCCAATATACAGGTCTCTTTACAGACTGCTCAGACCTCTCTGGCACCGAACCACTAACTACACACCTTTGCATGTAACCTAGTCCACGCCCATAGCTTGAACCTGAACTTGCCTACCCTCGCATCCCTGCCCACCTCCAGAATGAAAATCACCTATTACCAATCTTTACACATTGCTTTGAGCCTCCTTACCACCATGGCATTTGCAACTGCGGACTCACACCCTGCTAAGGACAGAAACATGAGACTGAGGGCAAGACTGTCCTGTCTTCATGAACCATCTTCCTACCACAATCACAGAGGCTATATCGATCTAGCAAACAAACGTTCGCAATACCCCAAACCCACCACCCCTCGCCCTGCTCCTACAACTACTAATCAGCCACTGATACAAAGAGATGCCCCTACCAAAAATAAACAACCCTCCTCGACTCAACCAAATAGTACCCTATCAATAATTGGATCTCTCATTAATGCAAGATCCATGGTCGCCCATGCTACCGAGATCTCGGACACCTTAACCAATGAAAACTTAGACCTATTAGTCATAACCGAAACATGGCTCCATGATGCAGCTGGCCCTGCCATCATGCTAGCTATACCTGACGGCTACCAACTACTAAGAGTCGATAGACCTAACACTAAAGGTGGCGGACTAGCCATCATTCACAAAGCTACCTTACCTATCAAACTAGCTACTACCCTGATATTCTCATCTTGTGAACTCCTTACTGCCAAATTGCACCTCTCTTGTAACCGGACTCTCACCTTGCATGTTATCTACAGACCACCTGGACCACTGGGAACCTTTGAAGACGACATAACCAGCATTATAACCAACAATACTAAAGACCATGCTCAAATACTATTACTGGGAGACTTTAACCTGGGCTTTAATGACAGCAACGACAAACATGCCCTATCTGTCGCCTCACTCCTGAATGACTACGCCCTATCTCAAAAAGTCTCCTCTCCTACTCATGCCAAAGGCAGAACCTTAGACTGGGTTGCTGATCGAAACTGTAACATCAGTATTACCAACATAATACCACAATCCTGGACTGACCACCACTTAATTGTATTCAATGCCTCACTAGACCTTATCCGGCCCAAACCTATACTCATGGCCCCGCCACTTCCCACCAGAAGTAAAAAAGACATCACATCAGAACAACTCCTACCCTACCTTCTCCCTACTCTTAATAACTTTGACAACATTACAGACCCTACGTCGCTTGTAGAAGCTTACAACAGCTCTATGTTCAAGGCACTTGACTCGATTGCCCCCACCAAGCTGCGCAAAAGCAAACAACTCTGTCACCTTAACAACTGGTTCACGCCACACCTGAAAGACCTTAGAATCCAAAAAAGAAAGTTGCAGTCTATCTGGCAACACTCACCCACCGAGGAGAACAAAACCAAATTAGCCACCCTTGCCAAACAGTATAAAAAGGAAATCATAAACACTAAAAGAAATACCTTCAATGACAGAATCTCTAAAGCCAAATCAGACACCAAGGAGCTATTTTCCATCCTCCGTGAAATGGAATCACCCATAACCCCACCTGACAACATTCCCAAAAATAAGTCCTGGTGCACTAATATACAAAATGCCCTGGCGGATAAAATTAGCTCGCTCCAATCTAAAATTGCTAACAAAAAAGCCTCCTTGCTCCTGCCAACAGAACCCATATTGCAACCTCAGCTCCTCCCAAACCAATCTAACACCCCCCACCTATTTAGCTTCAGAAAGATATCCATATTGGAGACAGAAAAAATCATACTATCTCTAAAACCCTCCAACTGTAAAGGTGACAGCTGTCCGGCCCAAATTATAAAAGATGCAGCTCGAGACCTTGCACCCTTCATTTCAAAAATCATTAATGCATCCTTTAAGTCTAATCTAGTACCGAACAACCTCAAACAATCCTGGGTGCTTCCCTTGCTAAAAAAACAAACACTTGACCCTGCTATACCAACTAACTACAGACCCATCACTACTGTCCCTTTCTTACTTAAAATCATAGACAGAGTAGCATACCTGCAAATCCAGGAATACTTAGAAACTAACAATTTACTAGGATCACGGCAATCTGGCTTCCGTCCCCTTCATGGCACTGAAACAGCCTTGATTGACCTCAAGACCCAAATTGACGAGTTGAAGGACAATGGTAAAACAGCGATGCTACTCCTCCTTGACCTATCCGCGGCCTTCGACTTGGTAGATCATGCAGTCTTATGCAATCACCTAAGCTCGGCCGCTCATTTCTCAAGTGATGCCATAACTTGGGTACAATCCTTCCTTGCAAACCGGACAATGAGAGTCTTCTCACCCTCAGCAGCCGCTGATCCCATACAAGTTTCATGCGGTGTTCCCCAAGGATCATGTGTTTCTCCGATGATGTATAACATCTTTACTAAGCCCCTGTTTGATAAGTTGGACAGACTGGGTGTTGTCTACACTAATTACGCAGATGACACTCAGATTCTAATCCCCCTTTTGGGTAACTTCTTGGAAGACACAGACTTAGTAAATAAGATATATCTC
Source organism: Ambystoma mexicanum (assembly GCF_040938575.1). Taxonomy (NCBI): domain Eukaryota; kingdom Metazoa; phylum Chordata; class Amphibia; order Caudata; family Ambystomatidae; genus Ambystoma; species Ambystoma mexicanum. Next base: position 955,441,069 of record NC_090924.1, on the reverse strand, counting down.
CTCATTCAGGCTTGGATGGCATCCCATGGCCTCTGCCTGAACGACGACAAGACGGAGCTACTAATCACTGGCTCAGCGTTGGCTATCAAAAAACTTGACCCCAACTATGCCTCATTCAACATTGACAATAACGTCATTAAAGTGATGCTTGCAGTCAAAACCCTCGGGGTCTATCGTGATTCAGCGCTCACCTTCAAAAAGCAAACGAACTCGCTAGCATCCTCCACGGCATATACTTGCAAATAATTGATCCGAGCATGCAGACCTTTTCTAACTGAGACCAGCTGCATCACATTATCCAATGCTCTCATCATATCCAAGCTGGATTACTGCAATGCACTTTATGCAGGCTCTAACAAGTATATCCTTGACAAACTACAAACTCTCCAAAATAACGCTATCAGAGTAGCTTTAAATATTCCTAATAGAGCCCACATCTCCACCTTTAGGAAAAATATCCATTGGCTAAAAATCAAAGACAGGATCACCCTCAAAATACTCTCCCTCACATCCAAATGTCTCAACAACATTGCCCCCCCTTATCTGCCCAACAGAATCCACAAGAGAACCTCTAACCGTCCCACTAGACTGACCAACGCCTTCACCTTAGTGGTGCCTAGATTCAAAAAGAGTACAGCCGCCGGCTCTAGTTTCCCAATCATAGCTGCGCAAACTTGGAACAAACTCCCCTTGGATCTCAGAATGGACCAACCTTACTCTAGTTTCAGGCGAAAAGTCCTCACTTGGATCCGTGCCAATGACACTTAGCTCGACCTCCCCCTCCCACATAGACACTAGATGGCCTGCAACCAGCTGAATGACATCCGATCAACTAGACTGAACCGTAGTTCCGCATTTCTTTATTTCGTTGATCTAACGTGAACTGTATAAACTGCACTTTTCTTGATTTAATTGCGAACTGCATAACGTGTATTTCTCCTGTAACTAAGTTCTTAAGCAATCTTGTACTGTTTGCGCCCAGCTACCCCTTCGGGTTTGGTTCTGCGCTATACCAAATAAACAAACAAACAAACAAACAAAAAAGACACCCGTTCAAATACTGGTCGAGGTCCTGCCCCATGTGTGGCCAGTATGCAACCTCTCGCAAGATTTCTAATGTAGTATGAAGCCCCGATGACTGGCTGTGGTGCAATATGGGCATGACTTAGCATCAGGATTCGGAATGAGGTAGGGACCACCCACTCATCACAGCCATATATGGATCTCCTCACCAACAAACCGTTTTAGATTTGGAACATTTTTGGACATTTCCTCAACACTCTAAGATCCTCTTTCCCAATGCAATCGGTATTCGTCAGGGGAACGTTCTCAGGGTCCTCAATGTGTTGATAAAACTTACCAATGATTGGATCCCCTTTTTGAGCCGTGATTAAATCAGCATCTGGGGTCTCCTTACTCCACTGGGCAGTTGAGAGTTCATTGTGAGCATTTGTCTGGGAGCTAGTGATAGCAGTGACCTGGATTTCCCCCAACGGGGACTCTATCTCAAGGAGATCCCCTTGGATGGCTCTGGTTTTGGCAAGCTGATCAGCAAGGTCATTTCCAGTTTTGTCTGGTCCCTCTATTCTGGAATGACCCTTGATCTTTTTTCAGTAGATGGTCATCCCATTAGAGGTGACCAGATCTTCAATATTTTGTATAAGCTTGCCATGTTTAAGTGGTTTGTTGTTAGCACATAGCATGCCTCTGGTTTTCCAATTAACCAGGTGCTCCACGAAACCGTTCTGGACATAATCTGAATCAGTGATTATGGCCAGTTCGTGGAGTTGGTGTTGGACAGCAGTGAGGATGGCTTGATGAAATGCCAACAGCTCGGCCACCTGACTACTATGGGAACTTATTTTGTACCCAGCAGAGGGTTCCGGAGCATCATTCACCCAGGCATTCCCAACGCCGGCCACCAGTTCCTTTTCCCCGTTGTTGTCAACATGGTAGGAGCACCCATCCACATAAACAGTGGGCATTCCCTCGCACTTGTTTTCTTCATAGACTTTGTGCGGGGAACTCAGGTACGCCTCCATGTTGTCCTGGGTTTTAAGACTTTCCTCCTCAAGACAGTTTCCTCTGTCACAATCATGCAATTCAGCCAGACATTGCGCGAGGGGACTCTTCTTGTTTTGGCCATATCTGACCTCCACAGGAAAGACTTGCATTGACAGAATCCAGGAAGTAATTCTGGAATTACTCACATTTCTGGCCCGTATTCTGTCATTTTGGAGATATTGCAGAGGCAGGTGTGGAGTCTTGACTATGATGTGTTCCCCCTGGATGAACAGGCAGTAATTTTTCAATGCCCACACCGTTGCCAGGAGTGCCTTCTCACAATCGTTGAATTTTTCCTCCACAGAGGATAAAGTCTTGCTTGCCTAGGAGATGGCTTTATTGACCTTGTCATGCTTTTGATATAATACTGCGGTCAAGCATGTATTTGAGAACCCTGTCTCGAAGAAGAACTCCTTGTTTTTAACAGGGTAAGCTAGACAAGGCGCTTGTGAGAGGCTTCTTTTCAGTTGCTTTACTGCCTCGGCTTGTTGTAGACCCCACTCCTACTTGACCCCCCTTTCAACAGATGGATCAGGGGTGTTGTGATCTCTGCGTAATCCTCAATGAACTTTCTACTGTAATTAGTCACTCCAAGGAGGCTCCTTAGCTCATGCAGAGTTGTGGGGTCTTTCAGTTTCAGGAGTGCTTCCACTTTCTTTTCCTGGGGACAGAGAACCCTCAGGAGTTATCTCATGCCCCAAGAAATTGACACGGGTCCTGCACCACTGTGCCTTTTGGAAGGATAGTTTTGCTCTGACAACCCTCAACTGGATCAGAACATAACACGTTTCCGTTATGTCTTCCTCCACAGTTGAGCTTTTGATCAGAACATCATCTACATAGGCCAGGTTACCCCTTTCACCCAAGTCGGGCATGGCCTTGTGTAAGAATATGTTGAGTTGATATATCCGAAGGGAGTCCGGGTCCATGTGTACTGCTGCCCCCCGAAGGTAAAGGCCAGCTTGTATTGGTGTTCCCTACTGAGAGGTACGGTCCAGTACCCATTGGTCAGATCAATGGCAGTGTAAACCTTTGACCCATGGATCTGGGCCAGCCCCTGGTCAATGTAGGGGAGAGGCCATCGGGATATATGGACCCTTTTGTGTAGCTCCCTCAGGTCAGCACAGAGTCTCCACTTGCCATTGGGTTTTCAAATCCCCAGCAACGGATTATTAAAGGTGCTGTGGACTGGACGAATTATCCCACGGGACTCAAGGTTTTTGATTATTTCTGTGAGGGACTCCATGGATGCGAGAGGCAAGCGATATTGCTTCACAAACACTGGAGTCATACCAGGGTCCGTGGGAATTGCTGTTGTATAGATTTCGGTACAACCACAGGCATATGAGTCTACCTCAAAGAGATCTTGAAAATCTAAGAAAACTTGATTCAACTTTTGCTTCTGCTCCAGAGTCTCACAGGCACCAGCTAGATTGACTCTCTCTTCAACCATTTGCCTGAATCCCGGAAAGACTTCTGGTTTGGCTATTTCAGCGGCCTCCTCCAGCTGGGTGGAGAAGTCCTTGGTTAAAGTATTGACCTGGACAGAGGGTTTCAGGCAGGGAAGGCAGTCCTTTTGGACTTGGATGATCAACTCATCCCTCCTGAAGTCAAAAGTCACCTCTTCCTTACCCTAAGGGCAGGAAGAGTACACCAGGAAATTCCCCCTATGCCGGGTAAATATCCTGTCCGGTGTTATGTAATTGACGCTATCACTGTCAAAAAAGTCATTGGAGATTGGGCCTATCAGTTCATTATCTAAATCTATGGAAAAATGTTGGTCATCAACCGCCATTCCAATAATGGTGTCTGCGCCCAGAGTGATACTCGTAAGGTCGCTGTTATCCACCAATATTGGAATGGTATTGTGTTCTATATTGACTAATGGTGTTGGGTTTAACCCCACCCCTTGCTGTTGGAGTTGGGCATTGAGGTGAACATATGCGTCAGGATTTTGCAGTTTCTGTCCTCTTTTAATTTTTAATTCAAGTGGGAATAGTCGTGTCCGTCCTGGGATGGTGACTTCCTCTCCAATTTGAACTTCAACTGCATACGGCAGCAATTGGGCTGACCGAAATGCTTTTTATGAATCATCAAAGTCCATGGGATTACCCCCTAATCGGGACCAGGTTTTGTATTTTATCAGGTCCAGATTTATGGCAAAGCGATTGAGGATGTCACTGCCTAAATAAAATGCAGCAGGGAGGTTTCCTGGGCTGGTAGCTACCTGGTTGAATCCTCCCCCCTTGGGCTGTTGGAGTCCACACATACCCCAGGATGGGTTTGTTACCCTTGTATCAGGGGCTAATGTAATCAGGGGAGTTAATGTCCCATTTGTGGGATTAACTCACTGACTACCACCTGTCTGGGATTGGCCCAAGGGCCTTGTGATTCTTTGGCTGGATGGATTTTGTACAGGTATATTATGAGCCCCCCCCCCCAATATATAACAATATGGGTCACCTGTTCTATGACCCAGTCCAGTGATCTATTTGCGTGAAAGTCCCTCACTAGCTGGGTCATAATATATTTGGGAGTGCCTGGAAGAAGGTGGTGATGAACTCCCTACTATCTGTACGCACCCTCCTGGAGGTCTCTGCAAAGGCACGTTTGAGCTCCTGCACAAATTCTTGTGGGGCCTGATCTTCCCCGCATTGCAGATTGTAGGCTTCCTTGCTGGCCTCAAGGGGGTTTCCATGTGCAGAGAAATATTTTAAGATGGCCGCCCTGTAGGTGGACCATCTTGAGTGGTTCTGATCCTCCAGTCCTGCAAAGAAACTGGAGTATTCTGAAGAAAATATCAATTTTACATACTGTATGCAATTCTGACTGTCCTTCAGATGAAAAGTGTCCACCGTCTGTTCATATAATTCTAGGGGTTCCCAGACAGAATACTTGGCATTTTTATGATATGGAGTTATAACACTCCTAATGGCCTTGATCTGCTTAAGGGGATCTTTTTGCATTGCACTCTTAATTTTGTTTACCATTTTGGTTTTAGTCACCGGAGTCAACTCGTCCTCAGACTCAGAGGCACTGTTGCTGGAGGTGGCTTCCTGATCCTCTAGGCAGGGGTCTCCAACCTTTACGTTAGCTAGAGCTACTGGTAGTGGAGGCCAACAGTGGAGAGCAACTAGCGGGTGACATCCGGGTGGGGATATTTATAAACCTCTGAATTTTTACCAATATTGTTTTGGCCCAATTATTTCCTCTCTATAAACAGAGATGGAATAACATATGCCTTCACGATTATATTAAGAACTTCAAAAACCTCTTTGTTGCATTATTATTTATTAGTAGCTGTCTCAAAAAGATAGATATTTGTTGGATTACCACACAAATATCCCGTAATTTTTGTGCCCTTCCTTTGTGTTTTATGCAGGCTTTCTACATGCTAGGCACACTATTGGTTTCCAAAGGCGCATTTCACACTTCCATAAAAAAAAAAAAACGTAATTTCCAAATTGAAAAATGCTGCTTGCGTTCACAAGTTTTGGTTGAGATGTTTTTTTTTGTCAGACACCACACATACTCTGTTATTTGTGTGCCCCTCTGTGTTTTACCACATGTTATATTTATAAAGATGTTATATTCTTGTCAAACTGGTTAATCACAAATAAATGCTTCTGCTGTGCTGACAGCAGTTTCTAGGAAATTAAACTGTGGGTTCATGGGTGCCAACCTTTGATTTTCACTGCAGGGGCAGAAATAATCCCACCTCCATCCTGAGTAAGCAAGCAACCAGCCCAACCCATATCCTGGCAAACGCATTTTCTAGCACTTTTTCTATGATTCCAGTGCTATGGGGACGACACTCAGCTCATTTTCAGGCTACCCTCAGCCACCTCTTCTCCCTCCCTCATCCCTGACTACCTGTCCGCCACCCAGCAGTGGTGTGCTGCCAATGATCTCTGCCTTAATGCCAGTAACACCGAGATTGTCCTCATTGGAACACCTGCTCCCTCCTTTCCTGTCACTCTCTGGCCGGCCTCCCTTGGCCATCCTCCTGCTCCCACCGGTGAGGCTAAAAACCTCAGGGTCATCTTCGACTCCACACTCTCCTTCTCTCCTCACATCTCTGACATCTCTAAGAAGTCACACTACCAGCTGCACCACCTCAGAGGCATTCTTCCTTTCCTCTCCTTCCCCCAGGTGCTCAATGTCTCCAGAGCTTTGGTTCTCTCTAGGCTGGACTATTGCAACAGCCTCTTTCTAAATCTGCCTGCTTCTACTCTCCGCCCTCTGCAACTCATCCAGAACAGGACTGCAAGACTTGTCCTTGGCCTCAAGCCCAGGGATCGTATCTCTCCAGGACTGAAATCTCTGCACTGGCTCCCAGTGGCTGCGAGGATTAAGTTGAAAACCCTCTGTATGGTTCACAAGGCCTTCTGGGGCCTGGGCCCTGGGGCCTCAATACCTTCAGCTCTCTCTTCCAAAATATCTTCCTTCTTGAGCTCTTCACTCATCCGCCTCCAACTCCCTCAGGGTCAGTCGCTTCTCCGAGGAACGATTTGGTGGTAGATCTCTTTCCTCGGCTGCGGCCTCCCGCTGGAACAGCCTCCCTGTCTCCCTGAAACTTGAGGAGAATCATCTCTGGTTCCGGAAGCACCTCAAAACCTTTCTCTTTGCTTCTTCCTTTTCTCCTCCTCTCCCCTGCTGACTTCCTGGCCGATACTGAAACTGCACTGGTCACCTGCACTGGTCACCTGGCAACCCCCCCTGCTCTCAAGCCCACCCCCCCAGTTGCACACCTGCACTGCCTTCCTGCCAACCCCCCGCACTTAGGGACTGTCTGTACCCCTACGGTTCCACCACTAGCACTTAACACCTGATGTCTGCATTACCTTTGCACTTTGCACTTGCCACCAGCTGGCCGGACACTACTGATTGTTATTTATTATCCCATGTACTGCACTGTCCCCTTCCCCTCACCCCTGCACTTTCCCCCTTCCCCCTTCCCATGCACTTGCACAATCTGAATGACACCTGGCCTAGTAGGATCATTGTCTGTCTTCTCTCTGTTCCCCCTCTCTTGCCTCGTCGCGCCTTGAAACACTTATGATATGATACTGCATTTCGTTTTGAATATACAACATCTCAGCATCGGTCTGTCAACCTGCTGAGCTACCCTGGTAGGCTTCTACTGTACAACATGTCAATGGATCGCTTAATGTACGGAAAGTGGGTGTACCTGTGTCATAGAAGTGATTTCAAGTGGAAATGGACAGTGTGGAGTTTGGAAAGAAGCCACATGAAAGAAATTGCACCACTTTTTAAATAATATTTTGAACATTTCCAGGCGAGCAGCAGTGCTACTGTGATATTTTTATTGCGAGGTCACAATGATCCTGATCCTTCCCCAACCCCTCTGACATCTCTGGCAAACAAGAGCAGCTTGCTTAAGCAAGACAGTGTCGGGGGCGCACACGGCCAACTCTGGTACTACAGACGGCCTGCAGAAGCAGAACGTGATATTGACATCTGTCAGGGAAATTTCAAGCAGCTCCATGTGGCACGCCAAGCTCCCCGGCTGCAATTGAGATGACCAGGGTTCGGATCCTGATCAAGGAAAAAAACCGCAAAAACACAGCATTGAATAATTTAACTTAAAAAAGTGTTTCTTTTTCAGTATTTCCAGCGTGGGTGACTGAAGACGCTCAGACCAGCTACTAGTCGCCCGCGATCGACAGTTTGGCGACCTCTGCTCTAGGCACTCCCTGATTTTGCGAGCTTGAGAAGGGCTTGCAGAATGTTGGGGCCTAGTTTCCCTATTCCTGTGGTGCTCAGAAGAGTCTTCTGACTCTCCCCTGCTCCCAGGATTGGCAGAGTACCCCCCCCCACTGCCCTAACTGGGTAGAGGTTTTCAGGATACTCTTTTTGGGCTTAATTTCCTGGAGTTCCCCACCAAATTTTACAAACAGATCTTTCAGAAGGTGGTAGTTTTGTGGATCCAGTTCCCTGACTCTCCCCTCATATGAGTCTTCCTGGTCAGAGATATTAGCCCTAATCTTTGGGGTTCTGTACAGGGATGCCCGTCCATCGATTTCTGGGGGATGCTGATCTGTCAGTCCCATCTTCCCAACTCTATTGATTTCTACCATCCCCATGGCCCCTGGTTCATATGAGCCAGTGGACATGAAGCTGGCAGAGTTCATGGTATTGAAGGGGTTAGAATCCCTGAGTACAGGGGTCCTGATGTTAGGACCAGGGGTTGCTCTGTGCCTCTCTACCTTTTATTTTTCAGCCCCTATTTCCTGGTGATAATCAAAGATCTGAGCCTTCTGTTCCTCTATCAAGGCCTTAATGGTCTCAATGATTCACTCTTGCATTGCTACTTGTTGGTGGAGTATATCATTCTTTTCACAGAGAGCTCATTGTCTCTCTGTGCTTCCTGCATGGTCTGGGAATAGTGGGCAATTTCTGCTGCAGGAGCACACCTCCCTTCCAGAGCATCCTCCACCTGTCTGGTGTGCTCTAGTAGCTTCCCATACTCTGTCTTTAATTCATTGAGCTCCTGGAGGGCCAGCTTTCTTCCCTCTAGCTCGGTTTTTAATTGGCTTACTTCCTTGTCTAAGGCGTCTCTCTCCTGACTTAGTGAGCCCCTCTGTTCAGCCAGGTCATCCTTTTGTTTTTTGATGGCATTAGATTTCAGGCGCTCCTCCTCAAATTCTGTTTGAGAGTGTAGGTCTCTCATGATTAATGTATTATTTTCCTCTTTCAAGGTTTCTATCTGGTTTTGTAGGGTAACTATCTGTTCTGTGCAAGCTCTATTATAATTTAATTGTTGCGCCAGTTTCTGTTGACCCGGTTGCAGAGAGTCAACCCTTTCCTGACACTCCTCTTTTAGTGCCTGTAATTGGGTGTCTTGCTCTGCATTCTCTCTCTGTAGGAGAGCCAGATCTTCTTTTAATTTGGTGACACAATCTCTAGATTCTCCCTCTAATTCTTGGCTCTTCAATAGCCTTTGTTCTGCAGAGTTCAGATCATTCTGGATTCTCTCTAGTGATTCAATTTGATTCTGTGCCAGAACTATGTTTTCAGAGTGCTTTTCCCACATCACTCCTATGTGGAGGTATAGGTAGGCCGCAATTCTGGTAATTTTACTTTGCTCCTCTTTAACTTATTGGGCCATATACAATTCACTAAGAGCTTGGTGTAATGGGCCGTTGTGCTGCCATGTATCTAGGTTCATGGCAGTGACCTGTTCTGTGATGATTTCCTGCAGCCAGACATGTTCATTCTGCTCTGGCCACTCACCCCTGACAAAAAGCTTGTGCAGAAGGTGCTCCCTAGCCATTTTGATTTCTACTGGGATTGCCATTTTGGAAATATCAATTTCTTTATTAATTATTCAGGGTTGGTTTAATTTTACTTTTACAGACAGGCCTGATCTTGGAGTATTTGTTTTTGGGAGGTGCCTGTACAGTGTAGCACAGTACACCAACCAAGCAAAGTGGCACTACCCTGCAGGTTAGTCCACTGTGCTAGACTGTCACAGTGGTAACTCAAACTCAAAATCACAGCACGAGCCCCCAAATCTGTTAAGTATTTCAATCAGGTGATACACCCTGGTCTCAGCCTAGTATGCAGCACACAGCTGAAATGCTTATTTTATTATGTCTATAGGTTCAATATTCTGAGTGGTATACCACTCATATCACACCCCTTATCAAATACCGAGGTCGCAATGCACCAGGAATCAGGCTGGTTGGTAAAGGTAATATTTATTTATTTATTTAAAATTCAAATCAAACATATATTTTTAATAGGGAGCAGCAATCACCAATGTGGTGACAATAACAGATAAAAAGGTATGAAATGCACTTAAATTCACTCTTTAGCCACACAGAAGGAAAACACAAGAGAAAAGAACACTTTTGGCTTGTTTGGAAATATAGAATTTAAGTTAGGATTTCCTTCTGCAATATTCCTCAACCCACAAATACACAATTCTAAATAGATATAAGGACGCAGCAGGTAATCAGGATTAAGGAATGGAACATAGAATTCAAATCTAACCCTTCCTCCCCAAACAATAGATAAAAACGGATTTGAAATCTCACATTTTTTAAATTACACTTGGAAAGGGCTGTGTAAAAACAATGAATGTGTGCAAACATTCTTAAATAAGTACAAATCTCTAGGGGAGCAACATGGGAAAGATACTAACAATCATGAGCTATAGTATGAGAAAAGGTAAACACTTTGCATCTTATTGGCAGGTTGAAAATAGTTGAGAACAGAAATCCCGCCTAAAATTAACAAAACAGTTTTTAAGAAAAACAATTGAAATACACTGATTTTGCGGTTTTGGTGTTGGGATGTAGCCATAGGTCTTATGTATAAGTCAGAGTGAAATGAAGTTTCTATCTATTAAACTGAGGAAGATATGCAATGTTGAATGAGAGGCGTTTTTGGAAAAAGCGGGTAGTGAAAACAGAAAAGAAACTCAGTTTGGACAAGAAAATATTTGCTATAGTTTTACTCTATGACTAGAGAATTCTGGCTAAAATACCAAGGAGGGACAAAGTAAGCTCTGGAGTTGATTCATGACTTCAACACCAAATCCCCAGTGTCCTCTCCGGTGCAACCAGTCGTATCACTCAAAGTAGGATTGAGAGTTGTAAGATTTACACAAGATTGAAATGACTAAAGATATGGCGCTTAGCAAGATAAATCAAAGACAGGATTGCAATAGGATTCTGACAATGTTACAAGTTCTTAAGGTAAAGATAGGATGGTTTAGAGATTGGGATGAGACAAGACAAGGCAAGATAGGCTATAGTTTTCTATGATTCCTATTACTACTACAGTCGACTTTAATTTAGGATTTTGGACCGTTAAGGGTTCTGGTCATCACACGGACCGGATCTAACCAAGGAAAGCTGGGCAACTTGGGCGGGACAGGATCATGTGGGCGGATTTGGTCACTGGACTGCACGGAACTGTACTTCTGGTTACTGGAGACTGAAGATCAGTGGGATGGCGAGTTTCCGGGCATGAATTTTGTAGTAGCAAGCCAGCTGGATCAGAATGCTTCCCTTAGGTTTTTGGGATTTTTAGAGTTTGGGGCCTAGCTGAAAAGGGGTCCAGCAATGCATAGGACTTGGCTTTGCAAAGAGAATCTGGAATCAGGATCAAGTAGGATGAAAAATTCAGGAACAGGATGCCACGCAGGAAATCAGTAAGAAAGTCAGGCATCAGCGTGTTTGTGTGTTGTTAGGTTCCCTTATTTATCATGCCAAATGACATCACTAAAGTATATGGCAGGGGCAGGCTTACTACCCACACCCATAATGCTAAGATTGGGCAAGAGCATAGTTTCTGCCTTGCTCTTTGCTGAATGGATCACAGAAAAGGATGTCATATTCATGGTGTTACTTTTACAATGTCTAGAAACCTCCCTAGCTCCTATAACCCAAATCTAATTTTACTCCAAATACATATTTATGCAGTGATGACCTCTGAGAAAATCGAATACACAGGTTACATATTTTGTGGTTCACATTTCAATCCAAACCCCAAGTCTGTAGGAACTGGTTTTGACTTTCTGCAACATTTTGGCAATTTTAATCATGAAAAATTTGGCCTAACATTTCCCAATTATGTAGATAGATTTGCAATTACCCCTGGGATATGTGTACACAATGTTATGTTTGCAGCATTAATACTTTCCGCACAATAGGTCATTCTTTATAACTTCTGTTCCTTATGCACTACTGAGTCCTACCAAGTCTTCAAATGAATAGCATAAAATTAGATTTAAAACTACAACTCTTCATATTTTCCTCATTGTTGCTGCAAAATGAAATGTCTTTAAAGTTTAGTTACAAATAGGCTTTTTAAACCAAAAGGAAGTCCCTTGTCACTTAGCAGGTTTTTTTTCTTCTTGTCCCCAACTGCAAGCAACTGTCAATTCCTGTGAAGCAGGATGAGGGTCCTCTATTTTGATTGAAGTTTCCTGCCCTTCACACTTGACAGGTGAGAGTCTTAGCCTGCTATTGTCTCAGCCTCAGGCAAAGACGAATGTCTGATGCAACTTGGGAAGCCCCATTATCCTGGGTATTCAAAGCCTCCAAGCTAGCAATTAGCCTTTCCTGTGCCAGCAGTTTTTGAGGTGTCACCCTTTCTCAGGCCTAGCAACTGGCAGAGCAAGTTTTCCTTTTTTTAAATATAGTTTGCCAACTCAGCCTGGGTATTAGCTTTGACTTTCTTTTAAATCTTAACTTCAAACCGATGGAATTAAAACAGTTTATAGGTGTATTTTTAACAGTCACAAATCCTTTTACATTTCTAAGTAATCAAGCCTTTACACAAAAATGTACTTTTAAAATAAGCGATTTTCCCCCTTCAGTCAGGAAAAAGCCCATTTTACTATGTCCTTAAATTCGGTTTTCATCTCAGCAAATATACCCTTTGTGAAGCTTACAATTCTTGTCTTGAGTGCTGAAGTTGTTTGCAGCATGGATACATGTATCAGGCATCTGTTTAGAGTCTTTCTCTTACAGCTGATTCTATAGATAGACTTGAAAAGTTTTAGCTGCGTTTCCCATGTAAAATGAAAACACAGTCCTTAGTTGAATTTTCAAGGATGTATTTGATAGGAGCTGTCATTCAAATTAGGCCCGGTACCTTTCAGCCATAATGAATGATCCTAGGCATTGCAGGTCCTCTATGATCACAGTGGTTTATGAGAAAATGATTAATTTAGCCCCAAGCAGCACTTTTAAGGTTGAGAAAGCGTCATTTTAAAGAGGCATTTTGGGGTTTTCAGCACAATGATGCTGCCTCCTTTCCCTTCTCTCCGTGTAAAATGTTGCAGAGCACACTGGCACATTTCTGCAGTGAGTACTCTGTATCACCCCACCTGACATGTGTGTGGCAGGGTGTGCAGCAATTTTCTGGTTGTGACAAAAACGCAGTTTAAAGATCTTGGCACGCACAGGAGTCAGCGTGGCCCTTTTGTGCTGTTACTTGCACCAATGCAGTAAAGTGATGTAGCATAGCACGTCTGAGTGGGTCAAAACATCCCACACCTGTTACTAATGTGGCCTTGGGTGGTACACTTATCCAAATTAGTCCAATTAACTTCTGGTGGGAAAGGAGAGATTGAAACATTGCCGTGGCAAAAGAACAATCAAACTCACTTCCACCTCATTGTCCCACGCTGGTCCCCAACCTCCCAAACAGTTTGCTCAACCTTGGGATATTTGTCCTCTACCCCCTTCTGATACATCCTGCTACTTGCAGGTGTTTGATCTAATTGGGTTGTTACATGCATATCTTATTCAAGTAGTGTGATGACACTGTATGAGACTTTTGCCTTCCATTTATTCAACCTGTTAATGTGTTCTCATTGCATGTGTTGAACTGCTTTCACCATTGGAGGCACAGTGAATATATCTTGCTAGTTTATTATTGGCAACGTTGCCTGCACTTGGAAATTAAACTTTGTATATTTCTAATTGGAGAACGTGGGCCCTAGAGTGGAACTGACCTTGCTAAACTCTAGTATTGTTAATCCATTTAGTTCTGGGTGCTGTTGGTTGCAAAATCACAGGTTAGTCTGGAGGCATAGCCCATACCTCATTTGTTTGGTAGAGAGAAGGGGGTGTAACCTGGATACCTTGCATTCATTCGTTTCAAGAAATTGATTTTCCACGCAGCTTTATACGTTTTGTGCTTGATTGTGAATGGGTTTGTTTATTTGGTTTTTTATATATAAACACCCTTTTTTGTGTACAGGCGAGGCTCTTATGTCCCCATGTGGTCAACCGACACGTGTTTTGACCCTATGTCCTTCTCAAGGCTGAGACATATTTAAAATCATATCTGGTGACAATTTGTGATTTTGGTGACATTGGTGTGACATGGTATATATAGCAGATGTGCAAGGTGCATGGTGTGTGGTGAGAGTTGGTACATTGATAATTACATCCTACATTATTAGACATGTTTGAGTAGGTTCCAATGTGAGGAATAAAAAAGGGGGAGGAGAGAAAGGGAGAGAAGAAAGAAGGCAAGGTCAGCCAGGGATCTAGATTGTAATAGGGTATATGTAGTTACATAGCTTGAAGCTCCTCTTACCTAAGGATTGCAGTCTGGCGCCCCCTGTGGGGTCCTGGTTAAGACGTTGGGTTTCCTGTGTATACAGTGGCTCCTGTTGGGCCCTGTAATGATAAGGATGACAGGGTTCGGTATGGTGGTTGGGAATCAAGGTAACCCTACCCCTGTCGGTTGGGAGACTTCTGTTGTGCCGAGGCCATACGGCAGTGCTGGGTTAACCGATAATAATGGTTCACCTGGTCAAGGTGGTGATTCTGCTGATTAGTTGAGCGTGTTGTGAAGGTTGTTGCGTTGTGCCTAATTGCGCTTTGGCAGCGTGACTCCTTATAATGGCTGGTTCCGTAGTGTTTTGTATTGTGGTTGCACACATGGTGTTGGAGAAGGCCAGGTTGTGCCAAGGTAGCTATTAGGGATGTGCTATGATTGTTAGCATGGTGCGTGCCCTATGTTTATGCTGTGAGACAGCTGTGCAGTGATAGTTAACTTGTTGGGCAAGTGCATACACTCTGGTAATAGGTGTGCCAATAATATTGGTGGAACCGTGCTATTATTGGTAGCATGGTACATGCCCTGTGTTAATGCTGTGAGACAGCTGTACATTGATGGTTAAGTTGTTGGGCAGGCATGTGCACTTTGGTGCATGGGGTGGCTAATTCCTGGCCCTGTACAGTGTGTGGTCAAGTTGTCTAATTAAGGTCAATTCATAGTGATTTCGCGGTAGGGTGTTTTGCATGAACTCTATGCGGGAAGGTAAAAGACTGCCATGTGTGCGGGTCCTGGGCGGCCTGTTCTGGGCTTCTTGGGGATTACCTTGAGATTCTGTTCTGATGCGATCCTATTCCTGTTGGTTTTGCGAGTGCTCTCTTCCGGTTGGTTTGTCCAAACTTAAATGCGTGCTGGGCATGTGCTAGAGGTGACTGAAGAGTCATGTCTCACCGGCACATGCATGTTTTCGAAATTATGAGTCTCCCGTTTGCGCGTGCGCACTGTGGTGTTAGCCGAGCGCTGCTGGGAGTTGTGGTTTGCTAATTAACAATTAACCTACTTTGACCTGAGTGGTGGGTGCGGGGGTGAGCAGTGGGGGTGTGGTGGGCCTCCCCCAGAGGCAATGGGGAGAATGAATGGGCAAAGAGGTTCGAGTCATGGTGGCTCCTATGGACAGAGGCGCATTGTTTAGCTACGTGTCTGGGATGTGGTGTGCCATTCTATGGTAGCCTCTTGTAGTCATATTCGGTTTGTGTGGATCTATCAATTATATGGGCTATGATGCCTGTGATAGGTTGTCCGTGACCATGTGCTATGGAGCGAAGGGTGTTGTGGGTAAGGATTGGTGGAGTCAATGGTGGCTCCTGTGGCTTGAGGTCCATCATCTGCTCTGAGCAGTCACTGAGGTACCAATCTTGTTGAGATTATGTGGCCTGTAGAATGCTGGCCGTGTGTCGGACTGGGAGTCTTGGGTTCCGTGATTGGTCGCAGGGTCTCAACCATAATAGGTGTGTAAGCCAGAGCGCAGGTGCCCTGGTGTTAGTCATGTAGGTGTGTATAGGGAAAGGAGGGGGTTGAGAGGGGTGTGAGGGGTGTATCATGTCACATACACATATCAATGCATAGATTACGTATTTTGTTTTACAATTCAGGTGTTCATGATTTTGAATGGTGGACAGCCTATGAAAGTTGCACATTTGGGTTGTGTTACATATTTGCACATTGAGCATGTGCCACATTTTGTAAAGCCAATTGGTATTTGGTTGCTGAGCCAATCTTTTGCTGTGATATTTTTATGGGATAGAAAGGATGGGCTTAATATATTTCATAATGTCGGGGCTCTGCTGAAAGATAGGCTTGGATATGGTTTTTGGCAAGGTTTAATGTGCTCATCCATTACTAGCAGGTTCCAGTGTTTGGCTAGTATTCTTTGCATTTTGTAGCTGTCCATGTTGTACCTGGTCACAAATCTGATTTTTTACTCTGTATTTGTTGTTTTCTTTCTTGGGGTGAGTAGTCTCTCCCTTGGTATAGCAGCTGTTTTAGGTTTGGCTTCTGTGAGGTTTTTGTTAGAGTAGCCTCTGTTTCTGAATCTTTCATCAAGGAGATTACATTCTTCCTCAAAATGTTCTTGTGTGTTGCAGTTCCTTTTCGCTCTGATATATTCATCTTGTGGAATGTTATGATTCACACTTTTTCTGTGACAGCTTTTTGCATGCAGTACCGAGTTGACCTCAGTAGGTTTCCTGAAAGTTCTCGTAATCATTTGGTTTTCTTGAATTGTGATTCTTAAGTCCAGAAAATCAATTTGGTCTGTGCTAACATGACTAGTTTGTTCTATTCCATAGGTGTTTTGGTTGAGGTAATCCACATATTGTTTTAGTTCCTCTGGTGTCTCTTTCCATATGAGGATGACATCATCTATATAGGTTTGTGAATCTTGTGTCTCGCATGGCATGTTTTTGTTTATACGAGTGCATGAAGCAGTTGGTCAATGCCGGAGCATAGCTTGCTCCGATTGCAATACCCCTCATTTGTTTATAGTATTCGCCATTGAAGACGAAGATGTTGTTAGTCAGTGAGAATTTGTGAAATTCCTTAGTCATTTCAGCTTGTTCCAGGTGCGATGCTGATTCATTGGTTAGTAAGTACCCCAGGCTTGTGATAGCCAGTTCATGGTCAATGGATGTGTATAAGGCCTTTACATCTAGTGTGGCCATTAAGAAGTTGAGTTCCCATTTTATCTTTGAAAGTATGACCAGGGTGTGCATAGAGTCTCTGAGATATGTTGGTATCCCGGTAACTAGTGGCTGGATGATGTTGTTGATATATCTTGCAAGTGTTTCTGTCACTCCTCCTATTCCACTCATGATAGGTCGTCCTTCTGGGATTTTGTCAAAGTTTTTATGGATTTTTGGCAAGAAGTAGAGGGTGGGCATGATCGGATGATCTGTTCTGAGAAAATCATGTTCTTCATCCGTGAGGAGCCCTTGTGTCTGATAGTGCTTCAATAATTTATGTTCCATCAAAATTCTTTGTTGTGGGTTGTTGGCAAGTTTCTCATAACTGCCTGGAGTCTAAAAGGTGATTTTCTGCCATTCTAATATAGTCAGCCTTGTCCATTACAACAATGTTCCCACCTTTGTCCGCCTCCTTAATTATGATGCTTTCTTTGTTCTGGAGTTCTTTTAGGGTGGCCAGTTCGATGTTGGCTAGTTTGTCCTTGTTATCTTGCTTCTGACATCGTTGATCTTCTAATTAGTGTAGGTCGTTGGTGACTGCCTGCTGGAAGGTGTCAATATAGTTCTCTGAGAAGAGTTGGGGTGTAAACTTGGACTTGTTTTTGAGGTCTGCGATATTCATTGCTACATTTCTGATCCCATGTTCTCTCATGCAGTACTGTTTGCTTGTGATATCCTCTTCCAGTGTATTTAATAGGAGAATGTCTTCCAGGTCACCTATAGTCAATGAGTTTGGTTGTGGTATCTCTTCTCTAGGTTTATATGGCGTTGGTTTTGTGGCAAAGTATTTGGTCAGTTTAAGATGACGCGTGAACTTGAAGAGGTCGAACTGGATGTCTACAAAGTTGTTGTTACTTGAAGGTGAGAAAGATAGTCCTTTGTTGAGTACTCCGATATCCACTGTTGTTAGTTGTTTGTAAGATAGATTCATAACTAGATTTTGTTGTTCTCCCGTCCCGTTGACTTTTGGGACTGTAATCATGTTTGTTTTTCTTCAATTTCTTTCTCTAGTTCTCTTGCGTCGCTTGCCAGGTCTTCTGCCTCTCTCTCTTCTGGTTGGGTTCTTATATCCGTTAGTGGTACCGCAAATCTTACGGTTTTCTTTGTTTACGGTTTGGTGCGATTTGCTTTCTTGTGTCTTATTATTTGTTCTAAAAAAGAAAGTTTAGTTGGTTGTTCATCTGTTGCATTTTCACTTGGTTCAGCTGTTTCTTCTTGATCGCTGTCTATTTCAGAGCTTCCTGGCGAGCTATTTGGTGTGTTTTCCTTTGATTTCGTTTTGTCCTGGTCGTATT
The DNA here is from genome assembly GCF_040938575.1 of Ambystoma mexicanum. Classification (NCBI taxonomy): domain Eukaryota; kingdom Metazoa; phylum Chordata; class Amphibia; order Caudata; family Ambystomatidae; genus Ambystoma; species Ambystoma mexicanum. The sequence goes on along the minus strand of NC_090924.1, from coordinate 955,422,918 downwards.
TTGTTTCATAGGTGAAGACCCTATCCTCTCTATAGTCTTTGTCATCTCTGAAAAATGTATGTAGTTTATCATTTTGACTTCGTCCTGGTGGGTTTTGAGGATTTTGTACATTGTTTTGTAGTTTTTTTCCTTGGTTGATTTGGGTGCATCATGGTCTTCAATTTCTTTCTCGAGTTCTTCAATAAGAATAACAACTCTTGCATGTTTCCTCTTGGCATATTTCTATTAAGAGATGTATCATTGTTGTTGAGCCCTGTATAAGGTTTGTTTCCCACTCGTCGGCTAGATCTGAGTGCTGTGGGTCATCAAAATCCCGAAAGATGAGTATTCTAAGGCCTCTTGGGATTTTCTTTTGTTCAGCATACTCTTGCATTGTCGTTTTCTCACAAAATGTGTTTATTTCTTTTCTTGATGGTAAGAAGGACATAAGAGCCCTGCCTGTACACAAAAAAGGGTGTTTATATATCAAAAAAACAAATAAACAAACCCCTTCACAATCAAGCACAAAAAGTATAAAGCTGCGTGGAAAATCAATTTCTTGAAACTAATGAATGCAAGGTATCCAGGTTACCCCCCCCTCTTTGTATATTTCTATCTATACAGCAACAAAACTAACTTTATTGTTGCCCATCTAGACTGGGATCGTGGGACAGGCCTACTCGTGTAAGCAATCCTCTTTTTCTCTAAGACGTGGCACTTTTAGTCATCTGGACACCACCATGCACCAACAAAAATCTCTATTAAGCTATTTAAATTGCAGTGCTGTGCTTTATCAAACATGTGTGGTGCAGGGCCTTGCAAAGGGAAAAAAAGGTGTTTCTCTTGTCATTCACAATGCTGCTTTACATACATACCATACCTAGATGTGCATGCCACCATTTACTACATTTCCACTCTGTGTATTCAGCAACCTAACCGCCCCTATAATGTTACAAACTAGCTCACTACAATGTAGCAGTATAACAAAATAAATTCTATCCTACTCTATCCTACTTGTTTTACATTGTACATGGCGGTGGAGTGAGGAATTCGACCATTCGGCATTGTGGGCATGCGCTTGCCTTGGATTTTTGACATTTTTTATTAAATGGAATGATGGTAGACCAACCTCAGGAAAATGTGTGTGGCTAATCCACACACATTTTCCTATGCTCACACCATGACAAATGCATACACCCAGGTACTCTAGGTGAACACAGTCTACACAGTCCTCCCTGTCATATTTAGTTGGAATGCACAGCCAGGAGTGCAACAAGTCTTCTCCAGGAAGGGGCAGGTCCAACCTTCCCCCTGCCAAGGCCAGCCTGATTAACTAAAAAAGGCTCCATGGATCCACACTGATCTTTGGTTAGGCCCTGCAACTGGTGGCCACGATTAACATGCTAATTGAGTGTACTTCAAACTGCCCTGCATGGGGCCTGACTGCAGAGTTTAACAAAGGAGACAGGAACCCAACAACCTTTCATATGTAACTGTGTCAACCTGAAGCCAGCTCCCGCCCTCAGTATCAATGACAGTGAACTGTCATGTCGGGGGCTGATGTCTGCAATAGGCCACCCTGGTAGGGGGACCACATTCATAAGGTACAATAAAGTCTGGCCTCTCCATAGCTTCAAGGGAGACCAGCCTCTTTAATCAGGAACCATAAAGAGATCCATTAACCAGAGAGACTTTTTGATCAACAATAGACAGGAAGATGGGTCGGACTTAGTATCACAAGTTTTAACCCCTTTACCTTTCCTGTTGCAAAGCACTGTGGTTATGACCTCAAGCATACAGGAGATTGTTGGGTGGGACCCCGGGGTTGGTTCATTAGGGTAGGCTTGGCCTACACCAATCATTGTGGCCCATTTGGCTTTAACAGAGGGCTGAGCCCATCTTTTGGCAGATAATCTGAAGACTTCACAGTGCATTTGTTTTGGTGCATATGCATCTTTTTTTAAAACAAGCCCCCAGTGCCAAACTCCCTTTTTAGTTTTTTTCTACTCCCTGTAGCATTATTTACACCTATTATGCATGTTCCTGAAAAATAAGAACCACTTGTATAAAAGCTCAAATGCAATTGTACAGATGCAAATTCATTACCGTGACCATACATCCCCTTTACCTGGACCTTGAAGAAATACAGTGTTTAGTTCCGACGTACAGGGAGTTTTTTCATTTAAAAAGCCTACCCCGGTTTTGGTTGACCACGCGGTGTGCCTACTTCTAGCACTCATAAGTGCAACGAGATAGCATAAATACATCAAAAGTTGCTGCGCTGGCAACACCTGCTGGTAAGAATGAGTATGGGCTTCATTTTTTAAGTTAATACGAATGCAGACATCATGATAGCACCGAGAAAAGGATTTCAAACCTCGTTCACCAACAAAAGTAATACACAATGGCAGTTATCATATTTTGTTGATCTAACAGCAACACGTAAAGCCGGAATCACAGTTGTCCCTGGGTGTACTTGAACCATGAACCTTTTAGTTACCAGCCATATTCTGTGCCAGCAAGAGACTGTTGAGAAAGTAATTTCATAACCTGGTATATTAATAATAGGAAAAAGCTCCTTTGTGTCAGCATGCCCAGGGTTAAAGTCAAATCGACACAGTGGGTGTCCGGGAGAACGTCTGTAACTCCTCCTCCCTCCTTCTATGAAAGTGTGGCAGCTCTCAAATTGCAGTCCTACTTTTATGTCGTTGGCCTGTCTAGGCACTCTTAAATTCATCGATGTAAACAAATTTCAATTAGTCATGGTTACCATCAGCCAAAGGGGGTGGGATAGGTTGTGTCGGCTCTTGAGGTTGATCAGAGTGACCCTAGCCACACCCTTTGGAATGGCCTCCCCACCGGTTTACAAGAAGAACGCTTGTATCTTACCTTCAGAAAAAAGAAAAAAAAACTTGTCTGTTCAATAAATGCGACTAACACTGCAAGATGAGGCAGTCTAAGACTCCTACCGACCGTGTAACCTGTAACCAGTATACTTTGCTCTTACTTCCTAAGATGTACAAGTGCTCTGATACCTCTGGGTCTGGGTGCTGTGAATTAGGGAAATAAATAAATAAAATAAATAGGTACCCTGCGTTCTATCTTCTGGAAGTCCTACTATCTCTCCTTATGCATCCATCGGGTCCCCCACATTTGTATTTGCTGTTTGCCCCGATGCATTCCCATTCCCAACCTCCCACTGCTCTAGCCTTGGTTTGGCCGGACCCACCATATTCAGTCGTCCTTTGCAGGGTGTATATTAGTTTGGGTTGGGCAGGGGTTGCTTTTCAAGTTGTCTGGAGATGTGATCACTCGTGGGTTGAGATCCCAGACTGAGGGAGTGGAGAGGAAGAGCCACCTAAAACGGTGTCCTGTCATCTGCTTAGGCATCATCTCTATTCACACCGTTATGATTACGTATTGGTTAACCCTGGCTCTAAGCGTTGGCTTATGGCAGTGTTTTTAAACGTGATGTCACAGGTTATTTTATCAACCCTGAAATTCTTTGCACTGGCAAGCAAGGATGTGATTTAATTGTTAAATGACTGGCTTTGGTACTCAAGGATCAGGTTTTGGTACCTATTTGATACAGCACCAACACTGTATTTAATTCTGGGTGCATCACATCATATATCCATGGGTAAAAAAAAATATATCAATTACGTGTAGGGCTTTGTAATTACTGATGTGGGGATATGCTGGCTGGAAGCTAGTAGTAGTAGGTTATGGGGAAGGTTTGGAGAAGCAGAAGGCTGAAAGAAAAGGTATTCACTAATGCCGCCATTACCCAGCTCACTAAACCTTGGAAGGATGCAGGGCTGAGTTAGGACCGCATGAATTGGCGCCCAGAATGTTGTTGTATTGTGACTGGAACATGTAGCCTGCGGGTTGTGAAAATACTGCTACTGGCCATTGCACAATACGCCACTTTCGGGACAAGCCCAAGACAGTAGGACCACTATGGTTGCGATGGGTTCCTTACATAAGCTTCTTAGCATTACAGAGGAGGTACCTTTACTCCCATTTGTTTATGCAAAACACCTGCAGTGGTCACATGAATCCCTCCTTGAAGATCTTACTAGAATTGTAACTTATTTCCTCAGGTTAGAAACATGGCTCTGCAGCAGGCACATGAACTCACCAGGCATTTTTTTAGAATTTGATTCTAGCTGTGACCTGCTGGCAATGCGTACCTCTGCAGTGCACGTGGTTTCTTTTTGGGTAGTGGGGCCACTGAACTGCAACATACACATACTTGTCTACAGCAGGTGCATTAATGCCACAAACTATTATGAGCTTATTTTGCAGCATGTGCTCTGAAGGATGCTTGCTGGAGCACTCTACGCGTGTCCTCCCAGGCCCTACATAATGGGTGGTGTGGTACGGCCCAAGAATTTAAAAAAAAAATAAACAAACTACACACATATACAGCCAAAAAGCATTCAAAGGTATCGCAAAGCAGAATAAATGCAGTACAACAAAACAGAAATATTGAAATTATAGAGGCATGCAACAGCAGTGCTATCATGAGATCTTTAGGAACGTCCTGGGAGAGTTAAGTATGTACGCAGAGCTAGTTACAGCACCCTCTGCTAGTCTCGTTTTAAGATGCATGCTTGGGTGGCCTAACCACCCGCAGGCAGACCCCAGGAGCGGGAATGCTTGCGCAACAGAACTTCTCTCAGACACCTCAATAGTGCTGGGGAATCTTGAAACCACTGCAACACGCGCTGGGTGTGCAGCTCCCCAGCCAATACAACTTTAGCGTGTGTGGGCGAGTGTATGACTTTAAGCATCGCTGTAAACATTTACTTCGATTTTTTTTTTCCTGAAGCAGTGCCGATTTACCCCCAGAAAAGAGAGAGCGTCTATGTTAGAGTCAAATAACGCAAGTAAATATAAAAGCAACATTCATAACCCGTAACACAGGTGTCTCTGTCCTAGGGAAAATGTGTATTCTGTGGAGCTATAACAGCAACTTCCTGTGGTCCTGGTTTCCGGGACAAATGGCATCCGTGTTGCACTTTAAGGATTCTGTAGATGCAGATGTTGGCACAAGAACTAACTAATTCTACACTTGCAAGGACTATCTGTCACTCGAAAGAAGCCAGTTATCCTACACAACCCTGACAGCAAGCGTTCACATTGTTTCTTCTTATGGTTTCTTCTTTAACATAACCTTTAATTTGTATTTCCTTTTTCCCCCTAATATCTTAACTGGATTAAGGCACCGGGACGTGCTATCCCCATTACCGAACCCTCATTTAATCCTGATCCGCGCGCAGTTTATCAAATGCAAGCAGACAAGATTGATGCGGGGCCTTTTCAAGCCTGACACCATGTGTAAAATCGGCAGACAACGGGCCCTGAAGGGCGCCCACCACGACTTGTCACATCATCTCCCCTCGGCTACAGCTGCCCCTGCCCAAAGCCGGGCAGGGTCAGGCCTCTCCCTGGTGTTCCTCTAAGGACTGCTGCAGAGAGACAGAGTGGCCGACACAAGTCTCCAGCAGAGTTACTCATTATACCCTAGGCCCCCTTCACCTGCCCCGGCCATTCAAAATAGCATCACACCATCAAATATTCATGAAGTGCCCGGCGCTCCAGCCATGCGCTCGCTTCTGCAGGTGGCTGTCACGTCAGTAATTGCGCGATACTTGCCTCCGCGGCGTAAAATTGTTTTCATTGTGCGTCACGCACACAGAGCCAAGCAAATCCCTCTTGAGTGCTTTCCCAAGAGATGGAGGGAGGCGGTGATTCACTTAAACAGGCGCTTTTGGCTTAGATACAGGCAAGAAAAAAAAACATGCCAGTGAAAGCTCATCATTAACTCTACTTCTAACTGCAACAAAAAAAAAAAGAGGAGCTCGTGCAAAAACTCCCATCCAGATTAACCTAAATGTCTCAGTTACTAGGAGCAGCTTTGCTGGCTTTAGCCGTCCCTGTGATACTTAAAGCTACTTCGGGCGAGAGAAGGGGATAACTTTCCACCTGACTGCAGTTCCCATGGTTTGCAGTGCAAGGCGATAAGCAGGTTTCCCCAATAAACTCCGGCTTTGTGAGGCGATAATGCCCAGTCAGGTCCCCCCATTTGAATTCAAGGGTGTCTTTTTCTTGCCCCCCTGTGGCGGACTAATCACAGCCCCACTTTGTTTAATTGCAGCAAGGAGAGAAACGCGTTTAAGAAGTCATTCGCCTCTCCTCCCCCTCCCCTTTCAAATGAATGGCGGGGGCCCTTCAAAGACAACAAACAGGATGTATACCAAGAAAGACTCTATTTTCTAATCAAAATAGTGAAAGATTCGCAGAGTCTGAAGTGGAGGAGGTGCCCCTGAAAAGAGGAAGCGAAGTTTGGGATTAAAGTATCGCGGTTCTTAGCAGTACGAAGTGGCTTGAAAGTGGCTTGGCACGGTGGAAGGATCGGCCATGGATTAAACAATTCAAAAAAGAAAAAATATATATTTTACAGATATTGAAGCTGGCAGCTCGCAGGGTACTGAACATTAGATGAAAACTCGCGTACAAAATGTGACACTCCCTTGATAATTGACACAATTTGCGCCACCACAGTCTTCGACCTAAGATTTAAGAAAGCCCTTGGGTGCCATGCATTGTAACTTATGGCTCCAGGGTCGTGAACTCCGGGGGGGGGGGGATGGGTGCTGGGTGGGGACGCATTTATCAATCAAAGGCTTTCTCTCAGAGTCTGACAAAACCGAGCCTTGGACCAGGCCATTGGGAAGGGACTCTGTATTCATGATATTTAAAGCCATATACCTCTTTTTTATGGCCCCTCTTCAAGGGGAGGGGGCGCATTCAGAGCGATGGGGGCCGGAGTGGATCGCCGAGCCCCTGCACCTTTATCTGGCTCTATTGTAAAACACAGGGCATGCTGTGGATGTGGCCTTTTGAACTTGCCGGAGCCCCGTTTCTCTACACGGGTTCAGGCAGAAAGGGCCCCGGACCCCCACTGTTGATGCGTTTGAATGACAGTCCGCCCTGGCCTCCATTAGAAGTCTGTGGACCAAGAACTGATTCTAAATGGCATAGAATTCTCGTGCGCTTTTTGTGTGGCGTGCTCTCCACTACGCTCGGAATAAATCACTTGGAATCTTCTCGCGGCGCACAGGCGGGACCGCCCCTTGCATGCCCGGGCTGCACCGTGCTAAGCCTCTTTGATGCACGCTCGCTCGGCCAACGCTGCACGGCGCGTTAAGAAATAATAAAACAGGACAGTCCCGGCCGCGGCATCTGCCGCAGCGCTTCCTCCCCATTACACCGAGGGCATAAAGCGGAGTTTTACAGCGAGAAGGACCGGGGACCAGCAGAGCGTATTCTCGCCTGAGCAGAACAACAAATGCACAGACGAGGTCCCTTCTGCTCTGGGCCCTTTGTAACCGACTGTTCCAAAGAGAGCGGCACAATGTGCCAAACTGCAGCATTATGCCCAGTTGCCACTCTGGCCGGAAGAATGCCTTTAAGGACTGGGTATATCATTGCCAAAAACAGCCAAAGTGTTCTGTCAGGCCGAGAGGAAGCAATCGCAGCCTCGGCCCCCCACTCCCCCAGACCAGCTTCCCATTCTGGACAGCTGTTAGTGACTTTCCAAACTTTTCATATGTATATGTATGTTAATGGCAGGCAATGAACTGGAGATGAAGAGCCCCCCAACACAGGCTGATCTCTTCAGCACATCAAAAGGCGCACAAAGGCGGCCGTAAAAAAGGCCGCCATGGCCGAGCCCTCACTTTTGTGAGCTGAATTAGTTCTGCGAGCAATGAAACTGATCTTTTCTCCCGGCCAGGGCAAGTCTGGTGAGTTTGCTGTGAGCGCTCATTAGCACAAGAGGCAGTTGTGAAGATAATTGACTGACGTGGATACTGCTGCCTGTCACAACAGTGGCAAGGGCCTGCGCGCACTTTAAGAGTTCTATGTCCCACTTGTTTAGTCTTTTCCACATGTTTCTGAGGAATAATGACATCCTCTCCTCCAGAAAAGAAAACTGCGTAGTGAAAAAATGTGTTTGGTTTTTAAACATGCCTGCATTTTCTATCTGTATTGGGAAAAAAAAATGTCAAGGTGTTTTGATCTGAAAAAAAAAATTGTAGTGGCTCATAACAGAGGTAAAAAAATACCTTTATCGGGTATTCTACAAGCGAGAATTTGATAGTCGTCCATTGAGTGAGGTCACCCTATGCAACAACTCAATATATCTATAGGAACATATGAACGCAATTTTCCTCACAGGTGTACACAATGCACAGAACAATAGTAGCTGTTCCCATTCTAAGTAAATGGCCAGGGCGACACACTCAGGCCCAATGCAAGGCAAAGTGATAAAGGACCGGATTGCACTTGTTACTTTGCTGCTGTGTTAGGGTGACCAGATTTTTTAAAAAAGAAACCCAGACGGGCCACCGAAACAAAAGTAGGACTAAGGTAAATACACATACAACTTTAGTCCTACTTCTATGTCGCTGGCCTGTTGCGGGGGGGGGGGCGCGGAGTGGGTGTGCTAACATGCACACTCCTCTCATTGCAGGAGAGCGCTGGGGAGGGGAAGGGGAGGAAATGGGGCCCCATTTGTGCAAAAAGATTTGCGCCGGGACCCGATTTCGGGAATTCGAAATTGGGTTCTGGCAAAAAAAGGGACCATATCCAAAACCCCGGACGGGGTTTATAAAAGTAAAAAACTCCCGGGACCCCAGGACGTCGGGTGATTTCCCCGGACTGTCCCGGGAAAACCCGGACGTCTGGTCACCCTATGCTGTGTACACATGCAATCGTTGGACAATGTGGCACATGTACCTCGATATGTATGAGTGATATTTGCACTCATTGGCCGGTGGAGCATTGGCATGCCCAGTGACTGGCCCATTATACGATGTCACATTGCACAAGCCAGTTGGTGTAAAAGTCATTTCCGAATTGCCTAGTTGTTTGGCAGGAGCTATTTATGTAAAATGGCACCTGGCAAGGCTGTTTTAGGTCTGGAAAAGACCTGGGGCTATGCTAATGTCGGGACTGTCTCATGGCTAGCTTGCCTTTTTGGTTACAGCCCCTGAGCTTCTACCTGGTGCTACAACCAAAAATCCCAGGGCTATAGCCCCCTCAGCCCCACCCCCCTCCCAGCAACGCCTCTGGCCCCTGCAAAGCAGAGGGAGAGAGCTGTTGAAGCACATTTGCACTCAATGTGGGCAATTATGCGCTGATAGTTTGCAAACAGTGGTGTTAGTGGGCAGGAGAGGTTGGAAGCCGTGCTACTCTACTCATTTAAATAAATTTTACTGTGCCTATACTTAAATTTTTAAAAGAACCCATTCCGAAATAGTTTCGTTTTTAAATAAGTGTGGGAAGAATTTGAAACTTGCACTTCATTGCACTGCACTGAACATTCCCTTAAACAGCAGGTGTGTTTGTTTCAGGGTTTGAACTGGCACTGGGAGGTGCGTGACAATGGGGTTTGCAGGGGCGGGGGGGGGGCAGACCAGCAGGGAACATAGTCCCACTAGTTCTTTTAGTACACTTTGACCACTGGTTGCAAAGAGCGTTTTGCAGGACCAGTACAAAAGGTGATGTTCGCCATCATTGCAAGTGACTTTTTCACTGGCCTGGCTGCACAAAAATGGCCGCCACCTGTGTATGTGCCCTAGCCATCCATCTTTAATCTGACATCAATGTATCTTGGGGCTGCTTCTTCAAAGGCCTTGCAGTGAAAATCACAGTTCATGAAACTACAAGAAGGCCAACCACTGCTGACCGGATCAGAGAAAAGTTGCAAGAGCGCAAATGCATTTTGCACATGACACTAGATGCCTGATTTACAAAAGCCTTTTACAATGGCGCAATCCGACTGATAAATGCTTTGTAAATCAAGGCAATTGGGCAGAAGCCTGCGCAAACAATCCACAATGTTTTGGTAATCTGGCCCCAGCTGGTAAAAACAACTGCACATTAAATACCCAGTTTTGTGACACAGCATAAGAAACTCAAAAGAACACAGATAATCAAATAGGTTCAGAAACTAACCGAACATAAACCCAGTTTTGACCCTACATGGTCAAAGGGAGGGCACACTCGTTACCGGGTAGAAAAAGCACAAAACACTGTTATGCAATGTTCAATCAGAAGCCCACTGTGCTCAAAATATGGCTAAACAAATCAATTACATTGATCGATTACAGATCCATTTCTAGAACGAGTGCTGGCAATAGTAAACCGATAAATAGAAAGATGCGTTTCTGTAATATGTCGCCACAAAAATAAGTTGGCAGGTTCGTGAAAGAGGGTTCATTTAGACATTCATGCCTCTAAACACAAAAGAAGAGCCGAGAGAAAACAGCACCAGGAAGGGCTTTTAAACCCATCTTATTTGCTCGTTCGAACTGTAGGGGGAGGAGTATTGCAAAGTGTTTTCACAAGCTCTCCAGGCATTGTCATCCCGAAGGACTGAAAACAGTTCAGTTACTTTGCCCACCCCTGCCATGTTGAGGGCTTTGTACGCCGAACATTGGGTCCTTTCTGTAATCCGGTGAGCAGCACTCTGGGGGCGGGCGGGGCGGGCCGAGGGTGGGGTGGGAGGTTCTGGGAGGCTGGGAGGGCGGTGCCGGGAGGCTGGGGAGGGCGGTGCCGGGAGGCAGACTGATCTCTGTGTGGCATGAGCGGGGCTCTAACATGCACGTTGTCAAGGGCTAGACTGTGCCCTAGAGCGGTCAGTGCAAAGCGACTCGCGTTCTTTGAAATCCTTGAGCCAGATGAGCGCTGCATGAAAAGCAGCCCACGCGCCCTGTGTATGTACGTCTCGCCCCATATTTACACTTCTTCAAAAGTCCAAAGGCTAAGACAAAACCTGAACCACTTGCTCAAACCAATTACAATACATATCGGTCACATGAGCGTTATATTCCAGAGGAAGCACACCAGAAAAGCAAGGCACAGAATCGGAATGTATTTGCCACTTTATTTAGAGGGAGAGAGACCCAAGATATGAGCTTCCTCTATACTACACAATGTCAAAATATTACCCCTTTCCACCTAAAAGAAACATACCACGCTCCTTTGAAGGGCTTTAGATAAATACAAACACACTCTGTAGCCCCTTATTACCAAAACATCTCCCGCCTGTGTGTTAAAAATGTTGTCTTTTGTGACTATTTATGCAGTGCAGAAAATTCAATATACTGTATTTGACTAATACAGTTGTTTGCAATATGTGTCCCCGAAAGCAGTGCACTAACTCTTCCTAGTACACACACCCTCGGCCTGCATGCCTAGTGGCATTCAATTAATTTCCTTGATAATTAATTTCTAACTGAGCCATTATATGCTCTCCAGGGCATTAACTGGCCCGGGGCTAACTGGTGCGGAGCCCCAGCAGGTTCAGAAACATGAGTCTGAGGCTGGGCCCATGCACCCAAATGTCCGTTGACACCCCCAGTCGCTAGAGGACATGGCTTTTTTCTAAAGCCTGAAGCTCTCGCTCATGTGCGAGAGCTTTAGTCTTCAGAAAAAAATGCCTTTTCGCTGTAATGGTGGCACTGGCATCTGCAAGGCATTCCTTTAAATAAATAGATGACCGTGGGCCGGTGCCACCGTTATACAAGAAAAGGTGAGGCTGCTGGAAGCAGAGACCTTTTTTATTCTAAAACCTGAAGCTCCAGCTTGTTCGCAGGAGCTTCAGGCTTTAGGGGTAAAAGCTTTGACTTCCCATGGCCTTTTTTTTTACAGTCTTAATGGTGCTGCTGCTCCTCATCAGGCACCCCTTTAGCTAAGATATGCAGCTATCACCCCAGGGTGATCGTTGGATCTCTTCAATAAAGGAATGCCCGGTGAGGGGCAGTGCCACCATTAGGGCTGAACACTTGTGTCTGTTGACCACCGCCAGGCATCTTTTAGGTAATAGATGCAGATATCAGCACCCTCTCCCTCATGGGGAGAGAGGGAGCTCATCTCTACAGAGGGATGCCTGGCGGGGGTGCCTGTAGGGGCATGGCCGAATGAGCAGGTGACCCTCACCATTAGTGTATGCCCCCTTGATGCGCACTGGCTCATTTTGCCGTGCAATTAAAGCACTGATGCTTCCTACAAGAGGTAATAAGGAACCAGTGACAGTGACACATCAAAATTGAGCGAGGATTAATGACACAATGGCCCTAATTTAAAAAAAGTTTAACACAAACCAACGAGACTTTGAAATGCAAAAGTACACTTTGCGCCTGTCACCTTGCGTGCATGCTAAAATACAATTTATCGATTCACTGATCAGACTTTTCACTTGCACTTCCCACTGGCTCATTTTGAGGCTTAATGGGACACAATGGCCCTAATTTACAAAAAGTTTAGCACGGCGCAAATTGACTTTGCAACTCAAAAGTACACTTTGGGCTGTCACTTTGCGTGCTCGCTAAACATCATTTATTGATTCACTGATCAGACTTTTCACTGGCACTTCTCACTCAGCGACCTGCGGGATTGTTTTGCGCAGGATAGAACTCAGCACGTGAGATGGGCAAGAGCAAAAAAAGAAGGAGGGTTGAAAATGCAATTCTCCACATTAAAGGAGGAACATGAGAAATTACATCGGCATGGGGAGAGAGGTACCGCGCAAACAACAAACATGCCCCATCAAGCACTAAGTAAACCGTATTCACAGAAACAATTGCGCTATCGCTTTGCCAGCAAAGGAAAACGATACTACTGCTACACGGCACAAGGCAAAAATCACTATATATGTACTGATAAGACATGAGAGGGATCATGTGCCAATATGCGTCAGATTAATATACACTGAAAGAAATGACCAATATGACTCTATTGGAGACATATTTCTTAATCAAGGTGAACATCGTATCCTATGGAGTAAAACTAAGTTAGATAGGGCAACATTTGTAGTTGTAAGGCAACTTACACAGTATGCGGCCAAATGGGAATCAAATCAAGCCTGTGTTGCATCTGACCCGCTACTTGACTTTATAGCATTGACCTCTAAGATTAAAGATACCACAAAACTAATATACAATATAAAGAGTCTGAGTGAAAGGTGGAATGCTAGAAAAAACAGGGGCCAGGGTTATTTAATTTATTTATGTATTTATTTATTTATTTGGATTTGTAGAGAGCGCTACAGCCTGCAGTCATTGAGGCACTATATCAGAGGTTAAGGAGGCTTACCTAAGGGTAACAACGAAGCCGCCCAATGACATTTTTTTTCACATTACAGAATCACATGTTACAGCATATGACAGGTTACAGCAAATCACAGAGTAAGATTATACAGTCAAACAAAGAGGTTCGTTTTGATGGCTTTGCGAAATGCTGAGTGGGAGTGTCACACTCACCTGGTCTCCACGGGGGCATAGCTCGTGTCCAAAGGATGATGTCTGCACTGGCATTGCTCTGCTTAAATGAGGATGCTAGCCCATGTCTTCCCTTCGTTCTCACCTCAGGAGGCGTTTGCCTGCAAAGTCGTAACAAGATATTAGCCAACTGAATGGAGCTGGTTTTGGCTTCACCTCCTTCCGATTTCCCTCTCTTCCTCTGGCTCACCTTGGATTTTTTGAAAGTGAGCATTCTGTCCTGCACACTCTGGCAGGGGCGCGGTTTGTACAGTCTTTCCAAAGATCAAGATACTTCACTGATCAGTTGGAGGTTGCTGATATGGAAGAACCGGAGTAAGCAGCTAAGTCTCTATCCCAATAGCTTCTTGGAATAGCTGCATAAAGTCTTTCTTGCTCAAGTTTAACTAATGTTCGTTCTTTTCTTTCAGGCGCGGTGTTGAGCGGTTTTCGGATAATGGACTGACTCTCCTTACAATGATAAGTAGGATTCCTGCAGGTGAGTATAGCGCTGTGCGAGGCGCGCTAAATGTTCTTTTGAATAACTGTCCTTTGCTGTGCGTGACTAACCTGCTGTGTCTTTTCTGTTCAGCAGGTGCGGCGCAATTCCAGGAAGAAGATGGAAGAACCGCTCAATGGAGTTCCTGGATGATGTCGAGGTGCGGCGCAATTCAGGATGATGGAAGAAACGCTCGATGGAGTTCCTGGAGGATGCCGACCCCAGATGAGTGTAGCTACCCGAGTGGGTACCTTCTTTTCTGCTTCTTCTGCAGATGCGGCGGTCTGTGAATAAGCGGAAGGCGAGGCCAGGATGTTAGACTGCAGGTAAGGTCTTGGACGCTTTAATAACTCCTGTTCTTCTCTTTTCACAGGTGTCGATGGACGGAAAACTCTGGATGGGCGTAGCAGAAGAGGTGCAAGAGCTGAACAGACACAGTGAGCGTTATGCTGCAGGAGTGCAGAATAACGCGAAGCGTGTTCTGTTTGCAGGGTGCAGTTTAAATAGCCTTGCAAGTAGTTCCAGGCAAATAGTCCTCTTAACCATATCCTGCCTCTTCAGGTAAAGTAGTCCCAAGCCACACCCTGCACTGAAAGGCTCAGCCTCCTTAAGCTGAGAATATAGTCCCATGAAGTCAACACCTACAATGAGCCTGGCGCCAGCGGCGCCAGGACTGTGTCCAGGAGAGTCTATTTGGGGCTTGCTAAACCCTTAAGGATGCCAGTGTCAGGGATGGCCTCACCAGTTTCAGGGTTTGGGAGCATGCACCATGACAGGGAGACAATAAGCCTGAGGTGGGGTGGGAGAGCATTCCAAAGTGTGGGGGCGACCGTGGAGAAGCTAGAGCCGGCAGCACAGGATTTGCATGTTCTGGGAACAGACAGCAGGTTTGAGTACGGAGATCTGGAAGGTTTGTAGGTGGTGGGTTTGATGATCATCAATGCTAGATAGGGAGGAGCGAGGTCATGGGGACACTTGTGAGTCAGGGCGAGGGCTTTAAAGATGATCCTTTGCTTAACTGGAAGCCAATGGACCTGCCTTCTAAGTTCTGAGATGTGTTCTTTACGCGAAAGACCAGTGGCGGCTCTGAGCGCGTTATTTTGAACAATTTGAAGTCTGGCCACACTCTTGGCAGAAGTGCCTATGAATAGGGCATTGAGTAATGAACCCTAGAGCCAATAATGGCCCTTGATAAGTTTAGAATAGTAGGCTGACGAGGGTGCTATGGCATTGACCTGCCTATTCATGGTCACGTCAGGTTCTAGGTAGACCCCTAGGGTTTTGATGGATGGTGACACAGTGATGGGGATATTGTCAATGATGAATGAGGAGTATTGATTGCACAACTTGCTCAAGGTGGAGGGTGAGCCAACCAGCAGAAGCTCGGTCTTCTCACTGTTGAGTCATAGCCAGTTTTCTGCCATCCAAGATTGGAATGTTGAGTATATGGAGTTCAGGCTGTTCTGGTTGGACAGGTAGTCTCCCGAGAGGGGGATCTGTACCTGGGTGTCATCTGCCTAGTTTGTGTATGAGATGCTCAAGGAGTCCAGGATTTTAAACAGGGGCCTCGTGAAGAAGTTGTAAAGGGTAGGGACCGTGCAAGAACCTTGCGGGACCCTGCACTTGATGGTACTGGGGTCAGCGCAGGAAGAGTCAGAGAAGACCTTCATTGCTCTATCTTTTAGAAATTAGTCTATCCATTTGCAAGCCTTATCAGAGAAGTTTGCCACTGAAGAGAGGTGCTGGCATAGAGTTTTGTGGTCGACCAAGTCAAAGGCAGCTGACAAGTCCAGGAGCAGAAGGAGCGCGGGTTTGCCTGCATCTCTAAGGTCATCAATTTGGTTTTTAAGGTCAAGGAGAGCGGCTTTGGTGCCACCGACGTGGACTGAACCCTGATTGTCTAAATCCTAGGAGATGGTTGTCTTTTAGGAATTTCTGTATTTGCAGGTAGGCTGCTTTATCCAGAATTTTTAATAGGAAGGGGACAGTGGTGATGGGTCTGTATTTTCCTGGGATGGATGGGTCAAGGGAGGGCTTTTTAAGGAGTGGACAAACCCACGCTTCCTTTAGTCCCACTGGGACGTAGCCAGAATGAAAAGAGGCAATAATGAATGCAGTGATGATTGAGGCTAGGGATGGGGCACAGTCCTTGATGATTTGTGTTGGGCAGACATCACCTTTACAGTTGGAAGGTTTGATGGATTGGAGAAGTGCGATGACCTCTGATTCACTCATGTCTTTGAAATTGAATAAAGGTGAGGAGTTGGAATGGGTTGTTGAGGTACGGATGGCTTGACTACTGGCGACCAGTTTGGTGATCTCCCTTTGGTGGGAGAGGATTTTGGCCTGTAGGGTTTCCAATTTATTTAGCATGGCGGGCTGGATAGAGTTACACCAAGATTCGTCCTTCACAATAGGTGAAGGCAGGGAGGATGGGGTCTTGAGTTCTCTGAATATGGCAAATATTTCTCGGCTTCCTGATTTAGCATTGGCAATCCTAGTATTGAAAGATGTGGCTTTGGCATTAGTGATGGCACTTTTATATTGTTTAGAAATTGTTTTGAAAGCGATTCTGGTAGCTTTAGTGGCGTTATTAATACAGGTGGTGAGTGCAGCCCTTTTTTCCTACGCATCTGTAGGAGGTCTTTGGTGAACCACGCATTACAGTGCTTGACTTTTTTAGCTTTTTTGAGGGTGAGAGGTGTTACCAAGTCAACGGCCTGGGAGATGACCCTTTTGAAGTCGTTGGCAAGAAGTTCAGGGTCATTGGAGAAGGGCAGTAACAGAGCGGGTACCTTGAGATGCTGAGAAAGGTTGTTGTGGGTGAGGAGTTTAGAACTGCGTGAGTGTGCAGCTGGAAGGGGGATGGTGGGCTGTTGAGTGTCCTTTGAGGTAATAATGTTGAATGTAATTCAGTCGCGATCAGACCAGGGTAGTGGAGTGATCATGGGGTAGCCGTGCGAGCAGTTGTGGTGGGAAACCCAGTCTAGGGTGCTGCCTTTCGTATGGGTGGGGCTAGAGATTGCTTGCGAGAACCCTAGGGTGGATAGGGCTTTATTGAGGGCTTTTGCATGAGTGTCTTTAGGGTCATTGAGGCTCAGGTTAAGGTCCCCCAGGAGCAGGACTTTTGAGTTTTATTTTAGGTTTTCAGAGAGGGAGTGGGTTAGGGCATCTTGGAAGTCGCTGGATGGGCCAGAAGTCGATGGATGAGGTGAAGGGCAATGGTGCAATTGTGGGAGAGCTTAAGTTTAAGTAGAAGGTAGTCTGAGCTCTGATCGAGGTACTTCTGAATTATTTCAATTGAGAGGGATTCTTTGGCGATGACGGCTACCCCACCTCCTCTGTGGGAGGAGCGGTCATGTCTGTATATAGTGTACCCAGAGGGGGTGGCCAGGGTAAGGACGGGTCCAGATGAATCAGTCAACCATGTTTCGCTAAGGAATAGTAAGTTGAGGTTGTTGCTACTGATCAAGTCATGTGCATCTAGAGCATGCGCCGGTAAAGATCTGGAGTTGATGAGGGCACATTTTAAGTGGGCTTCAGACGTGGAGGAGGTAACGGTGGAGGAGTCAATGCTGGGCAGAGCTGGCAGCGGTACAGTAGTCGGATTGCCAGCAAAAGGCATTGTGGGGCATGACTCAGGAAAAGGCACAGTAACAGTGGTGCTAGCAGTAGTACGTGGTATCACTTCATCAAGTACAGACTTAGGTAAAGGCACAGTAACAGTGGTGCTAGCAGTAGTACGGGGTAACACTTCATCAAGTTCAGACTTGGGTAAAGGCACAGTAACAGTGGTGCTAGCAGTAGTAGGGGGTAACACTTCATCAAGTACAGACTTGGGTAAAGGCACAGTAACAGTGGTGCTAGCAGTAGTACAGGTTAACACTTCATCAAGTACAGACTTAGGTAAAGGCTCAGTAACAGTGGTGCTACTAACAGTACGGTGCAGCATTAAAGTAGGCATTACAATAGTTATGATATTTTGATCTTTAAAATGAAATACAGAGGGGCAAGACACTTTCAGCAACATGGTGAGTGTGGAGGTATCATAGTTCAGTGATAGTCTGTTGCTTGTGCCTCCTGAAAGAGGACTAATGGGCGTCTCACTGTTTTTGCCTTTGTAGATGTTTAGTACTGACCGAATGCTCAGCGAGTTAGGAGTTCATGTAGTGGGCGGGGCCACATGATTGCATACGGGAAGCCGCTGGGTAGCAGAGCAGACGCACGCTGAGGTATGTGAGAGGGGACCATGCTCAGGTACGTGTGTGCTGGCGGCAGTGGTGAAAGGGGGAATGTGGGGTGTGGAGGAGCTATGCCTCAGACAAACGGCACATGCAGGAGAGGGCGGATCGATCTCTCCTGAGATCCCGCTCGAGATGTGCGAGAGAGATGGAATTGCGAGCCTTGCCATCAGATGTAATAGCCTAGAAGTAGAGCTCGGGCAGTAGGTGTGGACGGCGACCCTTTGCGTGCGCGCACAGATATGCTGATTTCTATTGGTAATATTAGGAATAGTGCTTGCATCGGGACGGTAGGAGATGGCAGTGTTCTTACCTCCCTTCAGCACCTTCGAGCAGCGAAGAGCTACTAAAAGTGGAGCTGGACTTTCTTCATTGCCTTCGCTCTGTGGCTTTGTCTCGCGCTCGCCTCCCCTCCATTTAAAGCAGGAGGGGACTTGCTCTCCTTGGTCAGTCTCCATGGTTTCATCTCTCCTAGGATGATAAAGCAAAGCGGCAATACCTATTCGTAGACATTTCTTCACCACTATTAATGGTGTGGCGAACATATACATTTTATGAATCAGAATATATGAACATATACATTTTCTTTTTTAAATTAGGAGACAAGAACATATATATATATATAAGGATCACAGAATTGTATATGCTATATGTGGAATATTTTAGGGTTGGAACTGAATTACTCTGGAGCGGCCCCCTCTGGGATTCCAGTGGATTCCTCCAGTTGTTGCAGAGTGTGCCTGGGATGGCAACACTTTAGCTGATTTATATGTACCCAGTTGTCTTCCCCCTCTGCCAAACCGCCTTTTGGGATGCGGATCTTGTAGGCCACAGGGGAGATTTTGTCTATAATTTCAAACGGTCCCTTCCATGTAGGCAAAAATTTTCGCTGTTTGGCCTGGTTCCTTTGGAAATTGTATAGATAGACTCGATCACCCACCTTATATTCCTTTCAGGTAGTTTTTAAATCATAGTGGGTCTTCATGCTCTCGGCTGATCTTTCTAGATTCCGCTGAGCATAGGCAAAAGCATGCTGAAGGTGTTTCCTTAAATTCTCCACATATTCATGAGTTGTGGAGGCATTTATCAACGTTTGCTCTTGGGTTCTGTAGAGCAAATGCTGGGGAAGCACCATCTTGCGTCCAGTCATCAACTCAAATGGTGACAAGATGTGGTTAATCATCAGGGCAGCTGCTGATTCTGCCTTGCAGTTTGGGGCTGGGAGACATTCCACCCACTTGGTAAACAAGCATGTAACGGTCAACATGTACTTGTTTCCTCTAGATGAGCGAATCACAGGGCCTACAAAGTCGATTTGCAAATCTGACCATGGCAGTGTCATCCCCCTCTTTTGGAGAGGCGCACGGTGTGTGAGGGATGATGGCTGAAATTGTGCACACACAAGACACCCCTTGAAGTATTGGTCGAGGTCCTGCCCCATGTGTGGCTAGTATGCAACCTCTCTTAAGATTTCCAGTGTTGTGTGAAACCCCCTATGACCGGCGGTGGCCGCGTCATGGGCGTGACTTAACATCAGGCTTCGGAATGAGGTAGGGACCACCCACTGATCATGGCCAGCTTGGGATTTCCTTACCAACAAACCGTCTTGGATTCAGAACATTTTTGGACATTTCATCAACACTCTTAGGTCCTCTTTCCCAATGTAATCTGTGTCTGTCAGGGGAAAGTTCTCAGGGTCCTCAAGGTGTTGGTAAAACTTACCAATGATTGGATCCCCCTTCTGAGCTGTAATTAAATCAGCATCAGGGGTCTCCTTACTCCATTGTGCAGTTGAAAGATCATTGTGAGCATTTGTCTGGGATCTAGTGATAGCAGTGACCTGGATTTCCCCCAACAGGGACTCTATTTCTATTAGATCCCCTTGGATGGCCCCGGTTTTGGCCAGCTGATCAGCTAAGTCATTTCCAGTTTTGTTTGGTCCCTCTACTTTGGAATGACCCTTGATCTTTTTCCAGTAGATGGTCCTCCCATTCGATGTGACCAGATCATCAATATTTTGGATTAGCTTCCATGTTTCAGGGGTTTGTTATTAGCGCATAACATGCCTCTGGTTTTCCAGTTGACCAGGTGCTCCACGAACCCGTTCCGTACATAATCCGAGTCTGTGATTATGACCAGTTCGTGGAGTTGATGCTGGACAGCAGTGAGGATGGCCTGATGCACAGCCATCAATTCTGCCACCTGACTACTTCGGGGACCAATTTTGTATCCAGCGGAGGGTTCTGGGAACTCCTTCACCCATGCGTTCCCTACGCCAGCCACCAGTTCTTTCTCCCCGTCGTTGTGAACACGGTAAGAGCATCCATCCACATAGACAGTGGGCATTCCCTCACACTTGTCTTCTTCAAAGACTTTGTGTGGGGAATTAAGGTATGCCTCCATGTTGTCCTTGATTTTTAGACTTTCGACCTCGAGACAGTTTTCTCTGGCACAATCATGCAAGTCAGCCAGACCTTGCGCGAGGGGACTCTTCTTGTTTTGGCCATATCTGACCTCCACAGGAAAGCCTTGCATTGACAGAATCCAGGAAGTAATTTGGGAATTACTCACATTTCCGGGCCGGATTCTGTCACTTTGGAGATATTGCAGAGGCTGGTGTGGAGTCTCCACTATGATGTGTTCCCCCTGGATAAACGGGCGGTAATTCTTCAATGCTCACACCGTTGCCAGGAGTGCCTTCTCACAATCGTTGAATTTTTCCTCCACAGAGGATAAAGTTTTGCTCGCATAGGAGATTACTTTATTGACTTTGTCCTGCTTTTGGTATAATACTGCCGGCAAGCATGTATTAGAGAACCCCGTCTCCAGGAAGAACTCCTTGTTTCTGACAGGGTAAGCTAGGCAAGGCGCTTGTGAGAGGCTTCTTTTGAGTTGTCTTACCGCCTCGGATTGTTCTGGACCCCATTCCCACTTGACCCCCCCCTTCAAGAGATGAATCAGGGGTCTAGTGATCTCTGCGTAGCCTTCAATGAACTTTCTGCTGTAATTAGTCAGTCCAAGGAGGCTCCTTAGTTCCCGCGGAGTTGTGGGGTCTTTCAGCTTCTGAAGTGCTTCCACTTTCTTTTCTTGGGGACAGAGGCCCTGAGGAGTAATCTCATGCCCCAAGAAATTAACACGGGTTCTACACCACTGTGCATTCTGGAAGGAAAGTTTTGCTCCGGCGGCCCTCAACTGTGTCAGAACATAACGGATCTCCGCTATGTGTTCCTCCAAGATGAACTTTTGATGAGGACATCATCTACATAAGCCAGGTTACCCCTCGCACCCAGGTCGGGCATGGCCTTATGTAGGAAAATGTTGAATTCATTGCTGGAGTTGAGGTATCCGAAGGGAGTACGGGTCCAGGTGTGCTGCTGGCCCCCAAAGGTAAAAGCCAGTTTGTATTGGTCCTCCCTACTGACAGGCACGGTCCAGTAACCATTGGTCAGGTCTATTGCTGTGAATACCTGTGACCCCTGAATCTGGGCCAGCCCTTGGTCATTGCAGAGGCCATCGGGAAGTATGGACCCGTTTGTTGAGCTCCCTAAGGTCGGCACAGAGTCTCCACTGGCTGTTTGGCTTCAATATTCCCAGCACCGGATTATTGAAAGTGCTGTGGACTGGACGGATTATTCCCCGGGAATCAAGGTTCTTAATTATTTCAGTAAGGGACTCCATGGATGCGAGAGGCAAGCGATATTGCTTCACAAACACTGGAGTCATTCCAGGGTCCGTGGGAATTGTTGTGGTGTGGATGTCGGTGCGACCACAGTCATATGAGTCTACCGCAAAGAGATCTTGGAAATCCAAGAAAACCTGTTTCAACTTTTGCTTCTGTTCCAATGTCACGCAGGCGTCAGCTAGGTTGACCCTCTCTTCCACCATCTGCCTGAATCCGGGAAAGACGTCTGGTTTGGCTATCTCAGCAACCTCCTCCAGCTGGGTGGAGAAGTCCCTGGTCAGAGTGCTGATTTGGACTGGAGGCTTCAGGTGGGAAAGGCAGCCCTCATGGACCTGGAAAATCACCTCATCCCTCCTGAAGTCACAAGTCACATCTTCCTTACCATAAGGGCAAGAAGTGTACACCAGGAAGTTCCCCCCATGCCGGGTGAAAATCCTGTCTGGTGTTGTATTGTCCTCACTGTCACTGTCAAAACAGTCCTTGGGGATTGGTCCTAACAGTTCATTTCCTAAATCAATGGAGAAATGTCGGTCATCAATCGCCATTCCAATAATGGTGCCTGCGGCTAGAGTAATACTCTTTAAATCGCTGTTATCCACCTCTACTGGAATGGTTTCATGTTCTATGTTGACTAATGGTGTTGGGTTTACCCCTAATCCTTGCTGTTGGAGAGAAGCATTTAGATGGATATAAGCATCAGGGCTTTTCAATTTTTGTCCTCTTTTAACTTTCACCTCCAGGGAGAATTGTCGGGTCCTTTCTGGGATGGTGACTTCCTCTTTGATCTGAATTCCAACTGCACAAGGTAGCAATTGAGCTGACCTAAATGCTTTTTCTGGATCATCAAAGCCCATGGGCTTATCCGTTAATCGGGACCAAGCTTTGAAGATTTTTAGGTCCACACTAATGGCAAAGCGATTGAGAATGTCACTGCCTAAGTAAAAGGCGGCCGTGACGTCTCGCACGACCCAACAATTATGGACTATGCTCTTGTTGCCAATGGAGATTTTGAGCATACACCTGCTTGGCAGGAGATGTTTGGAATTGGGTGTTTCCAGATCCATTTCCTATTTGTCTATCAGTTTGAATGTGGGAATGGCTGGATCTTTTGGGAGTTGGCGGAACATGGCTTCGCTGATGAAGCTCTTACCGTTGTTCACACACACTCGGGCGAGAACAGAGTCCTTCCCATCATTTAACTGAACAGGGATGAACAACTGCTCTCCAATTTGCTGAATATCAGCCAGGCTCTGAGCTGATTTCACCTCTTTCTGGACTATAAGAGTGGGAGTGTCTGATTGTGGATTGGTAAAGAATTTCACAGTGTTTCCTTCCAGTGTGGAATACCACCTTAAACTGGAAGGAAGGTTGATTTTCAGAAATAGAGAGGACCCCCCATCACCAGTCTGTTGTCCTACTGCTATTACTTTCACGTCTGGAATCTGGTTGTTCTGGAAGTGAAATTCTACTTGGTCAGAGTTTTGTTGAACCATGTGGCAGGTGCCGTTTAAACTAACATGGTTGACACTCTGTTTTAATTTTATTGGTCGGCTAGTCTGGGTCCAGAGGACCTTGTTTACGCAATCTATTAGGGGTGACAACCTTCTCAGGAGGTCATTCCCTAGTAAACAAGGGGTGCCATCTGGAGTCACTACTATGACCGGGTGTTTCACCTTGTGTCACCCAATTTTAATGTCCAAGTCTGCAGTCCCCTCCACGGGAATTTCCTTCCCGTCAAAGTTCTGCAGTTGTCCAGGAAGAGAGGTGAGAGGAATTTGGTAATTCTCCCCTCTTCCTGCATTTAGTTCCTCAAAGGCCCTTTTGGACAGAAGGGTAGCTTGGGATCCAGTGTCCACTAGTGCCAAAATTGTACCCTGCCCCTGTACTTGTACCGGGGCATAGTATCTTCCCTCCTTCTCCTCAAGGGGGCACAGATAATGCACATTTTTGGACAGCTGGTGGGCTAACTTTCTGGTTTTGGACATTGCTAGCAAAGAGATTTGGGCAGAATTTTGTGGAGAGCCTGGGGAATCTGAAAGAAAAAGTTGGCAACTGGATCAGAGCCATTGTGGGTTCCCCTGGTTCCCGTTCTGGGCCGCCCCCCCCTTTTTGGAGGCAGTCACCAGGATGGGTTTGAACCAGGGGATTTCGGTATTGTGGGTTCTGGGATGAGATGATGGGCGGCGGTAGCTCAGTCTCCACATCTCCCCATTCTGGATTGGAATCCCTTGGGACCCATTTTTCCTTGGGAGGAGTTCCCCCATCTCTGAATGAGAAGATCCTTTTCCCAGGATCTTCTGATGATCCCTCTCCCTCAAATTGGAAGACCTGTACCTCCTCCACAAAGTGGGTCTGTTTGGGTCCTTTGTTTCTCCTACCCCCCCTCTGCTCCTTGGGAGGCAGGCTTTCAGGGGCAGGAGATTTTGTTTCCAGTTCCTGGTTTTCCAGGGGCTGTTTACAAGTTGGGAAGGAAGCTTCCTCCAAGGCTTTACACCCCCCTTCCCCTTGTGCCTCCTCCCTGGGAACCGGTGGGTTATCGGGGTACTGCCCCCGTCATTGTTCTGGAGCATCAGGTCCAGAGTTTGGGGCATTCTGCGGTGGCATGCTCATCTGAGGGTTCTGTGAGGCCCTCAGTATGTGACCCAGATCCCGTGCCATATTTTGGACCTGGCGCTCAAGTTGTGAAACCCGCTCAGGCTGATACGGGGGCTCTATTTTCTCCGTTGGCCTGATCCCAGGAAGGGTAGCTATCCCTTCTCTGGTAGTACCCCTGGTTGGGAAGATTTTGGGACCCCTCCACCCTTGGCCTCCCCTCTCCTGGATTAGGTTGTCTGGGCTCAGGGAATTGGGGAAAGAAGGATGGATGATTTTGGGGCTGGAAATTGGGTGGATACCTGGGGAAAAAGTTCTGCCCAGGATTTGGAGAATTTCTGCCCTCCTGTGGGAAGTTGGGAGGGAAGTTCCCTGGGTTAGGTGCTTGGCTGGATCCCCCCCCCCTTCGGCTGGAGGAGTCCACACTTAACCCAGGATTGGTCGGTTTCCCTTGTAGCGGGGACTTACATAGTCAGGGGAGCGGGGGACCCCATTTGTGGGACTACCTCCTCGACTCCCTGTCTGTGACTGGCCCGAGGGCCTTCTGGGCTGTGAATTATTTGGTGCAGGCCCCCCATCTCCAAATCTAAAACGGGGGCAACCTTTACCTCTGCCACCTTGGCAGCAGCAGGGGGGCTGTTGGTTTTGGGGTTTTTCGGCGCATTATTTTTATTTTCGATGGGCTTCTGCACCTCATAGATCCGGGTAGCCTGTTCAATGACCCAGTCTAAAGATCTTTTCTCATGAAAATCTCTCACGAGCTGGGTCATTATGTATTTGGGTAAGGCATGGAAAAACGTATTGATAAATTCTCTGCTATCCGTGCGCACCCTTCTGGTGGTCTGCGCAAAAGCACGCTTTAATTCTTGCACAAACTCTTGTGGGGCCTGATCCTCCCCACATTGCAAATTGTAGGCTGCCTTGCGAGCCTCTTGAGGATTTCTGTGCACGGAAAAATGTTTCAAGATGGCCGCCCTGTATGTGGACCACCTTGAATGGTTTTGATCCTCCAGCCCTGCAAAGAAACTGGAGTATTCTGGTGAGAAGGTCCACTTTACATATTGAATACAGCTTTGGCTGTCCTTCAAATGGAAAGTCTCCATCATTTGCTCATAGAGCTCCAAGTGTTCCCAAACAGAATACTTGGCGTTCTTATGATAAGGCGTGATGACACTCCTTATTGCCTTTATTTGTTTCAATGGGTCCTTAAGCAAGGCCCATTTTGCCTTATTGGTCCTTTTGGTTCGGGTAACCGTGGTCCATTCATCCTCCGACTCAGAAGCGCTACTACCAGAGATGCCCGTCTGATCTTCCAGGTTTTCCCGGATTCTGCGAGCCTGGGAATGGCTGGCAGAATGTGGGGACCTGGTCTCCTGTGTCCTGTGACACTCAGAGGAGTCTTCAGATCCCTCCTTGCTACCAGGATTTTCTGGGTATCCCCCCCACTGACCTAACTGGGCAGAGGTTTTCAGGATGCCCTTCAGGATGCCCTTAGTGGGCCTACTCTCCTGGGGTTCCCCACTAAATTGCACTGTGCTTGGGTGCCCATACCCGGATGCCCGCCTATCCATTCCTGGGAGGTACTGGCCTATGAGCCCCATACTTCTAGATGGATAGTAATCTGCCATCCCCTTGGCCCTGGGCTCATGTGCGCGAGGGTACATGGGGGTGGCAGAGTCCAGGGACTGGGAGAGATGAAGGCCTCTGTTACTAGGGCTCCTGAGGTTATGCTCAGGAGTTTCTCTTTCCCAGCGAACCTCATCTCTATCCGCCCCTGCTTCCTGTTGCAATGCAAGAGCCTGCGCTTTCAGTTCCTCAGTTAAGGCCTTACTAGACTCTGTCAGTCTCTCCTGCATGGCTACCTGTTGATGGAGCCTATCATTGTGCTGACAGAGAGCCTCATTTTCTCTCTGTGCCTCCTGATTGGTCCTGGAGTACTGGGCCAGTCTCTGCTGCAGGAGGGTTACCTCCTCAGTCCCATCCCTACTGGTATGCTCCTTTCTTGCCAGAGCATCCTCCACCCTCCTGGTGTGCTCTAACAATTTCTGGTGTTCTTTTTGGAGGTCACCCAGTCCCTGGAGGGCCAGGTGATTTTCTTCCATTTTCCTTTTTAAGTGGCAGACTTCCTGGCCTAAGGTATCCCTTTCCTGACTAAGAGCCTGCATTTGTGCCGCCAGGTCGTCCCTTTGCCTTTGGAAGGCACCAGCTTTCTGGCGCTCCTGGTCAAACTCTGCCTGGGTATCCAGGTCTTTCAAAATCAGTTTATTGCTCTCTGCCTTCTCCCTATCTAGGTGGCTTTGCAGGGTGACTACCTGTTCGGCACATGCCCTATTGAAATCTAATTGTTGCTCCAGCTTTTTCTGGCTCTGCAGTAGGGAGTCCAAACCTTCTTGGTACTCCTTGTGCAAGGCCAGAAATCTGGTATCCTGGTCCGCCTTTTCCTGTTGCAGCACATCCATATCCTCCTTTATTTTAGTGATGTACTGTCTGCTGTCCTTTTCTGACTCCTGGCTCCTGAGCAGCCTCTGCTCAGAAGAGTCCAGATCAGATTGGGCCTTCTCTAATGCCATCTGTTGCCTATTTGCCAGATCTTGGCCTTCAGCACATTTGTCCTGCATGGCTCCCATATATAGGTACAAATATGGCGCTATCCTGGCAATCTTATAATGTTCATCTTTGGCTTTAGGGGCCATATATAGTTCACTCAGGGCCACATGTAGGGGACCCTGATCTCCCCATATATCTGACCCTGTTTCAGTGACCTGTTGCGCGATTGCCTGCAACCAGACCGTTTGGTCCTGATGAGTCCACTCACCTCTCACAAATAGCTTATGTAAGAAGTGCTCGCTGGCTATTTTCATATCTACCAAGGTCGTCAATCTGGAATTTGAGTTCCTTCCTGACTTACAGAAGTTTGTATTTTATTTTGCAAAACAGACCGTTTCCTTAGAGCGTTCCTTTGAGGGATGCTTTCACAGTGAAAAACAGTGTGGTGATCTAACCGGATATGTGTATGTGGTCAGTTGGCAC